>NC_092207.1:100023201-100227254 GCF_043381705.1 Parasteatoda tepidariorum
GTGTTACTGACTTCGATTTTTTTTACAAATTTATTGTTTTGTTTTTTACTAATGATAAATTACCTTGTTGAAATGTCTTTTAATCATTGAACATTTTTACATCCCAATTTATTACTTTTACACGCGTTGAAAAAATAACTTATCAAGTTTCGTGATTTCACCATTCATTATCATTCTCATCCTATCTTTCTTGATAGACCATTATTTTACCTAAAAATATTTTTTGTTTGAAGAATTGAAAATAATTATCAGCATTGGGGATTTAGGAGTGTTTTTTCTTTTGAATGATTATTCTATTTTCCTAGAATTCATTTAAATAAACTATTTTTAATTCAATATAACATAAAATATTAAATATAATTATATTAAATATAATATAATATTAAATATAAACTATTTATAATTAAATAACCTTTGAATTCAGGTTTGATTAGAATAATTGGATATCAAGTTAGAGAGAGAAAATTATCGTTTTGATTTACTTTATCTTTATAATATTGTAATATAATAACTAATATTGTAATATTTCAGCCAAGAAAATATTTGAAAATAACTGTTTGTAGACCATTAACACATGCTACCAATCTATAAACGTAATCATATTTGCTGCCTGTAATCAATTGTTTTTTTTTTCTTTTATATTTAAAAAAAATTTTTACGGTGAATTATATTATGTCTGTACTAAGAATGTATGCTTGTTACAGTTTTATGAAGTATAAATTAAATCAGATTTCCGCTCCAGTTTAACAATAGTTAGTTACGTTCAATGATCGAAGGCATAGTTCAAGTGGGTACCCTATTAAAGTTGTGGCAAATTTCAATGCTGTCATGATTTAATAAGCTTTAAAATTTCTAACGGTGAATATTTATTTTATTATTTTAAATGTTGATAAAAATAAATTAAAATTAGAAATAAATCTTACTTAATTCCTTCAGTACTTAAATGCTGTAAGCAAATTACTTGTATTAAAAAGCTGGCGATGAAGGAAGAGGAAATGCTATTTCAAGATTTATTCTAGTAGAATTACAGATAAAATGTACAAGAAAGTGATTTTAAATTTCTGGGTAAACATTTAGATACAATAGTTAACTTATTCTTGATGAATTATACATAAAATGATCACGAAAGTATTTTAAGCCACGAGAAAAACATTTACATGCAATATTTAAAGTTTTTTTTATTTTTATTTCATTTGTAAATCATTGTAGTGGAATTTAAATCTTTATGCAGATACATAAAAAGTTTTCTGAATAAAGATTTAAAGTGACATTCAATAGATGTAACAGTTAAGGGTTTATTATTATTGATTTATTCTAAGGAATCGCACGTAAAACGTACAAAAAAATTCTTTTAAATTTTGGAAATTTATTGGATGCAATATAGTTAAAGGAGGAGTTCATTTTATCTTATAGGGGTGCCACCTCTATGTATTATCCAGAATCTATCTAAAACAAATCTTTGAACAATCTGTGCAGGAGGTAAGATTATTCCTATTTGAGTTCCTGGAAGTAGACCAAACACCCCTTTTCGATCATAAATTTTTTCTGCGCGTCAGTTCTTCTTTACTATTTACCCCCCTCAAAGTCCAACCCCCGCCTTGAGAAATGGATTTGTGAGAGGGCTGCTGGCCTTTCTCCATCAACCCATGAGCTTCCCCACTGATTTACTGGAAACGGGGGGGATGACACTACGACCCAGTAGGTAGTCTAAGAGGAGGATTGTATTCTTTTGGACCCTGTTTAGAATCTTGTGGTTTTTGGAATGGAATTTGTTTTTAGAATTTGCGATTGGGAATTAGTTGCAGTGATTTTTTTTTCACGCCCATGCAGTTTTTTTTTCTTCAAGTGTCGTTAGTAATGTCTTTCTTCCCATATTCCTCTTCGAACTTTATTACAGTATACTTGATGTTAGGTTATCTATTTATAATTGATAGCTGAATTAAGCTAAACTATATGAATAAAACGCGCATAATGGCACAAAACAGTCATACTTTTATTTCGATTCTATAAACAATAACCTATATCTGTGTCAAATCACGGAATCATTCTGTGCTATGACACACTTTCCTTCGCTCATTCTGTGTTTCGACTCTGAAAGTTATTCTGATACTAATATATCCGTTACTGTAATATGCTATTTCTGTTTCTATGCCATTTTTGCGCTTTATTTATGTTTATTATGCTTTTCATGAGTGGCACATAATATACCTTTTCTTCATTTCAATTGATTGCTCTTTGCAGCTTCAAACGAGATTCAGAATGGAATCTTCATTTCAATTGATTTCACTTATCAACTTCAAGCGAGATTCAGAGGAGAATCTTTATTTCAATTGATTGCATTTTGCTTCTTCAAGCAGTATTCAGAGGGGAATTGTCACCAGAAACTTGATCATTTTATTTATATTTTTTCTTCTTCCAGTCCTATGCATATATATATACTCCCGTTAAAGATAGAATATGATGGACCCTCAAACCACCATCGTCCGAGAAATGTCGATAATATCATAGTCTGTTGGGTGTACATTTTAAACAGTAGTTAGTTAAAAAATGTCATTATTTCTAGCCTGACCAGCAAATGTCGTTTTTCAGCATGAAGCCATAATAAATGTGGCATAAATCAAAAATTGTAATCATAATTTCTTTAGTTAATCCCTGTCATCAGTGCATTTAAATTTCGGTTTTTCATAGTAATGTATTCATTAACTGTAGGTTGAAACAAAACGAACGCATTTAATCTGAATGTGGGGTGTCAACGAATAAATTGCGAACATTTTAAAACGGGTGGCACACAGAATGTTTTAGAAAATGAAAAAATGCATGAAACTAGTTCCTAGTGTATACAGTAACGTTTTAAAAAAAGGAAAATTGTAGATTTAAATATGCTATGTTCAGCTGTATAACATAATTTTCTTTTTTTTTAACTAAACCATTTTATAAAGTTTTTAAATAGATAGAACGTCTTATATTATGCTTTCTCAATTTAAGAACTACATCATTCAATCTTAGATTTTCGTTGATTTTTTTTGAAGATTAAAAAGTGCTTTTTCAAAACGTAAAAAGTCTGAGCACTTTTTTAAATAAATTTTTAAACGCAAATATTAACCGAAATAGTGACAAGTTCAAAAGAATCGAAATATATCAGTATATAGTAAATATCTTAATGAATTTTAATTTTTTTAGCTCGTTTTCTGAGAATTTTTTTTCTTTAACTCTTGATTCTCTCAAAACCCTAAGTCATCAATATAATTTGAGATTCTGTTTTTATTTCTATATAGCTTCAACCATAGAATATAAGATATATAATTAGTGAATTAACTATATATAATTAACGAAAAGAGGCATCATTTTTAATTTTAAGAAATTGATTTATCAGAAGATAAGAACAATCTCCACGTAAAATACTACATAATTTAATTATAATTGAGTGATAAAAAACATTTTGATACATCTTTATGTGTGTAGAGGTAGTTCTTAACGTAATATGAACCCAAGAAAACAATAGAGCAATCAAGTTGACGCGCAGCAGATAATTTGTTGTGTTGTAAATAAAGTTACAAGGGAGCTACTCCAAGTGCCACTATAGCTAATTACGATGAATTTCAGATACTGGTGGTTCTCTATTTTGTTCTTTTTATAAAAGTCTGTTTTCAGAATAAATAGAAAGAATTTCGGTATATTAATTCAAACGTATTCGCTGAACTAAAGATTCAATGTCGTGGAGTTTTGGTATTAGTAAACTAAAAAGTGAATATCTTCCTATATGGTGAATATCTTCCAAATCTCGGTAACCAAAACATGTGTCTTTATTTTATGTTCAAAAGCAGAACTTTTTCTCCTCGCTTAAATATTATTGTACAACCTCTAATATGTTTAATTTTTCACTTCATGATATGAAAAAACTATGCATCTTCAAAAAATCTTAATAGAGATCGTCACGATACAACGATACATTGTTGTGAAGCTTGTGCACATTACTACGAAGATAAAATTTACTGTCAATTATGTCTTTGTTTATGGAAAGAGTTAGAAAAGTTATTTTTGTCACCATTTATATTTACTGCTTTCTGTTTCCTTCGCTAATCAGTTATAATGTATTCATTCTCACCTTCTTCAGTAGTGATTTAATAGATTTCAGCAGTATTTTTGCCCTTGCTTAAATATTAATGTACAGCCTCTAATATGTTTATTTCTTTGCTTCAATTCAGTAATAAAATTGCATAATAAAACAAAAATCTAAAATATTAATGAAAGTTATAGCGAAACACTTGTACATTGGGGTGGCAATGAAGATACAATATACTTAATGTTCTCAACCCTTGGACCCTCTCTAGTTAATCAGAAGATGTAGAGCCCTCCCTCCATCATTTTTTAATAGCCTTAAATAACTATTGTTTCATTTGATTGAACCTTTAAGTAAAGCCTTGCCAGGAGTTGAAATCATAAGAATTACTAAAAAATCAAATCGTTTGATTCGAGCTTTCGAATGTTCCTCACTGGATAAATAATTCGTAACTATTTATTTTATTCATCCCTGGGAATTCCTTCAAATAGGATAAACTATTTTTATGAATATGCTAATTTTCACACATCACGCTTTAGGTCTTGTATAACATTTATTTTTTCAAAAGTGTTTTTTATCATTCAGTTTTGTATAATATTTATTCCTATGCTGCGCTATATCTTAATATCCATCGCTGATAAAACAAATTGAATTAAAAAATATTCGTGTTATGTAAAAATTCTTTTGCATAACACGAATTCTATAAATAATTATCTCTTATTCTAAATTTTAAAAAAAACGAACAAAAGGAGTCTTTTTTTGTCGTTAAGTAAACTAGGCGTCAAATCTTGTTTAATACAATGAAGCACCGTTTATACTTTATTACACCGTATATACATTTATGCGACGTTTGTTTCATTTGCTGTCTTAATTCATCTTTAATCTCTGCCATTTTGAAGTAGTTCGTGTTTACGATGGATAAAAATTATTATTATAGATTTCCCACTCCCCTACCTTTTTGTTTGTTTGGTTGATTGTTTAAATACATAAATATTTGACCTAGAGTAGAGAAACAATTTTTACTTATACGTATAACTAACTGCTTGTAAGAGTCGTAAGCGTTTGTAGAGTCTTGATGTACATTAAAGGTATGATTTTTTCAACGTATTTAACAAATGTTTTGTTTTCAATTTGAATTGCTACTATCTATACGAATAATAGTAAATTAACAACGCCCTTAAGTTAATATTAATCTTACGATGGACTTCTGTGTGTTTTACTCCCGTTCCTCTAAACACTGCTTTACTCTGTTGTATTTCATAGTTATTTCTGAACACAAAAATGCATCTCCAATATTTGTGCTTCACATTAGTATTGAGTATGATTGATAAAAGTAATGTGAGCCCCCTACAATCTTAAAACCGATAAGATATTTACCTTCAAAAATAATTGACTTTTTATACTTGAATTAAACCTCCTTTCATAACAGTTATACTTCATAATGTAGAGTTCATATCAGAAGATGTTTCAAGTGTTTTATCTTTTGTATGCATTCCTCTCTCTGTTGACTGATCGAATCTTTATCGTTACGACATTGTTAAGTATTTCATTAAGAGAGAATTATTGAAATCAATTTTTAAGTCATTTCGTGAGTGTGTGTATAGAAGTTAAAATTATTGAGAAAACATGAAAAATAGTATAATAAAAATTAATGAATAGAGGAGAAAAAATTATTAAAATAAAATATATTTAAAAACATTTTTAAAAAAATATTTGTTTAAAAAAATTAAAAAGCCGGAAGACAAAATAATGAAAAGGCATGATTTCGTCATCAGTTCTCACGATTACATCGGTCAAAAAAGGGTGCTTTCTAATATTGTATTAATGTAGTCAAAGTAAAATATATCAATATAGTAGTGTGAGGAGCATCCCAAAAAATACGAAACGAAAATAGAACATCTCAAGTAAAAAATATACGAAATGAAACATTTCAAGTAAAAAACAGAAAATAAAATGCAAGAAAAATACGGAATAAAATGCAACCTGTAATCTATAAAGTGAATAGCGAAATTCCGAAATCCTCGCACATTCCGGAATCTTTATAAACGTACTATAAATGAACTATATTTTTACGTGAAGTTTTATTTTGAAGTGGTAGAAAAATACATTGATAATTTTTCCCCACATAAGGTTGTGTTTACAGGCATATTTATTCCGCATTCCTTTAGGTTTGTTCGATCTTTTAAAACAAAATAAATGGAAAGTAAATGCTTAGCTAAATAAAATAGTAATAAACAGATTAAAACCTATTACTAAAATATTGACATCGTATGGTTCAGCTTTATCAAGTCAAGTTTCATTTTCAAACGCTGCATCAAAGAACAGATCTTTATTAATTGACTTGATTTCAGTCACTTGGAAAACAGCAGGAAAAGAACATAAATAAATGCTCAGCATTGTTTAATAATTATAGTTGACTGAAAATTTGATTAACATTTTGATTAGGAATATTTCAAATATATTTCGAACAAAAAGAATATTTAATGAAGAGATCTTAAAACAGAGGCTCCCATTCGATGAGAAATTTAAAAGAGTTTATTGAATGAACTGAATTCTATATTGCTGACTCCGTGAAGTTCTCTATTGCTGACTCCGTGTCATTATTTTCGATTCTGAATATTTCATTAATTATCTGAATAATTTCACTTTTCAAGATGACTGTCATCGTAAGAAATGATTTCGAATGTATTAGTTTAAATGAGGTCATATAACCCCTTGGAATAACAGCATTGTTGGAAAATTTAAATATTTCATTAACACGAAAATTCTCGTTTAATCTACTCTCAGTTTCGTTGCTTTTTAAAAAAAAAAACAACTGGTTATTAGTCTGAACAGAAGCTCTAATTATTTCTCTTTTTATTGTATTTTCTCTGCTTTTTAAATGGAGGGAAAATAAATATGTGCAAAGTAGATGACATAGATTATAACATTAATTTTAAAATTATGTACGGGAGTTAAATTATAGTTATAGAAAAAGTTGTTTTCGCACGTAAGAAAAGGCACAGGACATATAAATTACGCTGAATTGAAAACCTTATCTTATTTCATTCTGTAAATAGGGTGGGAAAATGCAATTCTGATTTGTTTTAAGACAAACAATTACAAGTAAATAAAAAAAAATGATTATGACTTTAAATAAATGATTAATTATACTTTTTATTAATTTTAATAGTTATTATTTAATTAAAATTATTATTAATTAATAATGTTTTTTTTAAATTTTTTTTTCATTTAACATGCAAACAATTGAATTTTCAAATTTGAATTAATTAAATACACTCATTATTTATTTAACTTGAAAGACTAGATTAATGTCTTTTTTTAAAAATGCCAAATCTGGTAATGGTCCACAACTGTCAAATCTTGTAGCTTTTCCATCATTCTAATATTTGAACCATAAAGTTATTTATTTTCTCAAACGTGATAACTATATAATGTGTTTTAGTATTTTCGTCATTTACAAGCTCTACATTGTGGGAAAAAAAACACAATTGCGTTCTGATCAATTATAGTAGATGGTTCCAAGAATTGTAGTGTGAGTTGCTGTTTTCCTTTGCAGAACATTAAAACCATTAAGCATCTATTTTCTCAAGGGTGATAATTATTTAAGGAATTTCAACTAACGGGTTGTTACGTGAGTTTAACATTATTTTTAAATATTTGGGTTCACATAAAATTGTAAAAATAGTTGCAATATTTAAAGATGTTATGCTCTTTTTAATCCTTATAATCTTACTATTAGAGAGCACTCCTGAAAATTAAAGAAAATTGAATCTGCCTGCTTCAAAAGTTTTTAAATCTATAAATACATTAACTTATTGTATAAAAATATAATGACATAACTATATGCTTGAATATGTAAGAGCTAGAAATTATTTTTTTCTACCAGCTTTATAAGTTTCTATTTCCTTTTAAAATGTTTCATTCAAACTATTTATTAAAATAAAACTTATTTTCAGTAAATCCAATTTGACGTTTACATTGCGTTAGATTCGTTTGTTTGAAATAAAATAATATTATCAACAAACATATGATAGATATTTGCTGTATATACAGTGGTGGTGAAAAGTGTGGACATTTTTTGAAAGTTTCATGTTTTTCAACTTTGTGTGCTTGTAGAATATATTAGTTTTCACTTAAATACAAACGTTTATATATCAAATTGAAGGTAATTTAATGTAGAATTTAATAATAAATACAGTATTACAATATCTGTATTACAAAAAAAGTTATGCAACTAATAGTAAGATCTATCTTAGATTTGCATTTTTTTAAAGTGATACTTACACAATCAATACTTAGTAGGATAACCCTTATTTTTTAAGACAGCTTCACAGCGTCTTTTCATCGAGTGAACTAGTTTTTGCAGTTCATCTTTCTTAATCACATGGTGCCAAGAATCAATTATAGCTTCAATAAGTTGTCTTTTATTGGATGGACGTTTTTTTTTTTGTACAATAATTTTCAAACGTCGCCACAAATTTTCAATTGGATTGAGATCAGGGCTGTTTTCCGGCCATGATAATATATCCATGCCTTTATTTTGAAACCATGCTTTGCATACTTTTGCTGTGGGGCATGGAGCTGAATCCTGCTGAAAAATAAATGGTGCGTTCTTGAGGAAGAGATCCCTGTTGGAAGGTATCAATTTTGGTTTCAGAACAGTTTCGATGTATTTTTTGGCATTCAGGATGCCATCAATCAATCACTTGAATTCGGCCCACGCCATCTGCAGACATACATGCCCAAATCATGACATTTGTTGGTTTTTTTGTAGTTGCTTCAATGCAATCAGGATGAAGTGCTTCACCTACTCTACGTCTCACGTATTTTCTACCATCGCTACCAAAGAGCGATATTTTGCTCTCATCGCTCCAGATTACTTGCTTCCATTGATTTTCTGACCATTTAATATGCTCTTGTGCCCACTTAACTCGTTTCGGTCAGAAAATCAATAGAAGTAAGTAAAAAAACAATAAAAAGCTGTTTAATTGGAGTATTATTTTAAATAGGGTTAAATAGGTCGTAAATCGTTTTGCCTCAAAATTTTGTTAAAGCTCTCAATAAAAAAAGGTTAGCTGTTGTTGCGCAAATAACTATAAACACTGAAAACTTATGAATTTAAAAAATAAATTCTCTTAAGTAGTTAAATTTCTGTCTTCAAGACAGACTATTAAATCTGTTGACTCCTAGCTATAATGTTAAGAAAACTTCCATATTTTTAGTTTCTATAAGAAATATGATAAGATGAAATTTTAAATTTTCTTCAACTTACCATTTTCTAAAGAAGAATACTCATTCCTTTACCAAAAAGTCACTTTATGTAGTGTCACTGTATTTCCTCAACGCATGCTTAAATAACCAACATCATTATTAAAGTTATTCTATTTATTTAAAAAGGAAACTAAAAAAAAAATTAAATGGAGAACTGGTTTAAAAATAAACTGGCAAAGCTGTTGACCTCTCTTGTTACTGTATAGAAAAACTACATATTTTTACTTTCTATAAAAAATATGTTAACTAAAATGAGTTTTTTCATTTTGCTCAACTTGTAATTTCCTGCTAAATAATCCTAATTTGTTCACCAAAAAGCCACTTATGCGTCACAATCCATTTATCAACAAAAATGTTAATTCAGAATTAAATGGAAAATATTTTTTATAGATTGCCATTTATAAAATATGCCCACAAAATTGTACTACTATTTATACTCTATTTTATGCGAGATACTTTTTTAGAGTCATGAAATAAGTCAAGGCAAGATATATTTTAGATTATGAATCACAGAATACTGTTAGTTATAGCAAATAATATATCATCGAACAATGGATAGCAATTAGTGTAGCAGATTATTGCTTTTTCTTGTTAACAAATGCAGATTTTTCATATGCCTTTATATTTAGAGACAACACCCTTTACGTTTATTAAAAATAAATCGGACTAAATTATACCATTTTTTTTAGCATTTGTTTGCTTTTAATTTTAAAGCAATCAACATTTTTATTTAATCATTTTCAACCTACTTTAAATTTAATTCGATTCATATAATTATGTGCCACAAGTTAACGCATTCTCAGATTTGTCTTTTTTTCCTTCTCCGGTTTTGCAAGAAATAAATTATTTCCAAAGTGGAAATGAAATACATTCCTAGACTCACTTTCTTTCATGATGTTATCTAGACTTGCTATCGAAGAAGATGTTATCGAATTGAATTCTTGGCTGAATTTGGCGATTCTAAAAATTCCAATTTATGATACGGAAATAAGCCTCAGTCAAAGGAAATGAGAACCATATGAGTCGGACAACTTGATTGATTAAAGAGGGTCTCTGTTTGTACAAATTGGGCAACTCAGTTTGCTTTCCTCTCGCATCAATCCGGAAATAGGTGACAATCTTAAATGATTTTAATAGTCAATCAATGAGGATCAACGAGGCATTTTGTTGTAGTCCTTCGACGTAAATGAGGATTCTTTAGTCAAATGTTTGCCTTATAAATTGCAGAATCGTATTACAATATCAAAAGATATCCTTTACTATTGCAATAAATGTATTCCACACGCATTGTTATAATTTTCATTTTAAAATGATGGTATTCTGTCCATCCAATCAACCGTAAAGTTGACGCTAGAGAGCATTTTTTACCTTTACGGTTTTCAAACCTTTTACAACTAGCATGGTTCCAAAACCGAAAAAAAGAAATGGGTATTGGAGCAAGATTTTTTTGTTAGGTTTAGGCATTGGAGTTAGGTTGGGGTTGAGTTGTGTAAACAGTGGAATGTGGTTTATATAGTTAATCTGATTGCTTCACTTATACTAAGAGATAGGAAATGCTAGATTTTTTTGTGTTCAGCAGCTTTAGGGTGCTGCCATCTAGGCGTGGATAAGAGTATCGTATTCTAATAGTCAAGGGTCATAAATTGGAGAGTGCAGGAAACTCTTCATGTGTGCTATTCGTGTGGTGAAATGAATGGATGAAATAGTGTGGTTTCAACGCTGAGACTTGAACCCCCGATCTCTCGGTCAGATTAGTCCTCACGGCTATAATATGTACCCATCTGCACGAAACTAAGTGGCTTCATTGGATGAACTTTGTTGGTGTGCTAAAATTCTGGTTGTTTAACCGTATTAGGTGAAAGTAGTTAGGAAACGGTTTTTTTTCTTCACAGTTTACAGTTTGAATATCATCTTATTTATGGTTATTTGACTGTTTTGTTTGAATATGGTAAAATAACAATTAAATAAATTGTTATTTACCCATTTTATCCGAGAAATTTCTAAAGAGTGCAGAAATCGGTAGTGGAATTGATTTTTTTTCCCATTATGATTTTATATTTAAGGGGAATTTCCTCTTCTTTGCCCCCAATATAAAATAATTGTTGACGTGGTCATACTGAATAGAATATTTTAGTATCCTATTAATGTATTGATCTTTGTACTTGTTCGACGCCAAATACGGTGTAACGCGGTGCAACGGTGTATAAATACTTTTTCATTCAACATAAATGATAGAACGAGCGCGCTTAATGAACAATTATGAGAGATCGCAATTCTCATAAGTATTACTGAATTCTGTAGTTGGGAGATTTTATCTTCCTTTATTTCTGTTTTGCATTTGAGTTGGATGAATGAATGTTATTACCATGTTTTTCTAAAGCAGATTATAAATATCTAAAATTTTTTACTCATTCTTTTTTTAATAGTCGACTTTCGATTATTAAATCTAAATTGACACATTTTTCGATATTTCTGACTACATTAGTCTTATATTTATCTTTTTCTTATTTTATTTACACTAATAATTTCAAACTCAGTTTTCCGGTGGAGAAAATAGCTGTTCACAAAATTTGTAATAAAGCTTCACATATTTGTACCACGTTAGAGAACAGTTTTTCATTCCTTCTTTTAAATCCAGAAAGAAATTTCTTGGTGCTTTACTTGACTGTCGCAGAAAATTTAAACTATATTTAGTTTAAAGATAAACGACTCTATCCTCAACACAAAATCACATAAATATTTCTAGAATAACTAATGACCAATTGATATAGTTAATCATGATCAGGATCGGGCATTTAATTAATTATTAAATTATCGAAACAATAACCTCACAGAAATACCATTGCATGACGAATCATTAAGCAGAAGCATAAGATAGTTGAAGACACAGCAAGTAATCAATTGAAATCCTTAATGCATTTTTACAATTGGAAGAAAGTGAAGTGATAATGTCTAACCGTGTGATTTAAATCAGATTTATTTGAATATCTGTAGGGGACCCATCTGATTGGCTTCTGAATCGACACTTGCCGCCATGACGTCACTTGCAGTTATCTAACGTGGAATAATTCTGTGGCATAATGCGAGCACTGATGTTAATGTTCAATGTAAATTGATTATAATTGGCTAAAAGAAGTTCTCTAAGTCAAATATCATAGGACAGGGCCGAAAATCGCCATCAGTAAATCAATGTCAAGTCGTAACCATAACTGTTTCAGAAATTTCCCAACATTTTTAAAATGAAGCGTTGATTGTTCTCACCAAAGAAATCTTGTAAGACAGTAATGCTAATTTCGTCTTTCAAGTGTGTCTTGAGAGAGTCAAAGAGTAGGGAGGTGGGGGGACCCAATATTTGTTGAGGTTAGAAGACAGCAACAAGTTCTGGAACTGAACGTAGATCTTTCCAAACATTAATTTCGGCTAATTTGTATCCAGACATTTAATGACAGCCGCGAAGGGGTGGGCAGTGATTATCCCAACTTGGCTTCCAGGCAGAATATATCTTCACCCTTGTAGGGCTTTTCTTAATTTTCTACAACTATCTCACGTGTTCACAAGGGAAGGAATCACTTAAATGGGCGGAGACATCTTGCGTAATATAAAGGTCTGCGAGAAAGAAAAAAATATATTTTAAATCATTGAGGTAATCTCATTGAGGGCAGAAAAAGTTATGGATACGTTGGATGATTATATTTTTGTTAGTCCTGTATTCAGTGATGGGATATTCAAATTGGATATGAATTTGAATTTTAAATGTCTCATTCATTCTCCATAGTTGACGGTCCTAAATAGGATAAATGATGTATCAGGTTATTTCTGCCGAAGTGTAATAAATTTTAAATTATTAGGTCACGTCAAAAATGTTAGAAATACAGAAGTGAGGAGTTATTGATCTCAGATTGTCATCAATATTTCGTATTAAAATGGATATGTATCGTCTTTCATAGATAGGTGCTGTGTTAACGGCATTCAAAAAATTAAATGAAGCTAAGTAACTTTTCTTTCTTTTTCAAAGGACAGAAAAATAATGGAGAAATGAAAAGCGATCTTTTTTCTAATACAAGAGAATTTTAATGTGCCTTCAAACAACTGAAATCGATGCTTGTTTTCAAATAATATTTATATTGCTTCGATGCTATTTATTGAAACGGGTTGGTTTGAAAACAGTAGAGTTTTCGTGAATTTTAATTAAATCAACTATGATTTCTATTTTATGTTGAGGTTTATCTGTATTTTCCAAGTAATAATAGGAAATGACTAAAAATCTCTGAAGAATTTGTTTCAAAGCTTTTATTTATACTATTACTATTGGTTTAAATCTGAAAGTGTAATAAGTATAAACAATTAAAACACGTGTTTTTCAACGGTTAAAAAAAGAAGAAACTTAAATTTCTGGGAGAAAGATAAGTCATGGTTAGTAAGTTGTATAAAACTTTATTACGTCAGCACTCTTTCCTAAAATTTTCTTAAATCTGTTTATTATTTAATGGATAGGAATAATGAAAACATTTTTTAAACCTTGAACGAATCTTAAAAATATACAAATGTGAAAATTATAACGAATATTCATAATTAATTTAAACAGTTTGTTCATGTAAAGAACTTCCCCTAGCTATTCGTCTGGAGCAGTGGTGGTGACTATGGCAACGAGGTTTAACTATTTAAGTAGGGGTGTTGGGTCATCATTTAAAACAGGTTTTGGCTCGAGTCAGCGAGAGAAGGGGAATCAGCTAAGAAAGAAGCTCTTTGAAATGAAATAGCAGTAGGCGGCCTCAGGCTTCGTGGCGAGGGGAGTTTTTCTATAGAAAAACTATATAAGCCTTGATGATGAACACTAGAATCCTGGGTTTTCTACATACAATTTCAAGCATATGAATAGTGTGACTTTATCACTCAATTTATAAAAACCTTGTATGTTAAATTTAGTTAATTTTTATCAATAATTATCTTTCTAAATAATCTATATTTCTTTTAGGAGAAGAGTTCTAATGTTCCTGGCCCGAGTGAATATGGGTCGCCTCCTAAAAATTCTTCAGATGTCTGCAGGCCAGACAGTGCTTCACATACTGGTAAGTTTTGCAAAATACTGTTTGGAATAATAATTCAATATTCTTCGTACTTTCAGATTTTCTGATGTTGATATGCTTTCATTAACGCTGTTTTTCGAACCTCTGTCGTCAAAGAAAAGAAAAAAGCCACGTGCAATTGAAGCAATGTGATGATTTTAAACTAGTGTATGTATAATTCTGCCGTGTCGAATTATTTGGGCTTTAGAACAAACAAATTAATTAAATATTTTAAAAGATAAACTTTTTTAAAAAATCGCCAATTTGGCAACATTTTTTTTACCTAAATGAAAACTATCAAAATCACTACCGTATTCTCAGTTTTTGCAAATTTTTATGAGCCCAGGCAATGCAGCATTGGAGTAAGTTTTTAAATATTAAAAAAATAGATCTCAAACTCTTTTCATTTTCACGAAACTGTGCTTTTTCTCCATATGGACGTTTTGCGCCATTTTCAAAATAAGCGTAGACAACGCTGGCTGACCTAACAGTCATGTAACAGTTACAAAAATAGCATATTATTCGCAAAAAAGCATATTACGATGGTGCCTTCAAAAAACAGCCTAACTGTAAAGGACTGATGTTTCTAATCTAATATTTATTCTGTAGAATTGAAGCTGAATTATCCAGTTACGAATTTTTTTAAAATTTCATACTGAATTTTGAGAAAAGCTTGTGTTGCATATTTAACTGACAAACTCTGTTACGAACCGATAATAACTTATGTTCTGTTTTGTGTTTTTCAGAGGGAGTAAAAATAACTCCTGTTACAAAAGTTATTTTCTCTTAAAATGAAAAAAGAAATAGAGAAGTGTTGTAAATTGGATGACTCAATCAGGTCCAATCGGGATTAAACTCGATTCGAACAATAAGCTAGGTGGAATTCCTCCGTTTTAATAATAATAATAAAGAAGTTATTTCTTAATTATTTTTTAAAGCCACTTTTTTTTTTGATTTTATCCACAGTTTTTGAATCTTCAGGGAATGCATTTAAATTTGACTCGCATGTTTCATGCTTCCGTTTTTCCGTCGTAAAAAAGTAACTATTTTTTCCCTCTAAAACGATTTCAATTTTTTTTCTCTCGACTTTTTCGTTTTTAAAATGTGTTTATGTGTATATTCACTAAATCAATGAGGGGGGGGGGAAGATGGGTAACGGTGGATCCTCTTTCCCTCTTTTTTTTTACTCTTATATGTGATTTGACTGATTGCTGGTTTTAATTTTACAATGTGCTTTAAGTGTGTGTCAATTGAATCGCTTAAAATAAATAAATTAAATAAAAATAAGGGGGGGAAAAAGATCGAGAGAGTAGGCTAACTACGGAATTTGGAACTTTTTTTTACGGAAAGTGATTCGAATGATTATAATTTTTGTTTTCAAACTGTGGTGAAATGTGTGCTATGAAATTTATGATTTCCTTTCTTTCAAAAAGGGGTGAGTGGGGGGGAGGGTAAAAGGAAACTTATCCGCCCACACGTAGACGAAAGAAACGGAAATAAATTCTAAACGGAGAAAATTTACCCTGAGGTGAGGGTTGTGCTCTCCCCACTCTCCGACATTCCCGTGACATCCACCCCCCAAGGTCATTCCCCTAATCGTCAACTTGTGGTGATGGAATATTCTGTCAAGGAAAGATGTCACACTGAACGAGTTATGAGAATACATTTTTTTTTATTTTTTGGCTTGTTCTAAGCTTATCGTAGGTAGATAACACCCCATGAAACTGAGAAAGACTGTCACTTATACTTTTTTTATTTTTACTTTTACTTTTGAACTTAGAGGGTGGTTGGCGACTTTCAAATGTTTAACTATTCAGAGGTAACTCTCTCGCTTCAATTCGTTTATGTCATTAAAATAACTTAGATTTTATGTTTCGCATTAAATCGCTGAGAATTTTGTTACGTCTTGCGTATACATTTAAATGATCTGTGGTGTCACTTTAAATCTATCTTTTAGCATTTAAATGCACCCATTTGAGAATTTTGTTACAGAAAAAAAATGACTCAGAATAATCTGTGTTAAAAAAGTATTTCTGAACTCTGATTCATTTCTCTTGAAAGCCCTCATAGAGTCGAATTTTCATTTCCAAACAAACTTTTTCGTATTTTGATTCTCAAACCAAATGAATGTCATAAACTTAACAATCCAGCGGTTATTTATATGGGTATTTGCAGTGTTGCGAGTTTAAATGTTGAGAAAACGATTATAGATTTCAATGAAATAAGTAGAGCCACGATGGTTCAGGGGATAGAGCATTCGCCATCCAACACGGCGAAACGGGTTAGAATCCCAGTCGATACGAATCGGATTTGCACCGACCACAGTGCTGACGTAAAATATCCACAGTGGTAGACGGATCATGGGTTAGAGTCCCCTTGCCGTCAGGCTAACAGTGTGAGGTTCTCGTGGTGTTCCTTTCCCTGTATCGCAAATGCGGGTTAACTCCATCAAAAAAGTCCTCCGTGAATGCAAATTTCTCCCCGATACTTGATCCAGGAGTTTCTTTGTCTTCTGGATTAGGTTCAAAATGACAAGGAGTTGAACATTAGTAGTCGTAAACCCATCAAAATTGGGTCGGCTGTACAACGATGGTTATAAAATAAAATAAATAATAACAGCATTATTTTTTCTTTGAGCTGCGGTGGATCAGGGGATAGAGCGTTCGTCTCCCTATGAGGGGAACCGAGTTCGAATTCCAGTGGTGGCTGGTGGATACGAATTCTGCTCCCAACTCGCACCGACCACAGCGCTGACGTAAAATATCCTCAGTGGTAGACGGATCATGGGTTAGAGTCCCCTTGCCATCACGCAAATCTCCATGTCGCGCAAATGCTGGTGAGTTCCAACTAAAAGTCTTTCTGGAATGCTAGTGTGTCCCAATGCTTGATATAGGAGTTCTCCTGTCTTCTGGGTTGGGTTCAAAATGAAAAGGATACGGAGTTGACTAGTGGTAGTTGCAAACACAGAATTGGGTCGGATGTTCAACACCGGAAATAAAATTAAATTAAATGTAATTACCTGTTTTTCTCTGACAATGATAATTACTATTAATTAAAATAAATGAGTGTAAGGAAAATATTTAAACTCAAAATGTTTTATTGAACGAGTATGTTTAGAAACTTTAAATTAAGGTAATATAAATCTTCTGTAGCTTTTCCATTTAGTTTTAGAAATTTTCTTATAATTTCACTTAAATTTTACTTCTTAAAGGAATTATTATTCAAGCATTATTCTGAACGTGACCATCGACCTCACCCGTCCCCTTCCATTTTAATCCTCGGTGATCTATCTCCCCCATTAATACACTTTATTTATTTAAACCAAAACTTCTCGGAGGACTATAAAAATGACTGCTTCTACAAAACGCAACACCATCTTCGTAATCGCATTTCCTTCCTGACACACAAAAGAATGCCGACGCTTCGTTGTAGTGAAGGCGCGAAAGTACCAATTCTTGAAGTGCTCTTCCTCTGGGAATCCCCAATACACACACCTATCCAATACTTCCAATAACAAGCTTGTCATAGTTTTAGGAAGGAGCCTCAGGTGGATTATCCGATAACCTCAGTGAAGGCCCCCCAACAACAGCCCTTCCCTCTTCTGTTGATAAGCTTCTTATGTGTTTGCACATATTCCCATTCTTACCTGACTGACAGAGAAGTGTTTCTGGATGGATTCTCGGTAGTGGAAATTTTGTTGATGTGTTGAGTTCTTCTAATTGTAGATAGTTTTGTTATGATTCAACAATTTCAAACCGATTTTCATTTGTTGTGATGGGAGAAATAATTATTTTAAATTAATCTTTAATATTAACTGTAACTAAAGTTTTTGGATGGTTTCTCAGTAGTGGAAATTTTGTTGATGTGTGGAATTCTTTTATTGTAGATGGTTTTGTTATGATTCAACAATTTTAAAATAATCGTTAACATTAAATGTAACTAGGGTTTCTGGATCAATTCTCGGTAGTGGAAATTTTTGTGATGTCTGCTATTCTTCTGTTGAAGATAGTTTTTGTTATGATTTAAAAATACCAAATCCGTTTTCAATTATTAGTATGTGAAATAATTTTTTTTTAACCAATTGTTAATATAGTCTTTAATGTAACTAAGATTTTTAACTGATTCTTATTAGTTAGGCAAAAGAAATTTTGTACAATAGCCAAGTTTTTTGTTTATAGGTGTATTGTTAAGATTCCGAAATTCCGAATCAATTTTAATTTTTTGAAGTAAAACATAATTATTTTTTTCATAATTAAGGTTAGTATAAAAGTCGATTTTTAAGATATTAGATCATTTCGTAAGCTGGGTGGATCTTAAAGTAATCAGGCAAAAAAATTAATATTGTTGATATATGAAATTCTTTTGTTGTAAATGTTTTTGGGACTCGGAAATTTCAAATCAGTTTTAATTGTTGATAAGGTAATTCACTAGTATTTAATAATTAATCCGATGGTTGATTTTTCTTGCATTTTTGAGTGAAATAAATCAATTTAGTTGAGAAAATAATTTTATTATTGTTTTGGTTCAGACATTTGTGACTGATTTTGAATTGATGAAACATTTTCAAAGAAAATAGCATTTAATGATAATAAATTGGTTCTTTTTGAATAAATGCTTTTGCATGTCGTATGACACCAGTTAAGATACTTATCATTTGACTCTTCAATAATATTCCTTTTTTGAACTTCACGATTTCCTTTCTATATCCAACATTTTAAAATTTTATTTACTCTTAGCATAATTCAATTCAATTAGAAAATACTGTGAACTCTCAATTATTCAATTTGCGATCAATTAAGTAAGAATCATGCTCTTACAGAATTATCTCAAGAGAGAATCCTGGGCGATCAATAACAACATCGCACGTGTATAAATTGCCAAGATAAATACAAATTTTAACTATTACAAGTCACATTTTGTCCATAAAAGCTGCTTGAGCCGTGATGGCTCGGGTGAGAGAGCCTTTCAAAGAGGTGACTCGGGTTCGAATCCCAGTGATGGCAGCTGGTCGATACGAATGCCGAATCCGGCTTGCACCAACCACAGTGCTGACGTAAAATATCCGAAGTAGTCAACGGATCATGGGTTGGAGTCCTCTTGCCGTCAGACTAAACGTGGGAGGTTTTTCTATCCATGTAACGCGAATGCAGATTAGCTCCCTCAAAAAGTCCTCTACGGAGGTAAATTTCTCCCCATTATTTGATTTTGGAGTTCCCCAGTCTTCTAGATTGGGTTCAAAATGACAAGGCTATGTAGTTGAACATTAGTAGTCGTAAACTCAAAACATTGGGTTGGCTGTTCAACGACGGTTATAAAATAAAATAAAAGCTGCTTCCCCACCAAGTTGTTTATCTGCCAGAGGTAGAGTTCCCGTGATATTTCGTCTGCTTGATTCGACCCTGTTTCGCGATATTTTGTCTGCGGTATGAAATTCTTCCTCACGAATATTGTGACTATGTGAGATTTTATGATACGTTATTTTGTTTTCATAAGTATCTGCAGTACGGTATGTTGGTTTCGTGAGGATCTGTTCCACGATGATGTGACCGGATATTTTTCAATTTTTTTTTTTCTCCCCTCGAATCCCCTGGTTCATCCGAAATTTACATCACATTTAAGAACTGAAATCCATTGTGGAAAACGATTTTGCATTTTCTTTTTGTAAGTTACTACGAATGGTTTAAATTAAAGTAAATTATTATCTTAATTCAAACCATATGTTATTCATTTCTAATTCTTTCGTAACTAACTGGAAATTTTGCTATATAATAACTCTCTTTGTTTGCTCTATACTCGAATAGAAATAGCTGAGCACTTCATTGCTTAGGCTTGTAAAGTATTTATTTTTCTTTAATTTGTATATATTTATTGCAAAGTTTATATTTCTTCGGAGTGCGTAGTTAAGAGACGCACGCATTTTCCCTTTATTTTCTTCTAATGGTTATGTTTGGAGAAATGTGGGGACGTTTGCTGATAAATGTATCTCAATTTTGAAACAGACATTTCTTCTCAGTTATTGTTTCATTGAAAGTGTTGCTGATAAACCTTGTTGTTTATGCTACATTCTACAAAAAAAATGAGAAAAAATATTAAATAACACAAATGTTAGAAACGTTTACATTTAATTTTTTTTTTACTTTTTCTTTAAATACTAAATTGAATTCAGACAAAAACATTGTTTTTGCTAATCTATGTATAGTTTAGTAAAGAAGACACATGGTTCATTATTTATTTGGGTAAAAGTTAATGGAAGCAACGTACCATTTAGAATTTTTTTTTTTAAACAAATGGACATTTATTATCTACAAGAGCCTGTTTATTAAGTGTGCTCTCTGCTGGAAAAATAAGTTCGTCATTAAACCATAGTGTTGACAATCTTGCAAATTCGCAGCCACTTTGGTAAAGTCTTAACAATAAAGTTCAAAATGAACTACAGTTTCGGGTAATCAAGTTGAAAATATGATAATGTAATTTAACTTACCACCCTATTAAGGAACCCCACAAATTTAGACGCTATTACGGTTCAGCCAATTCCAAAGTTTCTGACAATGTAGCATCTCCACCACTTGCGATATTGAAAATAATAATAATAATAAAAAATGATGATTTATGCGATTAAGCGACTTATTTAGAGACAAGGACTTTTTTGCCATAAAAAATTATGAATACATAAGTAAAAACAGAGCTATGAAATCGAGAGTGAGAGAATCTCCAGTTAAAAACATTATTTAGTCTCGATTTTTGAAAAATATTAATCACCTTAGAAGAGATGTCATTCAACGTGAGAAATATCAAGACGATTCTATTGGATTCATACATTTTTTTTCTTCCTACAAAGTGTCACAAAAAATTATCTTTGGTCATTCCGTGTTTTCAGTTTTTTTTCTTCTTCTAGGCGTAAATGATCGATTCGACCCTCTTCCTCCCAAATCTTTCAAATGCATACCAAATGACTAATAATACCATCCCGTCGTAACTACATCACTCATTCCTGCTGTTATCTCGACTTTCAAGCTTCCACGTGTTGCTTCTTCCACTAGAAAACACTCCCCTCTTTTTCCTGGAGCCAGACTGTTGTTGGAATTGTCGCACATCGTGGGCGATTTACCTCGGGGAATGTTTGGCATTTGACAGCTCCAATTCATTCACTTGGACACTGTCCCTCCATTCACTTTATATTTCAAAAGGGTATTTCACCCTTCTCTTTGTCCCCCACCCTACACCATTTTCTATATTTGTGGAACGTTTTATTTGCAAGCCCTTGGTGGAGAGTATTTAGGTATTTTCCGTGTAACGCATTTCGTTCTAAGTTGTTGGACATGAAAAATGTATTTGTCACGCACCCTATTGTGGATTCGAAATGGGAAAGGAAGTGGTAATATTACCGAAGAAAAGTTCTCTGACTTTAAATGGAGCCTAGGTACGGTAGTTTAGGGTAATAAAATGTTCACGAAAGCGAAAAAATACTCTTTTTTTTTAACCATAAGAAAATATGCTATTTTCACTAAACATACCTATTAGTTGTTCCAACATTATTTAGATATTATTTCAAATGCTTTTTTTTTTTTTTTCAATTTTTATGAATATTTCAAAATGTATTATGCATTTTCAAAATAAATATGTCGTACCACGTTTTGAAAACAAATTATTGGAGATAAAGCACATAAAACAAGCATAAATATATTTAAAATATCAAGTGAAATAATTCTTTTTATGATATATGAATTATATATTTTATACAGATAGGATAAACAGGGCGTTTCTGAAAAATTTAAGAAAGCAATTGTAATTTACATATATTTTTGGCTAAAATAAAATTAAATTGTAACTAGTTTAATAAAAGTATACAACGTGTTAGCACAACTGTGCTCAATTTCAAAAATTTTGAATATGTAGAATATTTGTACGAGTGTGCCTGAATGTTAAAAAAGGTGTTTAGGGAGGAAGCAAAAACCTAATCTAGTTGCTTAAAACCAAAAGGTGTTGCATGGTGATTAAACTTTTCCAATTCTGTAGTTATCTTAAATGTAGCTATCAGATAATGTTTCTCACTTTCTCTTCTGATGCCGTTTTAGAGTGGGGGCTTCTTTATGCAACTTTTGAATCAACAGCTCCAGACTTGCAAATCCTCACTTTGAGAATTATTTGTATACCATCGCGCGTATTGTCGCATCAACTCTCTGCATGAGTTTGACTGATACAATGTTGTTAAAACCAGATCACAGAATTCTTCACTTTCAACATCAGCAAAAATATGTTTCGGAGTTCTTTCCCTGACACAATTATTGAAACTTTCGCTTCGATACGTGCAGACATTTTTGCATACATACATACTTTTTTGCAAAAGTTTTTTTTGAGGATAAATCTCGAAAGATCTTCCTTATTGCAAGGGGAATGGATATGATTATACAACTGCATCAAGTGCTTTCATCCACTTCACATAATGCGTGCTGAGGTTTGTCATCAACTTATGAAAGTAAACTGACCTTACTGCTTCTGACGTGTCTTCAACAGAGTTCACGATATTAATTCTAATTAATTGCTGAGCCATAATATTTCTGAATTAGCAAAACTTCTATTTCAATCGAACGTCCAGAAATTGTCTTCACCAGAGAGTGATTTCTCATTCTTGTAACAACATTGCTAATTGAGGTGTGCCATGAACCATCAACTGATATTGCAATATCACGTCATTCGCTCACTTTTCATTGATTTGATACAGAAACTATTTAACGAAATATTGTAGCTCTTAAATTTGTTCTGAGGTTCAGGACAGCTTTACCCATGCACCGCATTGCCTATGCTGATCTTAGATTATTTTTAAAATCAAAGTTTGGAAGGGGTATATAATATGCATTACCTCTACATTTATAATTTCCATAGAATATATTCATAAAAGTAGTTCTATTTACTTCAGATGCATCAAGATTCTGAGATGCGTTGCAAACGGCCACTTCATTTGTATTTCAAACTAATGATAATTTTACTTCCTTCATTCTAACTAATCATGATGACAATGAGATATGAAATTGATAACAACCATCTTATTGAAAACAACCATCTAATCAGCAAACTAAATCACAACAATGTGTACAACTGTTTCAAAAAAAAAAAAATCTGCCACACAGCTGGTAAATTTAACAACCGATCATTGTATTTGTGAGTTATGTTAAGAAAATAGATAAAACCAATTTAAAAGTAATGTTTATTCTAGTTCATATGTTTGAAACCGACTAACATGCATCAAGGGGGAGGGGCAATATTTGCTTACAATTTGTTTTCGTTTATTAAAAGCGGGCAAAATTGATTTTTCGAACGTTGGAGAGGTCTTACTTCCCCTTAAAGATTGCAATTCGGAAAGTTGACTTTTTTCTTCTTTCCGGACAAATTTGGCCTTTTTCCTCTTTTAATAACCATCAGAAATTCTGAATTGGTTCTTTCATTTCAATATAGCGACCAAAATTTTGTTGCGCTTTAGTACGAATAATAATCGTGTCCTCTGTAAATGATTTCTAATTAAGAAAACTCTCAGTGAGCTAGCTCTTGGCTCTATGTTATTTTTAATATAATGCGATTGGTAAGAGTGATTTAAGAAACAATATTAGAAATTCTGCTTTTAATGTTTCGGATAATGCTTGCAATCAGAGATCCTGCCACTGAGCAGATAAAGGTTAAAATGGTTATTAAAACCTATACTTATCATCAATTTTAATTGGGACTGTACAGTCTGCGGCCCTCAAATACTACGAAACTGGCATCAATTGGAGATTTGGTGAATTTTTTATGTGTTATTCAGATTAATTTCAATAAATTTAGAAGAAGAAGAATTATAACTATTGGCTTTAAAACAATTAATTGGTGCAAAAAGATTTAAGCCACAAAGAGTTAATTTTAACATTTAAATTTTTTTTTAATTATTTTTTTTTAATTATTTTTTTTAGTTAAAGCAATTTTTTTTTATTGAAACATGTTTTAAATAAATATAGCTGAAGGAATTTATTTAAAAAGTTCTTAATATAAGTAATTTCTTGACAGTACATAATAATATTATTAATAATAGCTATGAAATAAATTTTTCCATTCAAAAAGCTAACAACTTACTTTAATTTTATTTCAGAAAACTAAATGTTCAGTATACTTCAAATATTTTCGATTCATAAATATTGTGCTCACACACTTTGTTTTAATTTATACAATTTCCTACTTTCCTTACATTACGAAATAATAATTTAGCTATTATTAATTTAGACTAAAACTAAATTTATTACGACCCTGAAAGTCAAGTAAAAAAAAAAATAAAAATCTGTGGTGTTTTCAGAAAAGGTCGTACACAAGTAGTATAAATTGCTAACTAGAGAAGAATAAAAATAAATCTAGCCCTACTGATTTAATAAACAAACCACAATTTGAAATTAAAAATATAGAAGGCTGAGTGTATCTAACAAAGGTTAAAATAAATGCTTTGAAGTACTGTCCGTGGTTGAAACATTTTGGAGGTCCACTTTTACAAAAGTCCAATTCAACTTGTCTCCGATGGCTAAGCTTTGTAATTTTAAGATCTATGAGAGATGTTTTGGAAGGACAATGGGGAAATATTTAATATTAACCGTCATTTTAAATAACCTGATGTCCCCTTTGTCTTTTAACTTCTGGAGTCATTATTGAATCAGAGATAAGCTCCTGTAGTTCTGATTCGAAATGCCTCGTTCCGCGAAATGAAAAGCTGGGGGATTTTCTATCGTTGGACGAGATGTATCATCCCCTGTGCTTTTCGCTGAGCTGTAAATGGGGAAAAGGTACTTAAGCCATTAAAATATGCAACAGCTACGCTGTCCAGTAGGTGGGATACCTCCCTGTTGTCCAAGTTTTGGTTTCAAAGGGAACAATAGTTGTTGGAAATTTAAGTGGACCTTAAAATTTTGATTCGCGTGTCGTTTGTCTTCAATTGTTGATTAGATTTCAAAAGTATGTCCAGTGGTTGATGTGTTGCATTTGTCCCGACACGTTTGATCTCTTCCTGCTAACGGTTGAATTTGAAGCTTTTAAAGTTCGCGCAATTGAATTAAATTTCCCAAAAGTCTAGTTCAGATTGCAGTTGCAGCTCAGTTTATTGTGATTAATATGCCGATAATGATTCGCTGGGCATTCTCTAATGATGATAAACTTGAATTCAGTGCTGAATAATGAATGATTGACATCATTTAATGTTTAATTTCCGGATAGACAGGTTGGTCAAACATTTTCAGTTTCCGAAATGACTATTTAGTGAAATATAAAATTTAGGTGTTAAATTTCGTTTTATAATATTTGTGTGGACAAAATAACAGCCTGGAAACAACAGAAGTGTCATATTTGGCTTTGAAAAATAAATTAAATTATCCCTGAAGATATATAATGTTTAGGATGTTAACAAGTATGAGCTATATTTTTCTGTAAAGGTGCTATAAATGTTTCCTTTTCTGAGAAGTTTTCCGTTCTTAACAAAATATCAAAATGTTAATAATATTAAGTTAATTTGAGAAGCATTCACTAAAATGTTATTCTCACTCACCTAAAGCACAGTCGTTTTTTTTTTGTTTTTTTTTTTCAAAAATTAAAAATTAAAATTGAAGTTCCATAGATAGTTAATTATATGAAATATCACTAATATTATAATCGTATTAGTTTAGTTTCTAACATTTTTATTTCACAACGATTTAATGAATTTGAGACACAACTGCTGTGTCATAAAAGTCTTATGTTGTTTCTAAAGCCAAATTTAGAAAAAAAAAATGATAGTTAAGCTAATCAAACATTCAATTTGACTTTCATTATAAGCTATAAAGATTTTTTCATTATTTTAGAGTTGAGGCCATTCATCCAATGAAAAAAAAAGTATTTTTCAGGTTTTTTTCAGAAATCAAAATTCTAAAAATCATCTTTAATTATCTTAGTAATGAAGGTTAAAATTAAATTTCCCAAAGGAATACAAAACAAAATGGCAACTGCTAGGACGAATACAAACATGAATGAATGCGAATTGCTTCGCCGAACGCAGCATATTTTCAAAGCATATTTCTATTATGAAGAATATTTTTGATGTGCCTATGATTGCAAAAATAACGTGTTAAAAAAATACTTATAAAAGAAAAAGAAATGAGCCATAAGTTTAGCTATGTACTTCTGTAATGCATGTCATTTTAAACGACAGTTCACGTTTATAGTCAGTCGCCGAAGATTTGCTTCAAAACTTTGAATAAAAAATCTCAAAATCTTCGACTATCTTAATCCTTTAACGAATTCATTTAATTTATCAAACAATCTCATAACCTACCTAGAATAAAATGAGTTCTTTTGATTTCTATAATATTGGAAATGTGTGTTTTTTGATTGCAAATAGCAGGTGGGTTATAAATCGTTTCAATTTGCCATTTCCACATATGCTCGCCGCATCGGTTTCAATTCAGACAAAAGAACAATGGAAAGAACATAGTATTTCTTCGATCGACACACCTCAATGATTACATCTAATCGAAAATTATCTGTGATTTGGTGTCTAAAGTTTTCAAGCCCCTCTTTTTTTTTATGTATCTCATAGCTTGTCTGTATGTACAGGTTCAGGATAACAATTTCTTTTATTGTCTATTACTACCGTTCTTGTTCTGTCATTGTAACCGTAACTGCAGGTGTGTTTGTTTAATACTCTCTATTATGTAATAATGTACGATACTCTGTGCGAGAAATGTTTTTTTTTTACTCGTAGATTTTAATTTTTTTTTTTTAAAAATAAAATTTCATTGTTAAAAGAATTATATTTTTTAAACCGTGTTTTGTTCACCAAATTGTTTGTACAGTGAATTTCAAGACTTTAGTTGAGCAGCAGTCGTCTAAACAATGGGTAGTTAATTTTAAATACGGATGTAAGATGTTTTTGTGATAGATTTGTTGAAAATAATAAAAAAAGAGAGTTCTTCAAATTTTTGTACGCATTGTTTCTTCTTTTCTTGGAATTTTATTCCTTGTCATTTGGCATTTCAATAATTCTTTTTTTTGGTATTTATTCAGATAAGTTAACGGATCCATTTCAAGAAAGATGAATAATTTGCAGTCATGATACTCAACTTTTCCATACATATTGCTTTTCATTTCCATCTATTTTTTAAAATTTTCAAACAATTGAATTCTAACTTTTTTGATGAAATATCTATAGGATGCATATTTTTGATAATTTTTTTTTTCCTTCAGAAAAGTACTTAAAATGAATAAATGTTAGAAATTGCTATCCTATTGAACATTTGGATTTATCAAAATGATATTTCTTCATCAATGTTTCCTTTTATCAGTTAAATTGTTCTAAAAATAAGTTTTTTTACCAACAAATTCTATTTATAATTTTTTTTATTCGTTTTCTGCTTAGAAAAAGTTATTTTTTGTGATTTATTAATACCATGAAGCATCTATTGTTCTAACCGGATAAGAAAAAATTCAATTCAGTTTCATTTACTCGCACTATATTTAAATGGGTAACCATCAGCAAATGCCCCGCTATTTGATTCGTAATTTGTAAATACCCCACGATTCGTAATTGATTACCCCATGATTCATAAATAGCCCCATGATATTTCAATAAAAATAGAAGTGTAGTCAAAATAGTTCAATAGTTTTGTTTCTACTGAAACAGTACAACTGGCCAAATTATTATAACAATTTGTTATTTTTCTTAGTATGATTTATTAAAGTTTTTAGTATTCTGTTGCTGGGATAAGAGATTTGATTTGAGGCGGAATTGCTACAATTTATTTTTATTTATACAGATCTTCTTTAATGTTAAAAAATTTCGTTTCAAATCGTCGTGTTTCATGGGAACTGTATTCTGTCAGTTTTTTTTTCTGGTTTAGTTAAAGGTTTTCTTGGTTTTAATGTATTATAGAAATTTCTTGAAATTGTGAAATTTCAGAAGAAGTGAATTCAGTTTATTACTCTAGTGTCTAAAAACATCAAAAAACAAGCAATAAAATCACTTTATATTCATTTGCAGTCATTCAGCTATTTGTGTTATTCATTCACTGTAAAAATCTCTAAAATTTCCTGTCTCTGCGTGTCTAATATGCAATAATTATCATAGAATCAATTTTATTTCGTAAAATTAACGATCGGGGTATGTCCAATCTATGTCCAGTCATATCTAGCACCACAAAGGCTATTTTTCGAAAGTCATATGAAATGATGCTTTTTTGCTAATAATATGCTATTTTTATAATTGCGACTTGGCAACTATTACTCATGACTGTTAGGTCAAGTTTAGCCTATCTGAAGCCAGTGCTGTCCACGCTTATTTTGAAAATAGGGCAAAGGTTCAATATGGGGAAAAGCCACAGTCTTGTAAAAATGAAAAGCATTTGGGGTTTAATTTTTAATTATTTAAAAGCATACTCCAATGCTGCATTACCTGGACTCATGAAAATTTGCAGAAACTGAGAATAGGCCTGTGATTTTGATAATTTTCCATTTAAGTAGAAAAATGTCGCTAAATTGGCGATTTTTTTTTAAAAAGTTTAATAACTTTTAAAATATTTAATTTATTTGTCTGTTTTAAAGCCCAGATAATTCTTCACGGCAAGATTATTTATATAGTTCAAAATCATCGCATTGCTTCAAGTGTAAGGCAATATGGCCTTTTTTAATTTTCCTTGGCGACAGAGCTTCGAAAAACAGCGTTAACGTATACATTTGACAGAAAGCGTTTCCTGGGAGAAAAAATAATTTTGAGTCCATTTTCTAAAAAAGAGTTGCAAATGCTAAATCGTTTCAATAAAACGTTTCTTTCTTTTTTTTCTTTTTTTTAAATCAGAAATTAATAAATTTCTTTTTAAAACTGTTTATTCGAAATAGAAATTCAAATCTTCCAATAGAAGATTGTTTTTGCTCGTAATGTATGAATCGTCATTTATTTCTTTAATAAAATGTGGAAAGTAAGAAAATTGTTCCAAATAGAGGTCCCATTCTTCTTAAATATATTCTGCAAGGTCTAATCAAGTCAGAAAAGCACCGCTTTCAGAAGCTGTGACATTTGCGATTTTCTTAATCTGGCGGCAATTTCAGACCCATGGGTCGCGAGAATAAAAAAAATATAAATAATATGAATCGCCTATTCATCCTCTACTCCCCTCATTCGAGAATATAAAGCAGTGGTGGAACAATGAAAATTATGCACCGAGATCAACTTTACGACCACAAACGGTTGAATACATTTGTTTACAATGGGAGTCAGTTGGTCAATTTCATGACTTAAGACTACAAAACGTACGTTTCCGTAACAATCTTACGCTATAAATACAGTCATTTTACTTGCTGAAAAAAAGCACCACATTCGCCGCGTGCGAAAATAAAAAGCTTGCCCTGAAATGGTTGGAAAATATTTTATTGCAATATTATTTTTTTTTTTCTCTTCTAAAAAAGCTTTTAGTATACAATATCATTTCACTCAATGATATCTGGATCAGAGCTTAGGGAAAAAGGAAGGTACTACAAAAAAAAGTCAACGAAAATTATTCTGAAACGATGATCTCAATTTAAATTTGAAGCTAATAATTGTACCAATGGGTTTTTTATTTACCGAAATTTTTATTTTAGTGTATAGTTGTCAGAGAAACAGTATGTTTTAAATCGGAAAATTTATGATTTTTTTTATTTTTTATGGTTAGATAAAATCTTCATCGCAAAGTTAGTGTTCTAAAGTTGCACGGATAAAAAAATTTATCTAACTAGAATTGTAGTTAAGCATAATAATGATATATCTGGTGAACCAAACAAAAAAATTTTTGGTAATTTTGGTTAACAAAATCAAAATATACAGTATTTGACCCATTCGTTTTGTAATTTTTAAGGTCATATTGTAACGATTTATCAGAATTTCTGGTTTTCAAAATTATAGTTCTTATTACTACACACTTGATAAAAATTACAAAACTCACTAGTAAATTTATCAAATAAATGTCTTCTACACCCTGCTCTAAAGTATCATGATAAAATCAACAAATTTTGCCACTTTTACCAAAATCATTAGCAAAACGCTTCAATAAAAATGACCGAAGTTTTTGGTGTTCCCATGAAGCCAGAAGCACGGTAAATGTTGCTATATTCTAGTAGTTTCGACCAAACTTTTTTTTATTTTTTTATCAGTGTACCTTTGCAATACTTCTCACCTAATATTATAAGTTATACATTATTAAGAAACTTTGCAACCTTAATGTTGAATACATTTTCCACAACCTTAATAAGGTATTGGATTGGTTAATTTAGCAAGAATTTCATGCATGAGTTTTCGATTTACTGAAAATTAATAATAGCGTATTGCTCGTCAAAAAAGTGGTAGGTTTTAAATTAGAGAATTAATAAAAAAGAATTGTTTGTGGTTACATTAAACCTTTACGAAGATACTTAAAGGACTACCTCTGCGATACTTGCGCAAATTTTGCAACTCAGTGATTCTTAATATGATTCAAATATGCTGCAACCATTGTGGTGCAGATTTGCTGCTACCCTAATAAGGTGTTAGATTGAACAGTGTTTCTGTTCAAGTCGAACCATAGTTTTCTGTAATCAACATTTAAGTAAGATGTTCAACTTACCATCATAATTAAGATGCTAGCAAATTGAAACATCATCATGGTTCAAACTCTGTGTATAGTATACTTTAAAAAGAAACTGTTTAGTACCACAATTTTGCTCTTATTTTCTGCATTATTTATAAGTTGTCAAAATAAACCATATTATTGTGGGAATTAAATCTTCTTCAACTTGGTAACACGCTACTGTAGTTTATTTTGATCAAAAACTTGGTTTAATTTTTCAAATTATTAAGATTGCAGAAAGTTTGCATGGTATATGGCTTAAGTACTGATTTTATGATTCAACATTGAACTGATTTTTCTATTGTGATTATATTTTAATTTTTTTTGTTTCCCTCTTCGTTATCGAGAAAAATAGGACGCAGCATAAAAAAAATTAAGTTCGATTATTAACAGAATCTAGAGGGTTTGCTTGAATAGAAAAAAAAAATCGTGGTTAAAAAATTTAAATATGTTGGTATAAAAATAAGTGTATTTATGTTTGTCCAAAAGTTCCCCATGATTACTTAGAATTCAATTATATCANAAAAAAAAAAAGTCGATTTTAAATATTTTTCTATGAGATAAAAAAAACTGAATAACTAATGTTGAAACGATGTCTAAAGATCACTGGGAAAAAAATTTCGTTAGTAGGCTTTCTTTTCTTTGGTTTTCGATCTAATACAAAATTTAAGGCAACTTTCGATGACAATTAACACACTCCCCTTCCAGATGGCACACAAACGTCTGCTTGTCATTCTATGTTAATAAGAGTCCGCATGAAAACATATTCTTTCAAATGTTCGAATAGGTCAGCTCTGCTCTTTTAAAGCTAAATTTCTTCAATTTTTTTAGAAGTAGATCATTTATGAATAAACGGCTTTCGTATGATTCAATTCTATCTGAAAATTTAACTGCAGCAGGAAAGTTAAAATATGAAAGAGAAGTAAAATATAATGAATGATTTTTATAAACTTAGGGAACATTCCTACTGCATGTGGCTTGAACGTTCTTATAATGCACCCATCAAATTCTGAATGCCCAAATGTATATTTTATTTACATTTTTATTAAAAAATGTAAAAGTGGTTTGACAACTATTTTCCTTCTATTGCTGATGAACGCTAAAATAGAATTTCAAAAAACTCCTAAAACAATTTCTTCTTCTTTTTTTTAGCAATATATAGCTAACCATACAAAGAAGTCAAATATATAAAAATCTCAATTTTGAATTTTTTGTCGCTTGCTTTGATTTTTCAATTGCACGGCACTATTAGAACGACCACTTCCGCACGAAAATGGCAGCTATAACGTGAAGTTAGTACTTCGTGAGTACATAAAAATACCGTTAATTTGAACTCATATTTAGAAAATATTTATCTAGTTTTAGCAAAGCAATGCTTCACTTAAATATCAATTTGATAACAAAACAATTGATAATAGTGTCATTTTCTTTTCTAGCGTTGATGTATGCGTGCTATACTATACCCTATATCGATACTTAATCCCTTCCATTTCATCCTTCATGTCATTTTGCAGAATATATTCAATTTTCTTCACAGCACTCGTCATTATAACCACCCAAAATAATAAAAAAAAAAATGTGTTAAATCACGCTTTGCGAAAAGACGTTGATTTCTTATCTTTAATGTTTGGTATTTTTTCCCACTGCGTCTTACGCGACCCGCAAAGCTAAATGCTTTGCTAGGGAACCCATTACACAAATTAACATTAAAATTAAGAGCATTACAGTTAATTTTTTTGCTTAGGGGCCATACATAGGGATACATAGTTTGTCCATGCAAAAATCAGGTCCTACTCTTTTCACCCATATCATGTTGAGAGCTAAAAATAGCTTTAATGAAAGTATAGAGCGTGTGTATCCCTGTATCGGTGCCCCCTCGTACTTGTCTTCTCCGAGTTTATGTTTCCCGAATCATTTTTCAAAAACTTACTGTCGGAAGTCCGTTAAGTGCCTTTTACATAGTCTTTCTGAATGAAAATAAAAGGAATATGACAATCAGATGGCTGTATTCGCAGGGAGTCCATTCTGCTTAGGTTCATCCAAAACATTCCAAGAAGAGTCGTATTTATTTCTCATTTCTTCTGACATGGCTGGTTAGAGAACTTCTCGGAAGTCGATGGAAGCCTTTATTTATTTTTCTTCTTGTCTCTTTGAACGTTGGTTCTAATGAGGTGAGATATATAAGACGGAAAGAAGCAGTTTTCTGTAACCGTAATCATCGTCAAGCAGACACTCGCTCCATCCACTTGACTCCTGACTGCAAGAGAGGTTTTTCTCTCGATGGTGGAGTCCTGATTAAATAGCAGTTTTAAAGAGGGTGCTTGTGTTACTTAATCGAGTCATCGGAATATCAAATTTCGGAGTGAACCAGTTGTTTCATTCTTTTCATCTTTGGGAGGATAAGAAGCAAAACGATGTCCCCATCGCTTATTAAAAGATAAAATGTAACAATTGGAGTAGTATTTACTCGGAAGTTTTTTTTTCTTTTCTTGCTTTGATATCTGGAAGTTGTACACGGGATCTTAATGATGTGTTGAGTTTTGAGGACTTTTTATTTTTCCATTTCTGTTTAAGAAAAAAAGGAGGAGAAAAAAACTAATGGTCATACTCTTTTTCTTCCTTCACTGCCTTCAAATAGATGCTAATTGTCAGATTTTTCTGTAGTTAGGCTATTTTACAAAGATATTCCGTCTTACATTTCAAAAATTTCCTGTTTATTGATGATATTGTACGATTGTAAAAAGCTTAAAAGGTTTTTCCATGAAACTTTAAATAAATGTAAGCACACTGAGAAAAAAAAAATATGGCTCAAACTACCAGAATATGGTAAAAAAAAATTCGCATTTTTGGCTCTATGAGAACACCAAAAACCTCGATAATTTTTACCAAACGCTTTTGTAATGATTTTGGTAAATTTATTAATTAATAAACTATGGTTTTATAATACTTAATAAATTATAATTTGCTGTAATTTAGTATTTAATAATTTAGTATTATAATATACACCGAAGAGCCATTTCATTATGACCACCCTCCATCTATAACAATGGGCTCGCCCAGGTTTTCATGGTTTCTCGCCCAGGAACAATGCTTTCATGGGGCACATTAGGATCATAATACTCATAGAACAATCCTTGACGTCTGTAAGCTACTTGAACATAGTTGCAGACCAGGTTCACCCATTCATGGCAACAGTTTTTCCTGTGGGGGGTGGTGTTTACCAACAGGATAATGCATCATGTCATAAGGGTCGAATCCTCATGGATTGGTTCGAGGAACATTCTCGACTCTCGATTCAGTGACTTTCAAGTCATGTCTTGGCCCCCAAATTCACCTGACCATAATCTAGTAGAGCATTTGTGGTCCTACTTGGAAAACCAAATTCGTGCTGCCACGCTACCCATGTGAGGGAATTGCAGGACCAGTTGGTGAGCGCTTGGTACCAGATATCTCAGACTACCAGCACCTTGTGGAATCAATGCCTCGGCGGGTGCTAGCTGTTTTGAGGGCTAAAGGTAATCCTGCATGTTATTAGCATTGTGGTCATAATGTAATGACTCTTCGGTGTAATTTAGTAAAGTTGACAAAATATGTTAATTTTATCCGGATACCTTATTTATTTTTTATGTCGTTAATGAGAAAATTGACTGAAAACTTTCTCAACTTTCAATTTTAAAAGTCTAATTAAATTTCAGAAACCAAATTTTGTTAATTTGAATTTCTAATCTTGATTGTATGTATTCTAAAAATGTTGGGAAATGATTATAAATATGGTTGTATTTGTTTGGGATTGAGTACGTATTTTTTCTAGATTTTTCTTATCTTTTTTCTTGGGGGGGAGGAGATTATTGCTTGAGCTCAGCTCTCTCTTCATAAACCCAGGTTCCCTGACTCCAATGGAGTTCTGAAATGTGCCAAAAATATTAAAACCTTTGTTATTTTTAAGCAACAGAATTATAACTTATTAGTTTTATTTATTAAATAACCATTTTATTTTCTTCGAGAATTATGAAAGGTAGTTTCAGTAATAATTATGACATACTTATTATCTTATAAGGCTGATTATTACCGGGGAAAAGGAAAACATATTTCTGTCTACTCTAAACACGAAAAATAATTTCATCTACCTCGCGCCATGAAAGATGAACTAATTACAGTAATTGATTTTTGTTGAGCGAGCCATGCAGGTCATTTCGTAATGTTAAAACATGGTAGTAGATTCGGGCAAAAATTAAAATGCAACTTATTACTTATCTTCAAAATCTTTTTTTACGTTTAAATAAGAGTAGACTTTAATTTATTTGTATGCGAGATTCATCGCAGCAATGAAAGAAATGTATGTTACTAGCAGTAAAATATTAGATGCATTCGGATATCGTCGAACTAAAATGTCACCATTACATTACTTCGTCATTTTATTTATTTATTTATTTAAAAAAAAAAGGATCTTAGACATTAACAGTTAATTTGGCGGAGCANAAAAAAAAAAAAAAAAAAAGAACTTTTTATTAATGAAAAATTCGTTTGCATAATTTAAAATTTTCCCCTGTTCTAATAAAATATTAAAAAGACTTTTCACAACCTGCTGCTTACTTTATTCTTTCCGCATACTCTTAAATTTTAGAACACTTTTTCGTCTTCATCGAAAGTTCTTTAATCCCGAATGAAATATTTTCCCCTTGAATATTTATTTTCCAGATGACGATGAAATTTTAATTAACCGAAATTCAGTTTGAAGAAAAATGGGTGTTCCTTCCAGCTTAATGTGGGAAAGTAATTCGCTGTGGGAGCTAGAATGAAAACTTTAATTGAAAATTGTTTATTCACCTAAGGTATTATTTCACGTGGGGCAACTAAATCTTCATCTGCGCTTAATTATAACCGTGGCCCGAGATCCATATCAGCTGTGAGTTTAATGCCTTTCTTTTGTTTTTTCATCACCCTCTTTTTCTTCTATATTCGAAAATGCATCGTTTCCGGCTTTGGACCAATCAATAAGAAAATTAAAATTCCCAGTTGACGAATTTCACATTGCTTTTTTTCTTTTCTACACGTTTTTATTTGCAAATTTGATTGTGAAGTTTTTTTAGGATTCGCCATTCTGCGAGGTTTGGGTTCTTAGTTCGTTTAGTTTCCATGGCAAGTTTTTTTTTTCTTCTTTTTTGTGATGAAGAGGTTGTTGCACCAAAAGTTAGATTATTATTTTTCTACTTTTTTAGAGCAGATCTTTTGTGAAACACGTGTTTAGAACAGAGGAAAGTTCCTCTCTTCTTTTAATCGCACTGTGAGAAAGGGTCTTCGTTTTTTTTTTTAATATATTTACAATACATTATGCATATTTTCCTCTCTTGCACAATTGCTTGGCACCCCCCCCCCCCCCCTTGAATTTAAAACGAAAAGCGCCTTGCTTAAATTTTTAAAAATTGTTTTAATTCCAAATCAATGAACCTTGAACTATAATATAAACCAGTGAACAGCAGAGTAATTATTCTTCAATTTATTTGCTTTCCAATTTCATCAGAAGTTAAACAAAGAAATAGTAATTTTACTATTCAAATGCAAAGGTATTATTTCCTTATTTGCTTTCAAATTTCTACATAAAAACTTGAGAAAAATCACTTTCAATGATTTTTGAAGCAATACAAATTAGTGAATATAACAAATTTATTAATATAGCAAAGTTATTATTTCTTTATTTGCTCTCAAGTTTATAGATGTATGAACTTAATAAAAATTACTTTTTGACACCTATCTGTGAACTTTGAAATAATACAAACTAGTGAATTTAATATATAAAAGTTATTATTTCCTCTCTAAATTTCAACTATCGATAGATTACTATACCATATCTGGAAATTGCTTAATTTTGTAATTTAGCCTGTTGGTAAGCCGACCCTGAGTTTACGACTACTAATGTTCAACTCAGTAGACTTGTAATTTTGCACCCCCAATTCAGAAGACAAGGGAACTTCTAGATCAAGTATTGGGAGAAATTCATGGAGGATTTTTCGATGGAACTAACCCGCATTTGCATTACAAGGAGAGGAAAACCACGAAAGCCTCCCGCGGTTAGCTTGATGGCAAGGGGACTCTAACCCATGATTCGTTATGATTATTTTACATTACTATTTTACAGCAGCACTGAAGGTACTATTTATAGATGGCACAAAATATATAGTCCAGTCTCCTTAACTTTTATAAATTAGTTACAACTATTATAAAGTGTTCAATTGAATTTTGTTTCTATTCATGGTGAGTTTTAATATCGTGTCATCAAGTTTCAGAATAATATGGTTCAACTCAACTTGAAAAAATACTTGCGTTTTAAAATATTTGAAGGATATCGCGATTTAACACACTCTAAAATTTTTATCGGTATACTGCCGCCGATTGTCCCCCCCCCTAAACTATGGTGTATAAAAACTAGAATTCGTGTGATAATTAACCATTTAACATTTTAATTCGTGATGCAGTGCCAAGAAAAGAAAATCGTTACATTTTATTTTGTTTTTTCGCTTATTTTTCGGCACTGTCGGCATAGTCCACACTGTAAAAATGTCTTAGTAAAATTACGGTAGTAAAGAATACCGACTCTCAGGGTATCAGTGCCTTTTACCGTAAAATCCATTTTTACCGCAACATGTTACGGAACAGAAAAAAATTGACACACCGTAATTTTTACCGTAATGAATACCGTAAAATCACTGAGTCACTTTCATTAAATCAATATCAGTGTAAAAATGACGGTGAGGCATGAATGGATTTTTCAGATAATGCATCCTAAGTACCGGGACTTTATAAAGTATATTGATGCGGAATTTTTTTACAGTGTAGCCACATCGCTTTTAGAAATATGAACGGCGTACTCATCGATTAAAAATCTAGGATCGCTAAAAACTAGATAAAATAATGTAAAATAAAATCTCCCGACCATTGTTCTCTTTTCCTTCCTAATAATCGTCCCATAGAAGAACCATTGACTCTTCGCTGTGGAGTTTCTTAAAAAACTTCAGGACACAGACACAACCTTATTTATAGCAAACTGTGGGGATGAAAAGAGAGAAAAAAAAAAAAAAAAAACAGGAAAACAGTGTGCGTGCCCCTGTATTTGGCCTCTTGCCAGTAAACTAGAGACATGCATAAATCAAAGAAGTCATTTCTGACTTCTCTCTTCTTATACTCAGGTTCAACGAGAACATAATCCGATTCTCTCCCTTCGCAAAATTTGTGTGTTTGTTTTGTTAGTCAACACCGAGACGATATTCGAACATTTTGTCTTCTACTTGTTTACATTTATATTTGAGAATGTTTGGAACATCCTAACGAATCGTTTGCTAAAAAATCTCTTAACGATTCAATTCCATAATCGGTAACGCTGAAAAGCTCTTCATAAAACTGGCTAAAAATACTATCAGATCATATTTTAATCGTAATCAAAAAATCGTTTTTTAAATTGTTCTAATATTTTTTTTAATTGTTATTTAAAACTTGTAAAATGGGTAATTAAGTTGAATGATAATCTGGTGTTCTATCTTTTGTATCTTAATAAATAATGTAGTATTATCTTTTTCTAGGGGAAAAAAAAAAAAAAAAAAAAAAAAAACACGGAATCCAAACGTATAATACAGGCCTAACGCTTCCCCGTTCTCACTGTACTAATGGTATAGTATTTTCCACTCGTTTAAAACATCTTGTTTAGGACAGATTAAATACTCAATTAAAAGTCATTTTTCTTTCCTTTTATTTTTTCCATTAAGTACTTTTTTCCTGACACTCTTTTGTTTAATTGTTTTCTGTTTTATCTCGTTCTTTCTTCTTTTTTTTTTTGTAAAAAAGGAAGGATATTTTTTATTGATAATTTTTTCCCCCAATCTGTGTATATCTAACTGAAACATATTACAATAAAAAAAAAAAAAATTTAGAACTAATTTTTTTTAAATGTAAGGAAAATGCCTAAACGACATCTTTTTATTTAAGTAGTTGATGTATTTATGTAGTAGCATGATGGAGTATCCTAAAAATGAAGTGAAGAAAAAGCGTTTTTTCATGACGCGTGTCATGAATTTTAGAATTTTTTCACGCTCTAACAAAAAGTTATGATTATACAATAGAGTACCTCTATGTCTATGCAATATGTTATTATGACATTACCGCTATGTGCAGTAATGACGCTGTGTTTTGGAAACACCTCCATTTATGAACACTTGAAACCCTTTTTCATCAGTCGTTGTTTCGTTTGCTGTAACTTTTCTTTTGGATTATTTGCATTATAAAAGAGGTTATATTATGAATGTTACAGCCAAAGAATAAAACGCCGGCATTCTGTAGAATGTCCTGGGCATTGTAATGTCAGTCGCTTTTATGCAAACTATGAGCATTATTTATAATACCTAGACATTCTATAGAATGACACGTGCTATTTCGACAAAGTATGAAAAATGGTTCTGATAAGACTTATATAAATAACGTGTATTCCTCAAAAATAGAAATGGTATTCTAAAAAATAATGAGAGTATAGAGTGCTATTAAAAAGTCGTCCAAAACAAAATTTACGTCTTTCTTATGGATGGGGAACAAAATTTCCTTATAAAAAAATAAGAAATTAAAAGCATGATAAGCTTAAATGACATTTTGAATTCATTTTCATTACGTTCGAAGCGAATAAGAGATGTATATCATACTTGACCGGTTTCTTTGGCATTCTATAAAGAGATTAGGAAATGTGTGAAATATGAATCTTTCATACATTGCAACTGGTTTTTTAGACATGATATACAGTTCCTAGGCATTCTATAGAATGCCGGATCCAACACTTTATCGGTAACATTGGTTATTGGGGGAAAAAATATCATAAATTTTTTATTTTAACTCCATAATGGCCAGCCACAAAAAGTGGTACATATTTGCTCATAGCAGTATATTTCTGTCTTTTACCACCTTTGCTTTCCCTGTGCTTTCACTTCAGATCTAAATAGAAATTATTGTGTTAAACAGAACCATTTCTCTACAAAATAAATCCTTAAGATGAAACTCTGTTGCTACCCATTTGTCTACGTTTAAAAAAGAAATTGTTGTTTTTTAATAAAACGGCACACAAAGTGGTGAAGAGAATAATTCTGCAATATGTTTGTATTTTGAAATTTTGAAGTATTTTAAACTTTATTGTTTATTTTTGGTTTACCTGACTCCCTGTTTTTATACTAATATAAATGAAACAGAATTTCTCATGAAGCTTTTCTCACACAGTATAGCTTCCTCGAAAGGACGGTCTATATTTATAATTTTTTTTTTATAACAACACGTTCTTGAAACTTTCACTTTTAGACTGTGAAATAAAAAGTATTCTGGTAGTTTTCATGATATGTTTTCTGAAATGGACTCATGTTTACATATTATAAAAAGAAAAAGAGGCGAGTTTAAAGGTAAAAGTACTGCAATGAATGTACTTAGAAATTAATTAATACTTTCTGATTGATGATGTGTGATATTTATTCTTTGTAGGGAAAAGCTTCGATCACATACCACCCCATTCAGCAGGTCCTATTCCATACCTGGTATCCTCCTATCATCCACATAATGGATCTCTGGGACCCATGCCCATGGTGAGTACCCTCTTTCATTTAATAAGAAATTATAGAGATAGAAAATAAAGGTATAATAGCCATTATTTTAGAAAAGATTGAATTGACATGGTTTACGAAAAAGGGAATAAAATGACGCGTTTAATTGAAGCTTAAAACATACTTTTCACGATTTTAGATTTTCATGGGAGAGAAAAAAAAAAACGTTTTATTTAAGAAATATAATTTTACTGTGCTAACATAGGTTCGTGCCCTCGTCAGCAGAAATAAGCATCCCCTCTCCTCGCATTCTAACGAGAGAGTTTGGTTTTTAGCTTTAACTTTGACTTTTTTTGTAGCCTAATTTTAGGATTAAATTCAAATGAAAGCGGTAACTTTAAACAAAACAAAATTTTAATTTTCATCCATTTTATAAAATTTTGTGTAGTTTGGGTAGTTTTTCTTTAGAAACCTTTTGTATTTCTCTTCTATGGTCAATTTTTTTTCTTCCTATTCTTCCTTTCTTTGTACTAATTTCAAATTTTAAAATTTTCCAAACGTAATTTTTTGTTACCTTTTTTTTACATTAAAAAAATATGTAAAAGGGGTTTTAATGTCGCACCTAAACATTCCTGTTTTCCCTCTTTCCCCCCTTGTCAGCTAAAATAAAAAATCACAAAGCTTACATACACAGAGTACATACTTAATATTATGTCTTGAGCACAGGTGCTTACGTAATATTTAAATTGGCTCACATAATGAATGAATATTTCTAAATCGAATAAGGTACTCTTTTTTTCTAATATTAAATTAGGATATAGTTTTGAAAATTTTTGTAATGTCCTCAACTCCTGGATTTTCATTATTAGACATTCATAATCTAATACTATAATTTCTCGTTGTTTAAAAATTAATCAAAATTAATAATCTTTATCCAAGAACAACGTGAGATAAACTGTCCCCCTCTTTATAAAATAATAAGGAGCTGATTTGTACATTTCTCCTTTAAATTTAAATTTTCTATTCCCTTTTTGAAAATATGCTTAAATTTTAATTGAACAAATAATTAAGATTTAAAATTTTTAAAACTCATGATTATAGTAATGCTTTTTCCAAAATTTGTTTCGAGAATTTTATTAATCCATTTTCATAGGACGATGAAAATGTATCATTTCCACTATACTCATTTTTTATCACAGGAAATTTTATATTTCATTATCGTAAATAGAACTGACCTAAGCTTCGGCGTTGTTTGTTTTACCAAGTATTGCGTATTGTTTGATATTTTACAGATAGCAGATTTTCAATCATTTTCGGCAAACCTTTGTTTTTAGAGTAAATTTGATATTGCCTTTCTTTTTCTTCTTCATTTTCTTCTTTCTGAATTATGATATCTATAATTTAGAAATCGTTGTAACTTTTGAAACTTCTTTTTTCTTTTCCAGAAATTAATCCATGCGATGATATTGTCATCAATAAATAATATACATAATTTTGTTTCTATTCTTTTATTTAAAAAGTTTCGTCCTTTCATGCAGATTTAAATTATGCATCATTTCAAGGACAACTAATTTTTGGAAGAGTGTTTTTTTAAAAATACTTTAAGGTTACAATAAGTACTTTCGTTCATAGCAATAAACTTCAAGTAATAATTGATTTTGTAAATTAAAGAAAGTTCAATGATAAATAACTGTTTATCTTAGATCATAATAACTACAAGAAAGGGCAAATTCAAAAAATTATTTTTTGGAAGTGAGCCGTGTTTGCAAACCTTTAATGCAGGCACCGGTGTTTCATTCTGTATTTCATAACCATACATTATTAAAAAATGCTAATTATAATACTTTGCACTAATTTTGACTTTTTTTTTAACTAATACAAAATAATGGAGAAAAAATTACGAAAAATATATTTAATAAGAATTCTGAGTCAAAGAGTTAATCATTCATACTTTTTTGGATAGCCAACTAGACTCACTTTTAGCAGACTATGTAAATTTTCCCCAAATATTAGCATTGGATCGTTCTTGAATTTTGTTAATATGTATGTTTCCATTATTTATATATTTAAGCTGCCGGACTTCTCCTATTTTAGATAAACATCTTAGAGCTATTTGTTTATTTCTTTTTGACAAAGAGGAGAGGTATTATAAGAAAAATGTACGACGCTGAATTTCCTTTATAAGAATTTTTTTTTCTGTAAATTGCAAACATAATTTTACCTGTGAGAAAAATATATTTAAAAAAAATCATGCGTAAGTACAAAGGTGACTTACTTTTGCTTTTTTCTGAAAAGGAAGAAAGGTGATCTCAAAATATGCTTACATTTAATAATTTTTATGTTGAAATATTTATTTCACGTAATATAAATGATGTGGATTTTGCCTTAGAAATACGTAGATAATTATTCTTTTTCATCGATTAAGATAAATGTCGATGCACAAAACGCTAATTTCTTGGAAAAATTCTTTAGATAATATTTTGATTCGAGTCATTGAAAGAGCAAGTTTATTACAGGGAGTTATGAATAGGGGAAAAAAGTAAAAAAGTAAAATGGATATTAGTGAGTTGTAATATTCTAACGTATGAAGAAAAACAAAATCGCAAAACTACTAAACTGATAACGGTGCGTTTTGAAAAACCCAACTAGAGCCTTAAAAATAAACACACATTTCTTTTTTATCTTAGCTTTTTATCCCTCTTAATTGACAACTTTTGTAAATGAACCTCATTGTTCAGTCTTGTCTATTAGTTTTATAAAAGAAACACTATCCACCTAATTCAATCATTCATTACATCATAACGTAAAGTACTTCAAAATCGATAGACACAAGTAACGGCTTGTTTATAAAAGAACTCCTATACATCACCACCCTAAACGCCAGTAGCCATAAAAACGACGGAAACTCAATCTAAACATTGAGACCAGTCTCTAAACAATTTCTAATTCTTGCAGTCGAGTTATTACGCTTTCGACACGTGGACGGATAGAAAAATATTTGATGAGGGTTAAAAGCTCGATACACAAAATTCAGTGTTCTTGGAATTTTGGGAGGCGACGTTGTGATAAAGTGACTTGTTTGTACTTTGTATCGAGCCGAAACCTTTAGAGATAACACACATCGTATGCTTTCTCCTCTTTCTAACTGTTTTCTTCTATAGTCGTAAGTGGGAAGATGATAAAAAGTAGTAAAAGGTCACCCCCCATCTAACTTATCACGATCTTTTTTTCATTATTGTTTCATTATTATTTTTTTTTAACTTAATAGTTCAGCTTTTCTTGTATGTGAATTGACGCTTTTGTTAGATCTATTTTCTTTGCCTGATTAAAAAAAAGGGGAAAAAAAGCTACTTTGTATCTATTATATTTGAACACTTTTTTATTTTACATTCAATTAAGTTATGAATTAAGCTAGTCTTCCCTAAACAAAATGAATGTTCTAAAAAAATAAAGATCTATTTTAAACAATTTACGTGCTAGGCACAGACTAACTATTGAGCTTCTTCCTTTCCTGCCAATTTTCTTTTTTCTATTTATATTATTAATGCAAATTTATAACTTTTTTTAAAAAATGAAAATATTGTTTCTATTTTTTATTGTAAAATTCAATTTGCGTTTTATTAAGATGTTTCGAACATTATTATTATTTTTCGAATAATAACTATAGAAATCTTCAGCGTTTATAATTTGTAAAATTATAGAAAAGCTCATGCCCCAATGGCTTTGTGTGCCTAGATGTAAGTTAGGGCGTGTGTGAAAAACTTACAGATTTGAATAATGACAAATTTAAGAGAACATTTAGCGTTCTAACGATAATTTTAAAATTGAATAAGTTGAATTTTTTTGTTTAAAAAAAAAGAAATATATGGTTTTTGACTTATTTTATTTATTGATTATTAATTATACGAAAACTAAATGTTAGAATATAAATTTTTGCTCTTAACTTGAACTCTTAAGTGAACTTGATTTTCGTGAATTAGATTGAAACTCCAAATGGTTCAAGGATGATCTTATATTTTTCCATACTTTTTCATCCTTTTTTACTTCTAATTAGTTTGAAATTGTCCTGTTTAGCTCTAGCGAACAATTTTTGATTTACATTTTGATTTTTGAGGCACATAGTATTATAGCCTCATCTGACATTCTCATGACCGAATCCCAAGATTGACACCAAAATATTTCCGCCTTTTAAACCAATGTCCGTTGCCTAACAAAAACCTTAGTTCTAGTTGAATTTCTTTATAACCATTCCAGTACCTTTATATCCAGTATCAAGACCGTCATAACGGTTTTGAAACTGTGCTAGTTGTAAATGGTTGAAAAAACAGTATGGTTTTTAAACCATACTAGTTGCAAACGGTTTCAATACCGTAGAGATAAAAAAGTTTCATTACCGTAAACTTTACGGTTAATCGGAGGGACATACTGTTACCAGTTATTTTACCATAATTTTCGAATGGAAGTGTGTAGCAGTAACTTAAAACACCAATAGTGCATGTAATGCTATCTAAACTTGCTATCTAACTTGCTATCTAAACGTTTGTTACATATTTATAGATTTCGCCATGTGTTAATTTGCGAGAATAAATTTTATTTTCTCTCACTCAAAGAAGTTTTAAAGCTAGTTTATTCTTATTTACAAAAATATTACTTAAAATCTTTATCTATTCTTTTTTCTTCCGTTATGATTATCTGTTGTTCTCTGCGGAAGATAAAGAACTTTTAAGTGGCATGACAAGAATGTAAAATAAATTTGCCATAATCATAACAATTTGGTTATGTTAATTTTTCATTTCCACCTTTTGACATAATCGCCTCTGGTGAACAGTTTGTCCATATCATTAGATTTTTAAAACACTAATCATTTGGGTTTTATTAAGAGGAAAACCTTCCACGGTTTGCTCTATGGCGAATCGTGGTGATCCATATGCATCTGTGGTCATTTTGGATCGGCATTGTGACTAATGCTGACCAGAAGCTATGTATTAATTGATCTGTTATCTTCAGGTAATGATTGGAATCTATCAGTCTACAATCTGAACCTTTCTAGTTTAAAACTATGAAATGTTATTTTTTTAGTTGTTTCTACTTTTTTCAACCTTGAAGACACACTGACCACTCCTTTAAAATTTTAAATCTTGCCCTCATTTGAGAAAAAGAACAATGCTGAGCATTTCTTATTAGTATTATGATTGCTTCTTATCTGTTAAGTTCAGCAATTGTTTTTTTATTCCTCTTTTGTATGAATGCCGATAGAGATTATATTCTTATCTACGAAAGACTTGTTTTGAGTACTTAATACAAAAGATAAACATTCTTTTTCTTCAATGGGCTTTTATATCTTTAGATACTAAACATCTTAAAATTTCGAGATAAGTTCTATCTTAATATGACAATATCAAAAATTTAAAATCTTGAGTTCATACTATAGAGATAATGCCACCTAAAATAAGCTAACAGTATCATCAGGGCTTCCGATAAGTATAAAGGTTGATCAGCATAAACGATTTTGATTTAATTGAACGTAAAAGAAGTATTAATTAGAAAAAGTGAATTGTAATTGAAACTATCTTATTCTCGTTTTTGTTCTAACAATAGCTACAAAAAAAAGCACTTTTGGCTTACAAAAGCGTTGGTAAATGTCATAATTTTGAAATCAACGTCATGATTGATGGGTCAGCCGGTCGCTTTCACTTCCGACTTTGAAATTATCATATTTAGATAGCCAAGCCATTAATCTGAAACTGGGTTTGCTTTATGTCGTCACAAGGACTGAACTCCGAACTACACAATGATAGCTTAGCACTTTACTCACTGTATTATCACATCTCCATTATTCTAATTGTATCCCAAATTCGCGAGATAGATTTATTTTATTTTATAACCGTCGTTGAACTGCTGACAAAATTCTGAGTTTACGACTATCAATGTTCAACTCCGTAGGCTTATAATTTTGAAATCAATCCAGAAGACAAGGAATCATCAAGCATCGGTACAAACTAGCCTGCGTGTTTTTGATGGCTCGCATTGTGTAATTCCGATTCTTTTAAGTAATACGCGGTTCGTAAAAATGCAAGGTAAATGACGATATTGGTGTAGACCTCACTTTTCACTATTTTCGAAATAAACTAAAGAATTTCTTTAATAAATAAATAGTACTATTTCTGATGTTAGTAAAGAAAGGTATATTCAGTTTTAACAGTCTGTTTTTGAAAAGACTGTTCCGTTTACTGTGAGGACTTTCTGATTTCTTCATTTGAATAGATCAGCACAAATTGCACTCTTGAGAATCTGCGAAGGAAAGGTAAAGAAAATTACCATTATTTATTGGTCTTGGACAAATTACTAAAGATAAAGTTGTTTAATGTTGAGAAGATTATGCTTAAATGTCAACTTACGAACTCCCTGTTATTATATATATTTATTTTATTTACATTTATTTTATTTGTTATCTATTTTATTTAAATTTATTCTATTTTATATTCAATTTATATTATATTTCAATCAATGCCCCGTGATATAGTGTAATGTTTAATATCAAGTATTTCGAATAGAACTAGAAAAAACTGGAAGGATTTTTGTTGAGTGATAGTCCAAAAACAGTCTGATTTCTGGGTTCAAGAGTGTGTTATGGTTAGCTTTACAACTTATATTAGTTTATTCCTTCCAAATCTCTGATAAAAAAGATATTATTCTATATTCTGGTTTTTTCAAATTTTCTAAAAATGCCATTTACTAAAATTCATACACTGATCTCTCAATGAATGATAATTTTTTGTTTGAAACTTATATTTCGTGAACTATTTGGATTTAAGAACTATTTATTATTTACTGGTAGAATAAAATAAGTGCTCAGGATTCCCCCATTGGGAGGAACGGTTTCACTATCATTATTGCTGTGTTTTACTTACTGGGTTGACGAGGAAGAAGAAAAAAAAAACACTTGAGTGGTTGGTTCTGCCAATGCAGATAATCCAGACATTATCAATTTTGGAGCTATCATTTATTCAGTCGATAAAGCATTCCCTTGGAAGGCGTCTAGGCACATGAATATTCTGAAGTTCTCCCAAATTCATTTCTATAAAATGTTTTCTAATTCTTAACTCAATGAAAATTCTTTTTAACACATTGTTTCAATTTATGAAATCCAGGATGGTATAAAATATTGCAAAAGCTATGCTCATTCTTTGAATTGTTTTACTTTACTTCCATATATGCATTGGCAAAAAAGAATGACAGCTTTCGGAACGGAAGGAAGCATTTTAAATTCATTAAATCCATTTATTTTATTATCTTTATTTTTAACTTAACTCGAGATGATTAATATGAAGTATATTTTATATTTACTTTAAATTTTTTTTTTTTTAAAAGTTGTCATAAGTTGTCATATTAATTTTTAGAAAAACCGGCCTAATATCCGTATGGTTTATTCAAGTATTACATAAGCACCGTAAGGAGGAAGCAATATTTACGTGAAATCCTTAATTTACTCTATTTTATTATTATTATTTTTGAAAAAAAATCAAACAAAAGAAAACTTGGAAAAATTTTCAATTTGGAATAAAAGTTAAATTTGGGAGAAAAAATTTGTTTTATGATTTTTAAATATTTATCAAATGAATTTAAAAAACGTAAATTTTGTTTTGTACAAAATTGCACTTTAATTAGAATTTACTTGATCTGTTGTAATTTAATTCTTAGAATTAAATCACTTCAGTTCAAATCAGAGATAGTGAAAAAAATGCAAGGAGCAGTAAGGAGAGACAAGCATAATAGGTTTGCTGACAATAAGAAAGGAGAGATCCATTCTCACGTAATATTGGAATCTTGCAAAGAAATTATAATAATGTATTGAACTGTTTCAATTCCAGTTGTGGACTATATTTAACTTCTAGAATGCTTCATGGGGTTCATCGTATGGTGATTTGGCATCGTATAATGATTGCAGAGATGTTATGGTTCAACGCAGAATTTCTAATAAATGTACATGTAAGATATTTAAAAAATGACACATTTTTGAGAAACCGTTCTCGTTTAGATGCATTGCAATTCCAGAGCGATGCCCACTTAAACCATATTGTATTGCAAAGTTAAAGATGTATTTAACCATCGTTCACTCGATAACCGTATACTATAGTTCGGTTAGAAAAGAAAATTCAACCCCTCTTCAAAGTTGCGTCAAATTTTATTTCACGGATATTATGCTTTAAAGGTGAAATGATTTTTCTGACGATGTTCTTAATGCCTCTCAATCTTTGAAACGATTCAATGGCACGAGATGACTTAAAAACACAAGTTCGGTACTCCTACAATTAAAGCATTTGTTTTCCCATCTATGGTTCAATTTAGAACATTTTTTTTTTCCTTCTTCTCCTAAACATTCTATCTCTGACCTTGCAAAAAAAAAATAATAAAAATAATGAGAAGAGCAGGACAGGTAGAAGCTTTTACTTCCCCATTTCCTAGAAGTAGGTTGTAGATGGGGAATCTGGTAGGAAAAAAAAAGAAGAGGGGGATAAGCAAAACTACTTTTGGGTATGAGGGAGGGGTACCACCCGTGGAAAAAAAGTTCAGACACTTGAGAACCTGTTTGGATCAATTTGTTTGGTTCTATTTTATCACTAGGGTCTCAACAAAACACCACAATTCTACGCTTACTTATCTCTTTGAGTAGTCTTAAAAAAAAAAAAAAAAAGACAGATTGCTAAAATTATTATCTTTCCCTATGCATATTTCTTTTCTTGATAATATTTTTTCCCCCCTCAGTTATTTGGATAAATTTGAGGAAGAAGTTCGATATGTGTGATTCACTTATTTCAGTATTGTTCTCTTACTTTTTTCCCCATTAATAATCAACCCTTCTCGAGTATCAAGAATTTAATAAGTTTAATTAAGTTAAGTGTCAATGAATTATAAATTGATGAATCTTAATGACTACAATTTATGAAACGTTTAAAGGCTTATTTGTATTTATAGCTCAATAAAATTAAAAATTAAGAAATCTAGTTGTATATTATGACTACAATTTTTAAATTTAATCATAATTTTTTTTGATCGAAATTGTTTAGCATTTTTCAAATTTCATATAGATTAATTTTAATTAATTAATTTTAATTTTTAATGCAAAGCATGAAACGTGGAGGGCCGCTTAAATATGACTTAAGCATCGAAAGGATGTGTGTTGACAAAGAAGTAATGTTTGGAAAGAAAAAAAAAAGCATCTCTTATAAATAACTGAAATTCAAACGTTTGAAGGAAAAGTTACCTTTAAAGAAAATCTCAACATAAACATAGGAAAGGGAAATATGGGGGTTCATTGTTTTTTGCTCAGAAGGTGGGTGAGCTCTTAAAGTCACCTAAGATAATAAAATTTGAATAGTTGGTCTAAATACCGCGAGATACAAGGCCAGGATAGCCTGGTTGGTAGGGCACTGGGCTCCTGTTCAAAAGTTCGTGGGTTCGATCCCCACCAGCCGAAGACTTCCCGTGTAGTAAATGGTGCTCGTTAAATCTGCCGAGTCGCAAAGTCCTCTATGTTCCCATAACAAATCAATACCTCTTGGGGTACTGATCCAGGAGTTTCCTTGTCTTCTGGATTGGTTCAAAATTACAAGACTACGGAGCTAAACATTAGTAGTCGTAAACCCAAAAATTGGATCGGCTGTTCAACGATGGATATATATGATATGTGATATGTAAGATCCAAGGTCAGAGCCGCGATAGAGATAGAGCGTTCGCCATCAAATGGGGTAACCGTGTTCAAATCACACTCGATACGAATTCCGCATCCGGCTTTCACCGACCAACAGTGCTGACGTTGTGACGCTTGACGATTTCCTCAGTGGTAGACGGATCATGGGTTAGAGTCCCTTTGCCGTCGGGCTAACCTTGGGAGGTCCTTGTAGTCTTACTCTCCACGTCACGCAAATGCTGGTTAGTTCCATCAAGAAGGCAAATTTCTCCTAACACTTGATCTAGGAGTTGTTCTGTCTTCTGGATTGGGTTCAAATTTACAAGGCTACGGAGTTGAACATTAGTAGTCGTAAACCCAAGAAATTGGGTCGGCTGCTCACCGACGGTTATTAAGAACCAAGACCAGGATAGCCTGGTTGGTAGGGAAAATGGGCCCATGTCCAAGAGGTCGTGGGTTTGACCCCCGCCGACCGAAAACAGTATACCGTAAATGGTGACTGATACGCGTTATATATATTGTGTCCTCCATGTTCCCATAACAAATCAATACCTCTGATGTTACTGACGCAAGAGTTTCCTTGTCTTCTGGATTGGTTCAAAATTGAAGGTTACGGAGTTAAAGATAAGTAGTCGTAAACCCCAAGAAAATAGGTCGGCTGTTCAACAACGGTTATAAGATAAGAAGAAGAAAAAGGATCCAATTTCAAGCCAGGGTAGCTAAGGGGATAGAGCGTTTGCTTTCCAATGAGCTGGACCAGGTTCGAATCCCAGCGATTTCTGGTCGAATACCAGTTCCGCATCCGACTCACACCGACCACAGTGCTGACGTTAAATATCCTCAGAGGTAGACGAATCATGGGTTAGAGTCCCCTTGCCTTCAAGCTATCCATTGGAGGTTTTCGTGGTTTTCCACTCCATGTAACGCAAATGTGTCTGCTAATGTTTAGCTTCGTAGCTTTGCAATTTTGAACCCAATCCGGAAGACAAGAGCACTCCTAGATCAGGTATTGGGAGAAATTTGTCTTCGTGGAGGACTTTTTAATGTTACTAACCCGTAAACCCGAAATTAGCTAACACGTTAACCCAAAATGAGGTCGACTGTTCAATGACGGTTGTAAAATAAAAAGATCTATGAATATAAATTTGATAAAATACTTTTTGTAAATTTCGATCTACCGTGTCAGGTTCAACTGCTTTTTAAGATATATAATTCCCACGACTCCTTGGTTGCAGAAATACACGCGGTTCGACCTAAATAGGTTACTATGAATTCATATTGCAAAGTGGTTTTTAAAAGCATGTTGTACTTCTAGTTCTACTTAGATCATTACAAATTTTTTGGAGTATTTAAAAAACAAAATATTTGTTATCATGTATATGTCCATTAAAGAAATTCTATTGACTACTAAATTTTCCCAAGCCTGTGAAAAGGACTCTTTCTATTAGTTTATCCGAACTAATCTGCTTTAATAACCCATAATTCTTTGAAATAAAATCACCACTACTAGATTTTCAAATCTCTTTATTTATCAACTCTTTCAATAGGAACCTAACAATCATTTTTAATTATTCAGTGCAAAACGAAAATTTTCCAAGCTCTAAAATAACAGTTTCTATTATTAGTAGTTAATGCAAGACTAATCAATTATAACTAGTATAAGCAAATAACCCATAATTCTGTAATGAGATTCAATCACCACTACCCGATTTCCACATTGTAACGATCTCATCTCGTTCAATAGGTCTGAGCAACCTACCAATCATTCTTAATTATCGCTTTGCAAATCTATTTTTTTTATATCGTTATTATTGCTGTAACGACCATTGCGTCACGATTTTATGCTGCACCCCTCCCCAACTCCCTCCCGCAACAAAAACCACTAAAAAACAATCTTTTTTTTCTTCTCCCCTCTTTCTTCAAACTTAACTTCTCGCCTGAATTTGTTTTCATTGTTTTTTTTTCCTTCCTTCGGTTGTTATCCATCTCGTGGAAAACGAGCGAGCTCGTTTGTCTACTGGACCTTCGCAGACAGGTGGGTGTACCCCTGACGCCCGGGGGCCTAGAGAACGTAAAAAAGATCGTGATTGCATTTCTTAGGTGAAGGGGGGTTTAGGAAGTTGCTCTTAAACATGGTCATTTTCTTGCTTTTTCTCATAGGGAAGGGGGAGGAGTCGTCACATTCTTTGCTATGTTTCGAACCTTGATTTTGTGAGTTGAGAAGGGGGTTTAATAGGAGTCCCGTTCATGAGTTCCGTTCTTTCTAGAATGGTTTTTTTATTTTGGCGTGTTATCGCTGATTTTTGGCGAACATTTAATGAGATAACATCTTGAAACATGACACCGTCTTGTTTTCGCTGAAATGCTTTTTTTTTTTTTTTTTTTTTTTTTTTTTTTTTTTTTTNGGATATCATAGTCATTTACAAAATGAAACAGTAATCGATGCAACAATTGGATTAATAAGTTAAATTTAAAATGAAATAAAATTCTTTTTCTATTCAAAGATTGTTTATATTTTAATGAAAGGTATTCTATTCAAGCACACGCGAAAGATGTATTAAATGAAACTTGCAATGTAAATAAAATGGCATACACATTCATTTAGTACAAAACGTGCTTTTTTTAAACTTTTTTCTTTTTAACCGAACTTGAACAATTATTAATTCGAAACATAATTTTAGGTTTAACTAAACTGGATACATATGTTTGAAATTGTTCTAGCATGAATTATTTTTACCTAGTGCGATGAAATTCTTAAAAAAAAAAATTTCTCTGAGGGAAAAATTAGAAATAGTAAAAAGTAAAAAATATCAATAAAATTTTAAAAAATTAATTTTTAAAACTCATCTATGCTCAATTGGTATAAGATGTTTCCTTTAATACATTTATTTTCAAATTATTGTTGCTTATTTATCTTAAAAATTTTTATTTAATCGTATAATTGCAAAAAAAAATAAATTATAGTTTTTCCAGCCAAGTTGCGTAGTTAAATAAATAAACTTATAACAATTAAAGAAATGATAACCCATTTTGAAATTTAAAAAAAAAAAGAAATATAAAAGTATTACTTGCATTTAACAAACCTTTTTTACAGATGAAGCAGTTATTAAATGGAAAGGTATTCATTGCAAACAAGGATGCATTATTTTTGCGTAAATTACAATCAACGGAAATGTTACATTGCATTAATGTATAATTTTGAAAATAAGTAATAATATCAGAAAAAAAGTAAGTTCTCGTCTTTGAATGGAACCATATTATGCAAAATGGAAATATTAGCTTAATAAGAGTAGTTCGTTTGTAATTGACAATTATTGCGTTTTATAACTTCACGGTTTAATGAAATACAACATTAAACACATAAATTGAGTTCATCGAGCATCCTGATCACGCACACGTTGATAGTTAATCTACATCGTTGATTAAAATTCATAAAATGACTGCGGATTTTTTAACCTCTCTTTTCCGTGACTCAATAATGATGATGATCATCATCCTTTCTTGTATTTAGGAGTGTTTTTGCTACGTATTCAGCTATTTTTTTTTTTTTTTTTAGTGTTTAAATGCTTTTTCTTTTCATTTTTCTTGTTTTTAAAATGTTTATATATATATATATATATATGCATATTTTTTGCATTTAAAGTTAATTTCCCCTTTATGTATTTAGAATTTTTTTATGATGTATTTAGCTTTTTTTTTCGATATTTTTTCTTTGTTATAGAGTTAATTTTTTTCTGTATTTGAATGCTTTTTATTTAAAGTATTTTCTGTTTTTTCCCCCTTTCGCTGCTATATTTAGGTTCTTTTTTTATGATTTTGGTTTAGGCATTTTTTCAATATTTCTGTCTGTGTGTGTGTTTCTTCTGCAACTTATGTACTTAGAATTTTTTGCAACCTTTACACTTTTGCTGTTAAAAAAAAAAAAAAAGAATTTTATGGAGGAAAAAAAAATTTCAAGTTGTGCCATTTTCAAAACTTCATAGGCATAAATTATCATTTGCGTTTATTTAAACTATTCAATATAGATTTCAGATAATTCTTGCATATGACTAATATATGATTCTTTTTAATGCATGTTAATAAAAAGATTTCATTGGATTTTGTTCTTCTAGTTTTTGTGCTTAATTATTATGTATATAATTTTTTTTATAAAAACTTTATTGTGAGTGGTTCGTGAGTTGTGTAAGATAAAATTAGTTTCAAACATACATACATATATACACACATATATATATCAGGGTTTCCGCTACGGTAGCTTTTTTCGCAAAATGCGAAAAGACCCCTCAAAAATGCTGAAATTCAACAAAGCATTTTCGCATTTTTGCTAAAGGATTTTACTAAATTCCATTAAAAAAAAAGCTTCCGCGAAAAACCATGACGCTAACATCCATGAAAAAAACTTGATCAAACAAGAAGGAGAAAAAATCTAAATATCTTTCGCAAGAAGAACCATGACGCTAGCGTTCACGAAAAAAACGTGATCAAACGAGATGAAGCATAGCGATCAACAAAAATGGCTAGAATATATGATATATATATTTGTTAATGATTAATATTTAGGGCCCTGAAAGTGCATTTAACTTTCAAGAAGCATTTGTAAAATGGGCAAACATGAAAGAAAGGAAGATTGTTAATTATAAACCAAAATGTTTTGATAAATAATAAATGTGTTTTTTTTTTTTTATAGGTATTCTTTTTGATATTCTTGTACATTAAGCTATTCTTTGTCAGATAACTTACAGTACTTGTTTGATATAAAGTAATTTTATAAGCCTAATGGCATTTTAGCATTTTGCTAAAACTTTTTCTCAGATTTTAGCTTTTTTGCTAATGAATTTTTAGACTCTGCTTAAACCCTGATATATATATATATGAGGTATTCAAGTTCGTAATGAGTATATAAATCCTGGTAAACATTGAATGGCTATTCATACACTTATTATGTATATAAATGCATAGTCATAAAGGGGGGGGGCTCTCAATCGAAGCAACCTCACGTTAACTTCCCCATTTTAAATATTAATAAAATGGACAGAAAAAAACGCAGTTCGCAAGATTTGTTTCATCTACAAAGAGACTGGAAAACATCAACAGCTAAAAATGTAGTTGATTTATTTGTTTCAACCGCTGTTTGACGCCAAATTTTGGACAATGAATATACTTGTGTGGCAAACCTACCCACACGTCTTGTTGGAAAATGTACCTCATATTTTTGAACTTCGCCAAGGCCAAGGCAAATGAGGTAAATTGGGGAAGAAAATCAAAATCAGGGGGACGAGAAAAAAAAGAAGAAAAAAGAATGAGAATTTTCTGAAGAAAGCTGAGAGGGTAGGAGTGGAGGGGAGAGGTCGGTAGTCGAAATTAGAGGCTTTTGGGTTGCTGTGTGTTTGCACAGTGCTGTTGGCTCCTTTACCACTCCCAAATCATTTTCCGGATGTGTACATAGTGTGAATTATATGTGGGTTTTAGGATGAGACACGTGCTTTTTTTACTTCTATTTTAACTGAAACTGATTAGGAAAGAAACATTATTTTGAAGTAGTAAATGATTAAACCGTACTAAATATATTTTTCTAGTGACCTTATTCATTCATGATTAAAGCTAGGAGTTGGATGATATTCACATTTTTCGCATTCTAGAAATTATTTTTAAGTGTTTGAAGCCTTTTTTTTCCTTTCTACTTTTTTTAAAAATTATTTCTTTAGTTTAGGGTTATTTGATTATTTTTAAAAACATTAAGCTCAAGAGGAAAAGAAAATGTTCAATCGTGTGTGTATGTATATGTATGTATGTATGTATATAGTCAATGCGTGTGTATATATGTGTGTGTGTGTATATATATAGGGACCGAGCTAAGCATTCGCCGTCTCGCCAAATAAGATAAAATCGTCAATTTGGCGAATAAAATTGTATTTTGTCGAATGATTTTTTCCTCTGGAAAGAAACTAAAATTACGTCAAAATGAATTTTTCTAAACAAATCAGTATTTTTTTTTCTTTCGATTACGGTAATTTTCGTTAGATGCGCCACATAACCTATTAGAAATGGGTCCAAATAATATAAGCCTGAAACAAACTACCGTCAAATAGCTTTCCATGGGGGGGGGGAGGATATATATATGTGTGCGTGCGTGTGTGTGTGTGTAATTTTAGGAATTTTTTAGGTACTTCATGGCCTTTTAAGAACCTACATTTTTAAGTTTATATAGTTATAAATTTTTGTGTTAACATGAAAATAAATATGTACACAAACAGCTTTAAAAAGTATTTATAGTCATAAATACTTTTTAAAAATCGTTTATTTCTGCTTTTCAAACAAATGCTAACACTTCTTTCAAATAGAACTTTCTTAGAAAATTTTGCATTGTATTGTATGAATCCATTACAAATATTATTAAATGCAGATTATTTGACATAACACTATAATAAATTTTGAAACAATAATACTTAAAATATTATTGCACGTTAAAATAGACTACTTAGAATGGAGGTTTCATAAAAGTTAATACGGAAATGCGAGTAAAATTATTATATGTCACCGTGTTTTAATTTCCATTATACGATACGTTTTATTTCTTAATACTGTTATTTTTTCTTAAAATTAAATGACGTGCTTTCAAAATGTTTTAATAACTAAATGTTTTAAATTTACAAGAATGTTACATACATGTAAACGAATTAAATGTAGTGTTCAAAATTTTTTATCCATTAAAATTGAACTACTTTTCTATCTCCTTTCTTTTTAATGGAGAAGGCTTTTTCGAAGGAACGATTTCGTTACTACGCCAAAACTTCCAAGAAATAGGATTAAATTGCTCGGTTGCTTGACCCCTCTTAAGCCTCTTTCTATTAACTATCATTGGGTTTTTTTTTCTTTAAAAAAAATAATATATATTTTTATGTATAGAGAGATTTTTATGAGATTTCGGTTTCGGCGAAGTTATCATTCTATTAAGTTAAGGAGTTAAATTTTTCGAAATTTCTCTTTTTGCTGACTTAAATCCTCTTTATAGTTCCATCTTTCTCTAGGTCGGTGTCCTACATTTTCTGTTCTTGGCAAAAAGTTTGTTATAAACAGCAAAATAAATTTTAAATGTAGTTTGTAGTATCTTTAATACGTTGAATCGTCAAATTTTTTACATCATTTTGTTGAAATCATCGAAATTTAGTTCATTGCTTTATCTATTTTATACTAGCTCTAACTTAATAGTTAAATTGTTTACAAGTAGTAAAGCTCGATTTTATTCGCTTGTGATTTACGGCACATATTTAAAAATAGCAATTTAAATGTTTTGAATTTTAATATTGAACAAAACTTTATATTTGTATGGCTTTAAGTATCGACATTATCTGAGATTTCAATTTATTGCTATTTAATTTTCTGATTTTTTAAAATGGCGTGTTAATTGCACAAATAGCGTGTCATTTTAATAGTATAATAAACATTATTCTTAACTTTAAAACAAAAGTTTCTATATCTGTAAGAAATGACTATTTTTGTGATGGTGAACAACATAGTGGGTTTAAAGGAACATTTTATACATCCCTTATGCTTGAAACAGTCGAGCATGTCAATTTTAAACTTTAGATCCATATTTCAACAAAATCTATCTAGATTCGTTTCACAAAATGCATGGAGTTCTTAGAATATTTTAACAGAATTGAAATTTCAAAAAACGCGAAAGTGATGTAAGCCAAATGACCAAAACCAGTAGCTATATTTAATTTTTAGAAAATTTAAAATTTGTTTGATGTTCAATTATTAACTACTTTAATGATAAATAAGTTTTCAATTTCAAAGGTCGATAGTGATAAAAGTCCATTCTTTTAAAAAATTTGAAAACTTTTGAAGGATTTCTCAAATTTACAAATCCCTGTTGTTCCATACTAATTGATCCTATTTAAAATTTAAATCCAGTCTTTATAACTGAATTTTGTTAGGTTGATTAAGATTCTCTAGCTGATGAAGATTCTTCCAGAAAAAAAAATTTCATTATCAATGGCATATTCATTTCATTTCATAAAATAATCATTAGAATGTATAAAAGCATCACAAACGCTTAAAAAAATAGCTTTATTTGAAGATTCGGTAAAATAAATATGTAGTTTTATGCAAAAACAACCAATATAAAAAATTAAATTTTGTACTACATAAGTATTTAAAATTCTTTAAAAAATTTTGCAATAGGTATTTTCAAAATATACGATGATACTTTCTTTTTCTAATGCAATTTTTTATCTGAAATATGTTTGTCTGCCATTGAAAATTAAGTCTTTTCTCTTTTTTTCTAATTAAGTAAACTTTTATCGAAAATAGACTTACACTTTTCTTAAATTTGGTCATTACTCGCGTATTAACAGCAATTAATTTTTTTAATGAAGATTTAACAGAAAGATATATAATGATGTTTAATCCTAAAAGCAGTCTATAGCATTGCTATTAAACTTTCACTCAAGGAGCTCCTCCACAAAACTTTTCAAAAATTTCCAACGTTCTTATTTTTTTTAAAAAAAGAAAACAAAAATGGTTCAAATAAAAGAAAATAAGCATGACATTTTGTAGATGTTGTGGGAGACTGTTCTATCATCAATTTAAGTGAATCTTTTTGATGCACGAGTGTAAAAACCCTGTCCTAAGCATTAAAAATGTGCTTTTCAATTTACTCTTTGTCACAAGGTCGGATGTCTTTTGTTGTCTTACGACACGAAATGTCATAGACTTACCTCTCTTGGATGGTGTTGATAACGTCAAACAATCGCCGCATCACGTGATTCACTTTTTATACATGCATTTACTTTATTTATTTTTTCATTTATTTGTGTTCTTTCATATTTAGAATTGAATTGAAGAATCTCTAATGCCAATGCTAAATAGTAATACGCATGCACTCAAATTGTGGGAAAATTAAGTTTTTCGATATGTTTATTTGGGTTGATTTGTTTATATATACATATTTGGGTACTCACATTATTCTCGACCGTGTTTCGTGCTCTCAACAGTAGGGGGCACTATTTACAGAGGTTGTTTTAACTTCCGGTAGAAGATTTGCTCGTATCGATTTTTGTCTATATTATTATTTATTTATTTTCTTTTTTTTTTTTTTTAAATATAATCATTTGTTTTCGATGGAAAATTTTTTGTTTGCAAGTGGCGGCAGTCGTTTTTATTTTGGGTGCACTATGCACTAATTTGTTATTATATGAAATTCAGATGTTCAAATTCCCTCTTATGACCCATCACGGCCGAATTTAATGAAGTATTAAAGCGAAAATAAAAAAATAATCACGTTCTGCTACGACGTCAGAGGAAGACATCAAGTCTTCCTGTAGTTTTTTATTATTATTATTATTATTTTTTTCCATTTTTTTTCTTTTTTTTTTTTTCATTTTATGAATAAATGGTGAATAGCTGTACATTCAAGTACAAAACTGTCTTCTTTTAGCAGGGTTGCTGAGATAATATATTATATTTAAAGTGATACGCGTATTTTAATGAGAAGTATAAAATTTAACTTAGGAATGAAATTAATTTTTATAAAACATGTATTAACTAGTAATATTCATCAGTAATTATGTAAACCATTATGACAAAAAAAGTAATAAATCACGAATGATGCATAGTTTTTTTTTTTAATTTTATTTTATTTATTTATTTATTTATTTTGATACATTGCTTTATCAAAACTTTAAAAATACATAGTTTACTTAAACCCACGTGTAATTCCACGTTCAGCTTACGTGGAATAGTATAAGATTTGTTTTCTATTTGCAATTTGAGACCTTTTTTTTCTATCATTCTATGAGTTTATCTTTAGAATGACACCTGAATAAGAGAAAAATGGGTTTAAAAAAATCAACAAAAGAAACAATATAAAATGTCATAGCAGTGTTCAATATCACACAATCCATGAAATTTTTTCAAATGATAATTTTTGGGAAAAGTTCTCTGCTTCACGAAATCAATGTTTTAAAATGGTTCAAAAAAGTTGCACTTTACTCCATTAATTAGCAGAAAGCCAGAGAAATGAAAAGAGAATTTTATCTAATTTTAGCTCAGTTAGAATCACCTCAACAGCGATTCAGCTTAATTAACGAATTCAGTGAAAAAGAAAAAGAAAAAAAAAAAGCCTTGTTCAACTAACGTCGCTAATTTTTAGATTTAATTTCAATTGTAAAATAAATGCTCGGCGCACACTTTAGACGTTTTGAATTTGGAGGACTTTAAAACGTGCTCATAGATTCTCCTTAATTAGTTTGATTTCGAATTAAAAAATGCGAATAAAAGACAAGTGTTTATTTTGCTAAATATTCTAAAGTGAAATCAGTTCGCTGCTACTGCCTTCCTTACAGTTTATTTATTTATTTTTTACTTTTACAGTCTTTATGTTTCCAGTTTGAATGTGTATTTCGTTATTACTATTCTATGTACTCATTATTTTGTTTGCATTTTCGAATGGGTAATCTCCTGATTTTTATAGGATGAATAGAGTTTATTTTATACTGAAGACAATTTATAGCTTTGATGCATTTGCATGGGGAGTAACCACTAGTTTACGGCCGATTCGTAATTATTCCATTTCAGTTAGTTCGAACTATGTTGACCCTTTCATTATTTATCTACTAAATAAATTAATCAATGGGTTATTCAGCTTCGTTTCTGCGATTGAATCTTTCGTGGAATGAGAGGTATGGTTGGAGTCTAATTTTGGTTAGTTTTATTATATATGTAGCTAAATTTCTTTCAGCGTTTGTTTTTGAAATAATTCATTCATTTAGTGAACAGACATGCTAAAAGGTTGGAATTGCTTTTTTAATAGGATAATATTAGGAACAACAACTGTAAGTAATTGCTTCACGAATTGCTAATGTTTTATAATCGACTTTTCACAACCGATGCAGGTTCAAAACCTGAGTGAGCCAGTTTTCTGTCGATAATTCGGTATGGTTTTTCCAGTTTGATTGAAGAGATTTATTTCAGTTTATTATTAAATGTACAGTTATTCCTCTTATTGTCATTTTCAAGTAGTCAATCAGCTGATTTTTTCTTTGATACGAATTACTTGGGAGTATAAACCCGTATGATGAGTATTTAAGTAATTCGAGAGCAACATCTTTAAAGTATTTAAACAAAAGGAATTGCGGCCGATGCAGATTTAAAATCCAACTGTGACTATTGAGCCTTCGAGGTTAAGCTCGCTTTCTGCCCTGTATACCTTCAATAATCCTGTCTCAGAGATTCTGTCCTGTGTTCAGCATTTAATTTATCCAAGTATATTGAATATTTAATTTCGTCCTTAGATTCTCACGATGTTTTTGTTAATTTTTTGATGCAGAAATTTCCCCGTCTTTTGAGTTAAACTTGAAAATGGGTGTGATGCACGCCCTCTAAGGTCAGAGATTGTGAACAAGTGGCACCTGACAGGGATTATTCTGGTGCAAAATAAACTCAGATATTAAATTATTTTTATTCATCTACATTCACTGAAGACAACATTTAAAAAAAAAAGTTTAATAGTCGAATTAAAAACAGGTCTGATTTTTGACGCTAATAGGACATTTTCCAGGACCTAAACATGATGAATGCCCCTTCCACTTTCGTAAGCTGTTTGGCTCTTTCTTGGGAAGTTCGTGTAAAGAAATGACCTAAACTAAATTACAAATTATGAAAATATTTTCAATATAGCAAGTTCGCATAATTATATAAACAGGTGTTTGTATCAATGGATTGCATGATAAATTATAAAAAACTGCTTTGTTTCAGATTTAAAGTAAATTAGTAATGAAACAGCAAATATAGTTACACATTGTAATTCCATGGTTTGAAATAATAGTGGCAGATTATTTTTTAAAATTATATATAACAGCTAAACAACTGAAAATAATAACCATAATTTGATTTGCACACTCATCGAAAAACGTTCACCGTCTTTGTTCTTGGTAATTCATTCTGCATATTAGTGATCATGGACAGCTTATTCATTGAATTGAAACCTTAAATTTCCGGGCATTTTAAATCTTTGTTTCAATTTTAGCACAGATTTATAGTATATTTTACTTAGTAGTTGAACTGTCATTTTTATGACTCATTATGATAGTAATAGTTTTAATCTGAAATGCTTGGGAAAATACACCGATAAACTGCAACTTTTTTCAAAATTTACATTTAAAAATAAATCGATTTATTTATTAAAAACGAATTAAAATCGATTATGTCTTCACATTTCTCATTCATTTTTTTAAATATAATGATTTGAAGTTAATAAATTCATAATTCTATGAAATTATACTGTCATCTCTTATAAATCAAAACCGAAATAAGCTTTAATTTATCTATTTTACATTTCAAATGAGAATAAATCGAAACAGATTATCCTAACGACTGTATTTTTTTTCTTCTTCCTTCAGTATTTTTTTAGATCATTCTTTCAAATCTATCGTCATCGCCTCGTCATATTTTTAAAACTTAAATAGCCAGTCTTCGACGTCCTAGCTCATGTTTGAGCTTTATTAATCTATCATAATTTGCGAGATAATTATCCCTCCACCCTTTTTTTCCCCTCTCAAGCGATTTCTCTCCCCTTTTAGGGGTGGCATAAAAAAAAGAAAAGAAAATGAATTAAACGACCGTGACCCTTTCAAATCCGTTTTTTCTTCTTTTGATGAGCTGAATGCTACGGTCAATTTTACAGTGCTGGTTTATAAAACAAATTAATAAGTTTCTCTCTATGAAAACATAAAGGGAATGAAGTTGATCATCATATGTATCCCTTGTTTCTTTTTCGTGGAAGAAACTTTCAGTTGTGGGTAGGGGGAGGGCAGTAAACTTTATGGGGTGGCTCAAGGGTTGCCAGTGTTTTTTTTTGTTGCCCTTCTCATTTACTATGAAAATAGTCGCCAAAGTGAAGGTAAATCTCGCCGCGGAGAAAGTGTTACCTAATTGAGGATGGAAGAAATGGAGCATTGTTGTCACGCTAAGTAAGCGTGATTTGTGTTTATTTCGGGATTTCATTGTTCGGCAATGAGAGGAGTCCTAAACACGATTTGTTTTTTTGTACGTTAACAAATTGCTGTTAATCGTCAGAGGACTTTTTTTTTTCCCCTTCTTACCTAAAACTTTAAGTTAGTTATATTGGATTGGGACTCCATTGCAATATCTTTTTATAGAGACAACTTATTTTTCTAATTTAAAAACCGATACATGAATGAATTAAAAATTGGGTTCTGAAAAATTATTTAGATTATTTTTGTAACGTTTTTGTTTTATTCTTAATGTTTATTGTATTGAATGAAAGGGCTTGAAGCAATATTATCTTGTCATAACAATTGTTTGAAAGAGAGTGTTTGAGAAAGAAAAAAAATTTCCAAGTAGGCAATAAGATGCTCTGGTATGTTTTGTTCTTATTTAGAGGAAATTCCAGAAACTTGTACACAATCAATTTAAAAATAATGCTACGGAATAGTTTGAAGTAAAATATTTCCGTTTGGAAAAACTATGTTTTGTTATTAAATTGCTCTAAATCGTTCTGTTATAGAAATGAAATATTTGTAATTAACATTTCCTGCTTTTGTAAATGAATATCAGGCACCAGAGTTGGCAAGGGAAAAAAAATGCTTTTTAAAAATAAATTAGTTTAAACTATTAATTTGACAGTCCGTTTCTAATTATTTATTTGCTATATAAAATTATAATGGATATGTTTTTGGATTTCATTTGTAGCAAAGGTTTTTAAATATATAAATGTATCGAAAGCAATAACTACAAATGATCCGGTATTTTTTTTTTTTTTAAACATATTCTTAGAAATCTAAAACAATTAAATTGAAATCTGCGTATTTAAATTATTTTGCAACAACTTTATAAACCCAAACAAAAAATTGCGAAAATAGTAACTCACATAGACTTATCGAAATATACTGAATTCCCATACACATACCTCATAGAAATAAAAAATTAAAAAAACTTGGGTCGTTTAGCTCCTAAATACTTTGATCATAGTGTCACTGATTTGCAAAACGTTCCGAACAACGAAACATGCAAACGGAAATAAGAGAAATTTTTGTTTACAATTGACGAAATTGGGAATCTCTTTTAACATTATTTTTCACTTTCTATGTTTCAGAAATTACACGGAGACTGCAAATTTGTAAACGACACTCTGTTTACCACCAGTATGCATTGTCTGTACAGTTTTATGTGTTGTCTTTTTATTTCTTCGTGTGAATTTAATATGAATACCTTTTATGATTACCATTATAGACCATCTGTTTAATCATTTATATTTGCTTCTTTTCGTGTAAATATTAATAATAAAAATTAGCAAAACGACTGATTTATGATGTAAAATGAGTCGTTTTTCTCATTTTTTATAAAATGATCTAAAAAAGAAGGAGGGTATTCGTTTGATTGTATTAAACAGAAAACAACGTTATTTAAGAGATGTTTAAAAAAAGTAGGTTATATTCACTAGGGCTGCCATTTACGCACATATACTGTAATAAATTTAATTGTGCAATCTTTACACTTCGGATGAGAAGTTTTACTCCATTTGTTCTGGCATCTTCATTTCTATTGACAGTTCGAATAAGGTTTTTAATTCATAGTTGGAAAACAATGTCTCTTCATTTAATTTTATATATTTTCAATTACAATAATCTTATTAATGGTTTATAAGTGCTTAAATAAATGGAGTCATTGAATGGAAACTTTTTCGAGCTTATGATAAGATTTCAGTGTTCACTTCCAAGTTGAATAAATGAAAAATTCTTTTTTAACCATTTGAAACGTTTTTTTTTTTTTTTTAATTATATTTTTTATGAAATTTTTTTCATTCTTCATATGTTTAGGGACTAGATTTAACGTAAAAAAATGAAACTTTTTTTCTTCTATTTTTGTCAATCTAGAAAAATGTTTACGTTTAAAAATTATTATAAATTAACAGTTAATTTTCAAAAGGAAAAATCGATAGATATTGGCGAAAAGTAGCCAAAAACAGAAAACCCCACCCACATGGTGTTCTAGACTGGTCGGACAACTTTCATCATCTTGTTAGTAGCCGGACTGCATACCTCAACACCAATAGCCCTCCCTCCCCTCCCCCCTCCGCTTATATACTCTACTCCGTTTCGTGAGGTGGGTCGAACGAAAGGGATATCACACATGACGTTCCCATTAATCCTAAAACTCATTCATATTTCTCCATTAAATGGAGGACGGATGTTCACCCTCCCCCCCCCTCTCACTGTGACGCCTTTCATGACACAGGCTTGATTCTGTGTGTCAACATATTGCACGTGCTTATGAAGTTGGGAGGGAGGATAAGCACATATTTCTGTTGCCGTAAGCAGCGGCATTGTTGTGGGGGTTGAGTTCAGGTGCGATCTTTTGTAGCACACCTGTATGGGTGCTAATATTTCACGGCTTAATCCATGGGTGACACGTTTATTGAACGTCTTCTTATGGCGTGATTATGAAGGAGGCGGAGAATCACATTTTCATCTGTTTTTTTTTTTTTTTTTTTAATTAAGATCCGTTTTTCTTTTTTTTTATTGTTTAAAAGAGGAGTTATTTGTTCATTTCGCTTATTTTTTTTCTTCAAAAGATGCGGAACTGATTAGATTTCTCAATTCAAACGTTCAACGCGGTCGTGCCATTGAATTTCCGATGTTGAGAATGCAAAAATATGTGTGATAAAAATGTTAATATTTTTACCATAGTGAATTGAAATATTAATAATTATTCAAATCATCGTTGCTCTTGCTTTAGAATTACATGAATGGGCTATTGGAAATAATCTAGGAATAATCGCTAAAAAATGATCCAAATGAAAGTATAGGAGAATACCGCAATTTAGATCTGAGATCTCCCTACCCCTACTCACAACCGCCCAATTTAGGGTCTTTTCTGGCGTTTCGATGGAAATTCTATGTGATGATTTCTCTTACCACAGCAATTGGGTGTCTAATGAATGAATGAAAATTTACGTTTCACCCAATTTTTATGTTACATTTTCAATAATTTTACGAATTCTTTTTACGAATTTGTTAACGGAAATGAAATTTTAGAAAAATGATGTTTTTCGTTGCTTTTTCAATTGTATAAACAAAAGGAATAGACTGAAAGGAATTGAAAAGAACAGTCATTTCATTCAATCGCGTGTTTAAAAGGTTGTAAGTTTGTCGGAACAAGTTATAGTTTAAGAGATGCGATGACTAGCAGAAAATTCTAGATTTAATAGACGCGGTGATTCCAGGATAGAGCATTCGCCTCCAAGTTCGAATCCCAAGCGACGGCTGGTGGTTACGAATTCTGCTCCCGGCTCTCACCGTTTTGACATCCTTAGTGGTAGGCTCATAAGTTATTATCCCATTTAGAAAGTTTTCGTGGTTTTTCTGTCCATGTAACGCAAATGCGAGTTATCAAAAAAATCCTCCATAACGACTAGTTTATCCCCCATTGTTTTCTGAATGACTAGTGTAGGGAACATCGATAAACTGCTCACAGTTCCGTTTGTAGAAAAATATTTATATAAAGGATTATTAAATCCTTCTGACGGAAAACACGAATGTTTTCGAAAAAGTAATGAGAGAACTATTTCTTTTTCAGTATCATTTCCTACTTTACGATCATGTACTATTTCTTTCTCTTTTTTAACGATTTGTAAAATACTTATTACACATTGATTTAGAAGATATAAATTGGCTGGATACTATGAATACCGCACTGAGTCAGTAAAAAGCTGTCAATAAAACTGGTTGAGGAGTGACTCTTTGAAAATCTGACTGCACACCTGGCTATTTTTTTAGAACAAATACACAACATTCTCTCGTGAATCCCTCCTAATGAAGACTCATAAAACTAAAGAGAGAACGCTTGAATGACGTATTACGATCTTTTTATTCGAGTTGTTAAGTTGTCTATTGCCAATAAATCACCTTACAACCGATGTTATCTGGCTTTGTTTTTTTGTAGCGTTTTCGCGTGACGACTCGAACTGTAATGAAAAAAAAAGTTTTTTTTCTTCTTCCATGTCTTTCTCATATCGCTCTTTAGGCCGTTATCTTTTGCTTTCGAGTCATAAAATTAGTTCTCAACATGAGGTGGAAATCGTAAAATGTGTCATTTCGTTTGGAACGCAGCGTGATGGCGCGCTTTTCGCGTTGCCATCCGCGAGAGAAATGAATAAATATTAAGGGACTTGGTGTGCGCGTCCGGCCTCCTGCGAAACCTTCTGATTTTGATTATTACGTATATTTAAATCGAGAGATTGGATGCTGTAATGATCTCACTGAAATTGACGATGGTGCGGAAGTGTTGCGTAGGAATTTTTTTTCTCGTTATTTGCAAAAGTCATTAAAATTGTAGTTATTTGAATGAAATTATGAATTTGGTAATAAAATTCAACGTTGATTTTGTGACGAAGGTCATATGATATCAGTATGGCTCTCTACAACAGCAGTTCCCAATTTTTTTCTCTTACGGAACCCTAAACGGTCGGAACCCCAGCTTTAAAAAGCAAACAAAATTAATTTGGAAACACCTATAGAATATGATTTAATTTATGAATTGTTTCATCGATCTTAAAATTAGGTTTTATGTGAGGCAGCTGAAATCATAGGTCTGCAGCTGTTTTTTGTCTGTTAGTTTTTTGTGTATGCGTGAATCAAATAGAATAAAATAAGCTTATTTTATGGTTATTCAAAAAAAAAAATGAAATTTTTTTTTTGAAACTGTTAAAATGGTTATCGGAGAAAAACAATTATTTATTCTTGAATTTGGTAATTATATTTTACAGTTCGATGAGAAATAATAATGAAAATTATTTTTTTAAACCTTGTCATTTTTTTTAAGAATTTCATAAAAATAATCGAAACATTAAATAAATTCGGAGGACTTATTAAAGACTTCAAAAATAATTATTTTATTATAATAGAAAGCCGACTATCGGAACACTGGGAATTTTACTCGAAACAATTTTTGAAAGCTCAGCAGTTATATTCCCATTAATATTGATGGATTAATAAATTAAAATTTATTGTGTTGGTTCATTTTCCACTGTTTAATTTCAAACATGAGTAGGTTTCTACTTTTTAAACATTTTCAGAAAAATCAATTCAACATGGCACTATGGCATTGAATCGTAATTAGGTAAACCAGAACTATGAACCATAATATCGAAATTATTTGCGAGAACGTTTATAAGATGTTAAACTTCTGAGCTTTCGTTTAAGTTAAGTTATTATGTATTAAATAAATAATCCCAAAAAGTTATTAATTGAAAAGATATCACTTTGGAGCACTATCTTTCCATTTGGAAAGATAGTGCTCCAAAGCCTCGTGGAAATGCATTTCACCCTGATTTGCCCCTCTCGATCACTGTGGGTTTTCTAGTTTTGTTTCTCCACTTTGATTTTCCATTTGTCGAGGGACGTTTTATAGTTTAAATAACTTTTCTTTCTTCTCATCTCGAAATCTGTTTTGAAATATGTCAACTTTCAAAGTTTTTAATCAAGTAACATAGTATTATGTAGTCAAATTTAAAAGAAATAACTAATATCGTTCAATTTAATTGCATATTAAAGTTACAGTAAATTTGAGACATAATGTTCTCCAAAATTTCTAACAGTATCTGCTTGTTTTGTGGGATGAATAGTGGATTGAATAGTAATAATAGTCAAGATTTACGGCATTATGGGTTTCATCTGACTCTTGTTACTATCTTTTCTTTCAACGTTATGTTTCACTTTGGTGTAATGAAGTAAAGAGAAAAATCAGATAATATCTGGAAACCATTATTATGTACGAATTTGATACAACTGTTGTAGGCGTAAAATCAAATTTTATTTCACTTAAACAGAACGTATCGTGTCATCAAGTTTACGAAATATGATATTATGGTACGATTAGAACCATTCAAAGATCACAGAAAATTTTAACAATAATTTAGTTCGACAAAACTTCAAATTTCTAACTGTATACTACTCTGTTTCCTACATCTACTTTTCGAATAATTTAGTTCTTGAACGATGTTCTGTAAAATTGTTCTCTTCTGAGCCTCTAACTTTCGAAAAAATGGTATTATCTTGATAATTCTTTTCATCAATGGTCTTAAATCTGATAGTCAAAGAAAAAATAGTATGCAAATCAGTAAAAACAAGTCATAAAAATAATTCACCTAGCGATTTTTGATTTTACTTAAATTTGGGACAATTTATGCTTGGAGAGGTCTATCTGCTATCCCAAATCCGGCATTCTATTTTATACATTATTCATTTGTACTGTTAATAATAAACTTTTAATAATAATAATTGTACTCTTATTTTCATGAAATATAACTTCTTAATTTAGTTTCTATCCCTGTACTTTTCATTCCATAAAATATGAAATGAGCGTTTGACTTGTAATCTAAAAATTTTTTAGGGATATTCGTGTAATTGAAAGGGGTATTAAAAATTCATCCACAATTTCCAATAAGCTATATAATAGATTTATTTATTAATTGCGAACACATCTCTGTTAAAAATACGCTTTTCGATCCCCCAAATCTACACCTGCGACACTCTTTTTCGCTCATTAAAAAAAGTCCAATCTGTAAAAACCAAACCATGACCACGATTACAGCAGGCGCGAAACTGATAATCTGTTCTCGCGTGCCATTATTAATTAGGCCGACCCCGAGAAACGCGAGAAGACAATGCTGGGGCGCTCTCTTCTCTCTAGGGACTGGGCGGAGGGCCCTTTCATCCTCAGCTCGGGCCCCCTCTCATTAGGGGCGCCGCCGATGCGCCTCATTACTTCAGAAGGTGGAGAAGAGACCGAACGCCCATGTCTTTCTATGGTGTCAAAAAAGATTTGATATTCGTTAGTGGTATATCGACTGATTTCAATAATGGGACCATCTTGAAAGAACTTGTAATTGAAGTTTTTCTTTTTAATTGAGTAACATTAAAGCTGTTTTGTTTGGAGAATATTTAGATGTAGTTAAGGTGTGCTCTGATTAATAGTCTCCAGGAGATATCTCCCATTAGACAAATTGAAACATATCTGAACTTTTACTTACAGGAAAGTTTTGATCACGTGGCTATAGTTGTGTTCTATTAAAAATCAGTAAAATGCTTTTTTTTATTAAGTATAAAACATGTTTATGAAGAATATGGACTCACTCTATGATTCTTCTCTGTGCTTTTTTTTAAAGCAATTTGTAGGTATAACTGCCCCCCCCTCCCCATTGAAAACTGCTCAAAGAAATTTCATGAATCATCTATGAATCACGAATCAGCCCATTTAAAAAAGGTCCAATAACACTCATTCTACACCTTGGTCACCAAGATCCTCAGACTTGAACCCTTGAGTGTTTTGATTGTGACGATGTCTCGAAGACTTTGGTATTATCTACCATCACATCTATCTTCAAATTTAAAGCTAGCAATGCACGTTATGTGCGCAACATTCCTTGGCTCAAACTGTTTTGAATGATTTTCTTCTCCTTTATTGGCACTACAGCCCAGTAGACCTTAGCTTGAAGCACACTATTTCTCCAGACAGTTCTGTCCTTCGCCTTCCAATTGGAGATCTTAAAAGTTTTATATCATTCAAGGCATCATCCATTGCACATGGGCTTCCAATGCAAGAAATTAACCACTCGGTTGTAAAAAGAAACTTAACAAATTTCTTGAAAGATTGTTTTGTTCTTTAATTCTCCACCTCATCCGTCACTTTGTTGACTGATCGTTCCTTCTATTGGTTGACCTTTACTTGCATGACAGATGCAGATTTTCGGTTACAAAAGAACACCTTCTGATTCGGATTTTAAAAAAATAATTAATGATAATTTTATTCAAAATGTTGAATGCTAAATTTGAATTGTTTTCATCTGTTCATCATTAGTTGTTTTAATTTTTTGTCTGGTTCAAAATTGTATGTTAATAATATTAAAGTAAGCTAAGTTAAATACTAGAGTTAATTGCTAGGTGTATAATAAAATTTACTGTTTGTGATTGGAAAAATCTTTTTGTTTTCGTAACAATATTACACCAACTTATGCATATCTGCTGTTCATAATTTTGTGTTCTGCGCAACGAAATTACTTAAAAATAATAGTGGTTTTAGAAGAAAATGGTTAAAAAGAATCTTGAATTTAGTTTAAAAAAAGAAGAAGAAAAAGATTGGTGTCAATTTAGCTGAATGATTACTGAGCAGATTAGCGTTCTCTCCTAAATTTTACGTCACGTTACAGGAACACTCCAGGTGCTCTTTAAACATCGCCTTTACTATACATTTTTAGCATCTTGACCAAAAACGTGTTAATCGTTTGCATACAAATTAATATTAAAGAGTTAAATGAGAGAAAGAAACTTTGAATGGAAGTAAGTTTTAAGCCACTTAAAACTCAACGAGAAGCATAAGAGATTTGAACGACTTTTAAATGAAAAGTTGCTAACGAAAAATGGTAAAGTGAAGGTGAGAAACAAAACTGGAAAGAAACCACAGCTGAGCGAAAAAATAGATGAAAAACAGAACCAAAAAAATCGCAGTGGCCGAGAGAGGCGAAACAGGGCGAAATACATTTCCATGCGCTATAGAGTGATAGTGAGGAACTAATGTCACTAACAAGGTAATCAGCAATCATATGAATGAAACAAGATTCCAGGTCATCAAGATGAGCTGATATGAGTGTAGATATTGTATTTCACAGTCATATTTGCCTCAAAAGTTTCTTGAAATTTTTACAAAATAACTAACGATAACGATTAATTTAAACATACCAGTGTATTTAATGAATAACTGGTAGTTTTAATCATTCAAACAGACGTTTGAAAATAAGTCATGTAATAAATAACCAATTCTTTTTGTTAGACAAATTTTTGAATTTTCATAATGCATTTTAATTTTTTTATATTTAATTTTTAAAAATCTAATTGATAATTATGATCAAATCAGTCGCTATTGTTGTTCATTTTAAAGTCCTTTTTTACCTCTTAGAAAAAAAATTCAACTAAGCATAAAAATCAAACAGTAAAGCATATGTCGAGTGCATATTAGCTTCTCAACAACTAGTTGAAATCGCTTTTATTATTCAATACCCCCCCCCCTTTTCTGTCTTACATTTTAAACATTTATGAAGATTCGAATAAATAGAATAAACAAGATTCAAGCGTATTTGGAAGACTGCGCATTTCTTAAATAAAAATTAAAATAAAAAACGTGAGTTGTCTGATAAAATTGCTCTGCGCTTTTCTTTATATCTTTAAAAAAAAAAAATAAAGAAAGAAAGAAAAAAATTAATTCCAGCCTGCAGTTATAAGCGAGATTGTGCATTTTGAGGAAAAGATCTTCTCTTTTACTTGGAAGAAGGGATTGAAACAAAAGAAATCAGCTCTTTTTTTTATTTTATTCATTCAATCTTTTTTTTTTTATCGTTTCATTATTCCATCCCGCATTTTGGGAATGCATCCCATAGAGCGTAAAAGAAGCACGCGCCACTAATTCCCGAATATCTTTTCCCGACGACGAGTGCCTCTACTCCAGAAAATCCGATGCAATAATTCCGGATTCGGGAGCTGCGAGGCAGCCGGAGTTCCAGGATTTCTAAAGTGTTCTCGAAAACTTCCCCCTTTAGCGGAAGCGGACGGTTGAAGCGGAATGCTTGGTAAGAGGAGCCACCAAATGTCAGACAACCAATCAGGCGTGCGCCTACCGGTATTAACAGCCAATAGCGGGAGCCGATCTCAAGGAGTTTTCGAGTGGATTAGCGTAATACTTATGGCGGATTGGTTTTGCGGCATTTTCGAGTAGTAAGCACGGCTTCCCTTTAGTTTTACGTTTTTTAACTGTCTCGTTGTGAGCCCTTTTTTTTTATTTATTTTGTACTATTTATTTATTTATTTTTTAAAAATTTGATGCGTCCTGTCTTATTTAATACGAAAGACCCTAACTTGTTTTAAGTGGATTTTCTTAGGCACTACGTGAGCAGTAGTTACATGTCTTAAACAAGAAAATATCTCAAATAGTCGAAATTTTCTTACTTTAGTTTAATGGCGTTTTAATACTTGGGATTGTGTGTAAGTAAAAAATTGTAAAAAGAATAATTAAAAAAAAAAATTATACGTATTATTAGGTAAAAAAAAAAAAGCTAAAAATGTTAAACTTGAAAATAACGGTCGACATGTTTCAAGCTCTCAAAAGTGGACGCCCATTTTCAAAGCTTGTCAGATATGAATGAAAAGACATGATTTAACATATAACAAAAATATATAACGTAAAGTTGTCAACGAAAAGTGAAAAAAAAAAAAAAGGTGAGAAACAAAACGAGAAAAACCACAGTTGCCGAGAAAGTAATAAAACGCAAAACAAAAGATGAAAAACAGAACAAGAAAAACCACGGTGGCCGAGAGGGGCAAATCAATGCTACAATATCTCTCCACATTTAGATACAGTTTCTTGGAATTATATATTTAATATATATACAAAGCATAAAAGAAAAAAGCCTTATATTAAAATATACTAAGAACTACTAGATTAAACAAGAATAATAAAATTGAAGGAATGAAATAAATATTTCATTTGGATTCACGGAACAAGAGGGGGAAATATTTTTAAATTTAAATAATAATATTGTTATTAGATTTTCGCGATTAGTACGAGCGAAATCATTAAGAAAATAAGAAATAACCCTAAACAAAGGTGTTCTCTAAATATCGCCCTAACAATTAAGAGATTTTAAAAATGTTTGATTCTTGATAAACCTGCATGTAGGAGTTGCTGAAGGAAATTAAATTTGAAATAGTTACAACAAAATAATAAGGAATCCCTAAATTGAGATTATATTTAAACTAATGGTTGACCTTGAAATGACTAACTTAATGGTGGCGGCCATTTTTCTACATTTCAGGGCTCGGTTCATAAGAAAATGAGTTTGACATATAAAACACCCTTCTATTGAATTCGGTTTTCGACTTCGTATCCTTATAGATAAAAATGAAGGCTGGCTCCGTTTTAATTACCTTAAGGTAAGGTGACCAACGTCTTCAATAAACTAACTACTGGTAGCAATAAATCTCATATATTAGAACTGGTAGCAAAAAGAAAAAAAAACATTCGAAAACTCACCTCCTTACCTTTTAAAAATATTTCCTTTAAGGAATCCCTGAGAGGTTCTAAGAATATTAATTTGGAAAGATAAAGCAGTTTAGTTTTCAAACATTCTTATAGAAATTTCACTAAAAGTTTATTTTCTTTTTTAAAGTTTCTTGAGGACGTTGAACAGCTTATCTCGGGGCAAAGAAAAGTAGGAAACCACACTTTCATATATAAAACTCTTCATTTTGACTATTCAACATTCCTTGAATCATTTTTCGTTAATTTTGAGAACAATTATGTCACGAAATCACATGATTTGTGACGAAACTTAAACTCTCAAATGTATGGAGAAAATGTTTTCTCGGCTGGGAATCTCATCACATCGGTACTAGAATGACGAAATATTTCTTTACTTTTGACGAAATGTTAATTTGGAGCATATTCCAAGAAACGGTTATGTCAAAAACTACCAGTTTATATCCATAACTACCATATATATACTACCATATAAAACTACCATATANTTGCAAAATAGGAAACCAAAAGCTCAAATTGAAGTAGAAACGTAAATAGAGGGGTTTTGTATTAAAGTGCGTTCTTACTGCAGTTCTAAAGTGCGTTTGATTTGTTAGTTACTAAGGATGGGTCCGAAAATGGATGTGCGCAAGGTAACATTATACTGGATAATTTAAAAAAGTTGACAATTAATAATTTTGGAAAATTAACACTTATTTAAGAAAAAAAATAATAAAATAGAAAAGAGAAAGAAACATGAATTGCCTGTTTTGCACATAATTTTAGCCATGGATTTGCACATGGTAAAAATTATATAAATTAACAAAGTAATTTTTTTAGTAAATTTATTTACAATAATTAACTTAATGATTCTATATAGAATTCAATTACTTTAATTGGGTATCATTGTTTTTTTTATCAAATTTTGAACGAGATTATCTATTTGTTTTTTGGATAGATAAATATTACTACATATTCTTTTAATTCATTTCATTAAAAGTGGTATATAAATTGATGTTCCTAGAAATATTACAATTCCAATGTCATGCTATATATATATCATGTGGTAGCGAGCAGGGGGCGTAGCTCTCTAGTATATATATGCGTGTGTGTGTATTTTTTTATTTTTTTTTATCGTGCAATCTTTTAATTTCAGTTGAGAAATTCAGCCAATATAGTTGATTTAGAGTGAGTTTCGAACTTTACTCTAGTAATTTTAAGGATATTTGGAAATAACTTGATAAATGGTAAAATTAAAATTGGCTTAGCTATCATGAATGGTATAATTATAATTTCAGTAATTTCCTTTTAAATATAGACTTAAAAATGCTTTTTCTCATTTTAGTATCTAATAAAAATTGAATTCTTAAGGGAGGTAATAAATATAATAAATAAATACATGAACCAAATAGCAACTTATTTGTTTATTTCTGTATAAATTATTCCGAACTAAATAAAAAATAAAAATCACTCTGATTTATGATGACTGGCTAATAAAAAACATCAGCAAGTTAAAAAAAAAAAATTCTTAATGTAAGCATGGGGGAAATAATTATTTAATAATTCTTGCTGACCGGTCTAAAATTAAGGTCTCTTAGAGATCTAAAATTAAACAGTTCATTTGACCTCATTAATATAAAAACTAAAGTCAATGTCACTGACTTATCTGATTTTGCGTTTCTTGATAAGAAACTTAAAAAGGGCTATTTTTAATTTGATCATTATTATTTTTTTATTGAAACAGAGATTTAAAATTAATATTTATGTAATAAAAAACGAAACTTATTACTTCGTAAATTTAAATAGTTTAAATTTTTCTGTAGTCAATCAAAGATGATTCAAAAATTTAAACTAAATCTAAAAATAGTGAATCAGTAAATAAATACACCGTTATTGAAAGTATGTTAATATTTAAAACATTTTCGTTAAAAGTAATTTTACATTACCTATTTTATCCTTTTATCTTTAAAATTTTATTAAGTATGAATTTAATTGCAATAAACCGAATTTGGAAGAAATAATTAAAATTACAGTTTTCTCCTGAGAGATTCTACTCACAATTATAAATATCGTAAAACCATTTTAATTATTAAATCTATACATTAACTTTATTAAAATCAGATTCAAGTTATTAAATAATGTTATTTCAAGTTAATTTCTTTCTTGTAATCAAATTAAAAGGAAAAGACATTACGCTGAAAGTTTCCCTCAAAACGAACCAACTTATTTTAAACACTTGGAATACTAACTCGTTCTTCTATTATGATCTTCTTTCTAACTTTTGCTTCCTCCACAAAATTCAATTTCATCAGTCATCCATTTCACTTCATTTCATACTTAACTTTCCAACTCACAGACAATTCCTCCTTAATCGATTATCCAATTATATCTAAAACTGTAATCGAATCCCACGATTAATCAACAGGCGGAATCGAAGCTGATAATCGAATTTCCCTTGCAAACGACTTACATTCTTTTGCGACCTACTCGAAATTCAAAATGGCGTCTTCATCGGATTGGCGCAGGACAAGAAAAGAACGTGGAATCTAGGAGGAAAAAAAGTATTTGCCTTGTTATAGCAGCTGTAGATGATTGACGTACCTAATGAGACAGTGCACTAATTAATATCATTAGGAGCATCTGATTGCATTATGGCAATTATGAGTCGCTGCCTCGCCATATTTCTGCCGTTTTTAATGATATTAGAAAGCCGACGGGCGTTTGATGGTTTTACTTTATGGAAAGAATATTACGGTGGTTAATATTTGTTAGATCGTTGTTTGCTACGCCAGAAAAGAACCTAATCATGTTAACCAAGAAATGGAGGTAGCCGAAAACCCGCCTCCTTGTTCTTTCAAGAATGAAAATTCGATTTACCCAGCGAAAATTTTACTTTTTACGTGTACCTGCTATCTAAGTCTAGCAATTTTACTTGTCAGATCAGTATTGTTTCTAACTGATCATGAGTCCTAACAAATATAACGTTTGATATTTATTGTACTTATCAAAACGTAGTAAAGTGTGGTACCTCAATAATGTAATTTCAATGTAACGCATTTGGCGACATTTCAGAAACACTCTAATTTCTAAACTAACGTTAAAGGTAATTAAACTCAATCTATTTTTAAAGGTAAAATGGATTTTAAAAAAATGGATATGATTTATTCAGCTGGAATCTCCATTGATAAGTCTTTTACTTATAAAATTTGCCTTAATCGTAATGAACCTAAAGCTAACCTAAATTTCTTTTAGAATTAAACTGTATAATGTTTTTTTTTCTTGCAAAAGGTGAAAATTTGTTAACGATACAAATTTAAATAAGTTGAAATTACTATAATACGTATTTATTTTTCTAATTACTGTGGTGATGCTGTAAGAAATTCGTCATAATAAATAACTGGTACGCTAAAAATGCAACTATGCATTAAAAAAGAAAGAAAAAAATCAACGTAATATAAAGTTTGCTTAACGAAATTTATCTGCATTTCGATTGGTAATATGAATACAAAAATTGATGAAAGAAAAGCAATGAGTCGTCCTTCTCCTTAAGTTGACCACAAAAAGCAATGTTAATGTTGCGAGCAATGTTGACCCCGCAAATGATTAACTTACTCAAGTTAGGCAATAATAATTACCTTATACTAGTAAATAATTATCACCTTCTACAATAATAATACTAGGCTATAATTATTACCATCTCTTATTTACAAAATAATTTGTTTTATATGTTGTATGTTATAAGTTGACCACGAAACCATTGCACCGCAAATGGTCAAGTTACGTTGGTTACTCTATACTAGGCAGTTTACCACCTTAGTTCGCTTGTTTGCAAAATAATTTGTTTTAAATGACAAGGTAATTGTAAAGATACGATTGTTCAACAAACAACAATACGTTAATTTTTAACGTTGTAGTTAACGTTGAACCGATTATTAATTAAAAAATATCTGATCACATAACAGTGCGAGATAAATAGCTATGCTTCATTTTCCTCATGTATTAAAGTAACTATTATTTACTTCAATCCATTGAGATAATGAGTGGTTTCGAAAAAGTAACTATGAAATAATTATGAATCCAAAACATTGTAAGTCAAAAGATGTAGCATTAAAGAAAGAGTTATTACAGAAGTCAACAGGCATTCATAAAATATACATGTGAGGTTCAAAATTAAATAATTGATTATCTTTTATATTACCATATAATAGTAAATTTGAACTGTTAATTGCTATTGTTTGCATAAAAAGGTGGCCATTATTAACAGCGAGCAGCAAATGAGATAGATATACAAACCGGTTATCGGTGATATCTTTATTCAATTTGAATTTGATGCATCAATTTGTCCTGCGAAATAAGAAGTTCTCTTCTCATTATGCAACCTTTCCAGTTCGTCTCTTAATTGTTGCTTGAACTGTTGCCATTCTATTATGCTTTTCTCAATCTTAATTGGTTAATTTAATAGGATTGTTTTATTATACCCTTCGCTGAACAGCCGACCCAATCTTTGAGGTTTCGACGACCTATATTCAGCTCCGTAGCCTCGTAACTTTGAACCCAATCAAAAAGACGACGGAACTCCAGGATCAAGTAATGGGGGAAATTTGTCTTCACGGAAGACTTTTTGATAGAACTAACTCGCATTTGCGTTACACGAAGAGGAAAACCTTCCTCGGTTAGCCTGGTGGCATCTAACCCTTGATCCGTCTAGCACTGAGGATATATTTCACTTCAGCATTGTGTTCAGGGCGAGCCGGACGCGGAATTCGTATCAACCAGCCCTAGCTGGGATGCGAGCCAGGAGCACCTCAGTGGGAGGCTAGCCCTCTATCCCCTCAACCACCATGGCTTTTTAATATGTTTGTTCTTCAAGTGTGCTGTTGCTCTACAACTTCTAATCTATGATTACATTTTCAAGGAGTTTGATTAACATCTAGATTGGCAACCAAAACACACACACATATTTTTATGTAACATAAAGGTATTTTTATGGCATCTTATATTGTTTTGAGCTCCTAGTGGCTAAAAAAAAACTATTATAGCTTGCTTAGCATATGAATTGTTGTTTCAGTTTAAGGTGGCACGATAATGAAGCAGTTGCTACCTAATAATAAGCATAAAATGATCACTAGAATAAATCGTTAAGTATTTTTTTCCGTTAAAAAATTAAATATAAAGAGTTTTTTCTGACTATTAAAAGAAATAATAAATTGCTGGACGTAAAAAATCAATATCAATGTTTTTAGTCAATGCTGTTAAAAAAGTTGTTAAAAAAGTTGCAAAGAAGTACTTCAAACAATCCAAAAAAAAGTTAACGCTATTGATTGTGAAAACAAACTTTTTAATATGACATTATTATTACCTTCTTCAAATTACCTTTTTCATAATCTTTAATGGGTAAAGAGTGAAAGTCTAACTGTTTCAAGTCATATTATCTTCTTCCATTATCTATACCCATCTGACCCCTGCAACAGGATGCGAAAGGGGGGACTCATCCTTCAAAAGATCGTAAATGGCCACTCTGGGGAAAATGGGCTTTTTCACCTTCAAGTAAAACGAAACTTTCCCTGGACAATGGATCCTCAACAAGTGAGCTTACTAAAATTTGGCGATACATTTGGCGATCTTATTTATACACATGTTGCGTTTAGTGAATACTGTCGAACAATGGTTTTGTTCTATTCAAAAACAATTGTTTAAATGTAATATTTGAAAAAAAATTGATAACATGGCAATTATAACAGTCGATTGCTTCGTAAAGGGAACCTTAATCTCATTTTTCTTTGCTTTACAATCGATTCTTTGATTATAAACTTGGCATAATTGATAAACTTGGTATTATAAATTGATAACTTAGCATATTTACTAGTCGTTTGCTTCAAAAAGGGGATTATTATTATCATTATTTAGTTATTTTTTTTATTTACAATCAATTTTTTGATTATAAATCAAAGGAAAATAAGATTAAAGATGTTTCAAAGCTATCGCAATGCATTTTAATGAAAATTGTTAATACCGCCAAATAAGTTTTGTTACAATTTAGATTTTTAGAAAATTTCGAACGTGAGTAATGATATTTCAAATACATTAATACTAATTTTTACATCAATGCTAATATTGGAGAATAAATTTAGTGGCCATTAAGATTTCAAATTTATAATTAATTTTTATAAAAATGTTAATACTATAAAATTAATTCAGTGGATACCTAGAGTTTTAGAAATTTTATGAAGTTAGGAATATTTTACTACTAAGAACCAAAAACATGTCGATTATTTTAAGAGTAGGAAAGAAATTAAGCAGCAATTTTGAATTTCAGAAGCTTTATTGCGAGAGTAAAGATATTCCAAATCTATTACTTACATTCAGGAATCATGCCAGCGGCAATTATTATGCAGATTATTAAAACTTTATAGTGCAAATAAAGCTATTCTAAATCTATTATCGTGTATTCCAGAATCATGTTAATAGCAAAGAATAATTTTGCCGTGATTCAGATTATTAAAAACTTTATAGTGTAAATAAATCTATTTCAATTCTATTTACATGTATTTCTAGAGTCATATCAATGGCAAAGAATAATTTTATAGTTATTCAGATTATTCGAAACTTTGTTGTGTCAATAAAGCTATTCTAAACGTGTATTCTAGAATCATGTCAAGGGCAAAGTATACTTTTGTAACTATTTAGGTAAATTAGAAGTTGCTATTCCGAATCTGTAAACATGTATTTCTATATGCCAAAGAATTAATTTCACGATTCTTTAGATTATTCGATGCTACAAATAAAGATATTCCAAATCTATTAAAGACGTATTTTCAACAATGACAACACCTTTTCTATGGAGAGGGGGGGGAGATTCCTCCCTCATCAATTATTCAAGCAGATCGTATCGCCCAATGCGAGAGGATGGAGAGCAAAAGGGGTGCTGCACGGGGTGGTGTCAAATCAGTCGCTTCTTGCGTAATCGTTAACGCGGCTACTGTCAGATGGTATGGGGAGGGGTGTCAGATTGGAATTTATATTGCCATCTCGCATCGCTTGCCCTCATCCCATGCGAAGAGATGTCTTACGAGTCAAAGCTATTCAGTTGAATCTCTCCGATGTTGTGTCGCATGATGGGAAACTACCATTATTAATTATCCTTTTCTATTCGGGTGAGATGCCGTTTCGTATGTCCCCCGGTGTCTGTAAGAAGAAACAGATTTGTTCCAGATGCCTTCAATGTTGGAGAATGATAGATTTTATAAATTAATCATGATTTGTCAGCTGCATTTCAGATTTTGTCAAAGCCAATTACTTATATTTTTTTGTTTTTAATCTCTGCTTCTTTGCATTATATTTTAGACATTGTCTTATAAATACAAAAAGGGTAGGGGACTTAGTTTGGCAACTAGTATAGGTTAAAATTAACATTTTTAAATTAACCACTTTTTAAAAAAATTTTGATCGATTAAAAAAAAATAATAAATTCGAAATTGATTACGGAAGACATTTCTTCTAAATTATTTCTCAAAATATGATAAACATAAAAATTATTAGATTATCAAAATATAGTAAACATTTTTTAATTGCATAAAAATGTGAAGAAACGAGCGTGAAATAGAATAATTTTCAGAATGTTATAAAATATTCATAATGATTCCATAAGAATTTTAAAAAAATAATAATGGTTACAAAATGCTCATCGGTGTGCATTTTCGACGAAAAGAGTTCGTGGTTGACACTTTTAAAATCACCGCTTGTTATATTGAGTGGCCGGTAGACGACCGTTAATTTCGCTCTATATTGTTTCATTTCTTTATGATTCGTAGATTATTTCATTCATATTAAGAATTATTCAATCTTAAAATCATAAAATTAACACACATTTCGATTCCGATTCTAATGGGTTTAAATTTAAAGATAATCGTTTTGTTCGGTTACCATTGCAACTTATCGACAAGTTTTTTTTTTTTTAAATCCTTTTTAATTTTTGATTACTATAACAACTCGTCGTGAGTCTTTTCCCAAAGACATTATTTAGTGACAGGGCAAAAAGTTATTTCCTAATCATGTTTGCAATTTTGCATTCGTTATTTTCATTGCATACGTAATGTAATGCGTGTACGTTAATATGTAATTTTATATGAAGCTTATTATCAAAGTAAATATAACTAATTGAGTTATAATGTATATTATTGGATTACTTTATAATAAAAGCTCCTTTTAGTTTTCAAGCCTTTCATTCGCTTTAATAACAAAAATAAAAACAACAACAAAAAAAAGAGTGATAAATAAATATTACACGAAGGATACCGTTCAAAATATCCCTTTATTAATTTACCTTTATTACTTTTATTAATTTTATGCTGATGACAACCAAAGAAATCTGGATCTTCCGTGGCTGTTATGCCATGTGATTTACTGGCCAATAAGAAAACGCCGACAACAATGAGAAACGGTTTCAGATTATTCTGTTTTTATGTTATCACATCACTGTGCACGGATTTAGCACTATGTTATATTGGAACCACATTTTATTGTTTGCGTCATTCTAGCACTACAATGAAAACTCTACTAATTTACAAGAGTTTAACGGTCGTTCATTAATAATTTAGCCAACCTTGCGTCTAACGTTAAAAGAACGTCATTTCGCTCTTTCGTCACAATTAGAGAGGGTCTATAAAAAGTGAGTTCATCCAAAGTAAGCCGTTAACTGAAAAAAAAATTTCAAAATGATAATAAATTAGGAGAGAATAACTTAGGATAACGCGATGGGGAAATTCTCTTTCAGTAATTTATTTGCATCTGATTTCATATTTTAATTTTTTTTTACAACAATCAAAACTTTACAGCTTACTCTACATTTGCGTGAAGTTACTTTTTTTATACTTTGAATTTTAAATTAGTTATAAAGATGAAACAAAATTAAAACTTTCTCTAACGGTATAGCGTACTCTTAAGCTATGGTGGTTTTCTTAGTAAGATAGAAAATTATTTAAAGTTGTTTGTCGTAATGGTCAGGAGTGAGAAAACTATACGTTCAAATCTTCTGTATGATCGATTTTTAAATATTATTCAACTCTTAAATAATATTGTATAACAAAAAAGGTTTTAGATAACGTATCTTCCATTACAGCAAAAATTGATTTTCTCATCTATTTGTTATGGTTTACCTTTTAATTACTTATTAAAATAGCCCCAAATTTGAAAAAGAAGAAAGAAAAAATAATTTTTTTCGTTACTTTCCAGTGAGATTTATATTACATGAGCTAAGTTAGAGAATTCTACATTGAACAAAATTTTGTTCAAAATTCATGACACTGTTTGAAATTTATAGCGCGAAAAAAATGGTTAAATAACAATTTATTTAATTGCTATTTTACCATATTCAAACAAAACAGTCAAATAACTATAAATGGTATTCAAACTGTTGACGGTTAGAAAAACCGTTTATTAACTGCTTTCATCTAATACGGTTAAGCAATCAGAATATTATCGCATCTACTAGATTCACCTAATGAAGCCACTTACTTTCTTGCAACTTGGTACATATTATAGTCTAGAGGATTCAATTTTACGGCGGACAGAACAGGGGTTCGAGTCTCAGCGTTAACAGCACACTATTTCCTTCATTCCCTTCGACACATGCATAGTTTCGAGTGTCCTGCACTCTCCATTACTTAACGAAAATCTTATCACCAATTTTCAGATGCATTTCTTTTTTTTTTACGGTTTTGAAACCATGCTGATTGTAAATGGTTAAAAAAAACGTATAGTTTTGTATTCATGGTTTTGTAATCATATTAGTTGCAAACGGTTTCAAAACTGTAGAGGCGAAAAATGTTCTTTACCGTAAACTTTACGGTTAAATGGACGGACAGACTTGCCGGTTATTTTACCATAATTTTAAAAGGAAAATTGTAACAGTGTAAAATTGAATTTAATTTCTTCACGATATTTCATAACCAGTTTAATTATTGGTTCTCTTACGATTGATTAAAATAAATAATGTTTCATTAAAAATGTATCGATAAATTATGTATCGTATGTAACTGCATTTATTTACGATTAAATGAAAGTTAACTCGAAAATTTTTAAGAGGACATTTTGGAAAGAAAAATATAAATGTTTTAGCTTTTGATTTTGGCATAAATGCTGAAATACGCACGTATGTACTTCACATGTATACATCAGGTGGCATCAAATTTTAAGAAGAAAAAATAAATCTCTAGAAGATTATGTCCAAAAAAAAAAGTATTACTCGTGCTATGAATACCATATCACATGATTCATAAAAAAAATTATAAGTAATGCACTTTCGTGCAAAAATGCAAAAAAAAAGTAAATCCAGCGATATTCACACCTCTTATTTGTTTTAAAGAGGCCGAATTTCCTCTTTCTCTCTGAGTGAAATAGAGAGATGACGTTATGCATAACAAAAGAATAAAGCGTATCACCAAATCCCGGAGGTGTTAAGGGGTGCATTGAAGTGGTGGGAGGGGCATAAGAAGTGGATTAATCCCTTCCCCCCCTTGAAGATCGACACTATTGGTACAACAGAATATTCCAATCAACAGCTTTCATTTGAGGAACCCTCTGGAGAAAGAGGATGAATACATACATTCAAAAATTGAAATCGAACATTTTGTATGAACTGAATATCAATGCTTTTTCACATCACTCTCTACTGAGAATTTTTTTTTCCCTTTTGGAACTTACCTCGTTTTTTAAAAGAAATTGTTTGGCGAGAAATAGTAAAAATGTGCCGAGAAGACAGAACATAAATAAATATAATTATATAAATGACATGTATTTGTGGTGCATATTTTAAAGCTTAGTGGAAAGATCCTTTTTTAAAACAATCAAATGATTTAGTTTAAACGCGTGTTATGGCTACCCGTATAGTGATAATATTTTGTATGATGATGATTCTTAGGCATGTTTTTCTTTTCATTCGAATGCAGAGTTTCCTCCCTCCACTGTTTATTCAAAAAAAAAAAAAAAATGTGAAAAGTTGATTTTTATAACTTTGTAAATTAAAAATTACAGCACTGCCATTTTTCTTAAGACAAATGTTTGCTTACATTTCGGTATTAAATGAATACCGAATGAAATTGTAAAATGAATGATCAAATTCATCGGATAACTTGTTGGTTTCTATTTCAAATTATCTGAAAATTTGGAACTCCGTTCTAAATGAAAAACTAAACACTATTTAAGATCTATTAAACACCACTTTTATTTTATTCGTAATTTTTTTTCACTGTATTTTTTCAATATCTCTCAACAAAAATAAAACTCATAGTGATTTATATGAAGGGCAATACTACATATTTTGTTTTAGAATTGATAGCTTGAAATTGTTTTTATTTGAAATGAATGGAGTAATAATCGTATATTTATTTTTATCGACCCACTAAAATAGAATTCCGCGAACCATTATCTATCAAATATTTCTCGGAGTCATTAATGAGTTTATTTAATGTCGCTCAGATTTGAAGAGGGACTTTTGCGCATGTCATGCGAAAATAGAGTTCTTAGAAATTTCCATCGCCAATACGGAACTTAACATTGCATTGCTTGCATTGGTTGACCAACGATTTATTTTCATTTCTTCGCTAAAACAAAAATGTATGTTTAATTATATTTCATTTTAATTTAAAAAAAAAATCAAATGACGAGAGTGATATAAAGTATTTTTGTGTTACTATTTTTTGCAATTTTTTATTCGAAGCTATTTATTAAATTTTTTTAATTTAGGTAAACAGACACACAAATAAAAAAGAAAAAAAAATGCTCTTTGGTTTACAGGTTGGAAAGTCTCTCTGCAAAGAAGGAGTTCTTAATAAGCTCTGGACATTCCTGGAGCCCACAACGCTAAAAAATTCAGGATCAAATCGCGGTATAAGGTACCGGAACTTTGGATGCATCATCCGTAAAATTCATTTTACCATAGAATCTATTTTTACCGTAATTTTTACAATAATAATTAATTTGAGTGATTCATTGGTTTTACGGTAAATGTTACTGAAAAAAACTATGGTATACCGAATTTTTGGTTTCATAACATGTTCCAGTAAAAGTGGATTTTACGGTATAAAGTTACGGCACCCTAACTGCCGAAACTTTTTACAGTAATTTGGTTTTGAATTTTTTACAGTGTTTATTATAAGCAATATAATGGTCACACACAACTTTACAGCCATAATATTTCAATTTATCAAAAGTACCATTAATTTTTCATCTCATTAGTGCTATTTTTAATTGATCATTTTGGCGATCATTTTTTTTCACTTTCTTTAAAAAAAAGAAAAAAATTTATTTACATTTCTGTACAGATTAAGGTTATAAACATTTTATCAAATTAATTCATCTCTGCAGCTTTTTTTCTTCAAATAAATAAATAAATAATAATAATAAATGTTTCAAATTGAAACTTTTTGGTTAATATCTTGAAACTTTTTCAGATAATAAACCATATTAGTTTGAAACATTAATTTCATTCCTAAAAAAATAATTTAAATTTATGCATAAACTCTTATTACATACAACTATAACTTAAGTACTTTTTTAAATTTCTATTCGAAAAAAGTTCATTTAAGTTGTGAAAAATCTGTGATAATTTTTAAATTTCTTTCTGGAGATCTCAGAATATCTGGGTTTCAAATTTCTATGGTTTCAAATTTTTTTTGTTTTACTTTTTGGGTGGAGTATATTATTGTATATTTACAGCCTGCAGATGATAATACGTTCTGTTGGAGGGAAGAGTAAACAGACATCAGAAATTTTTAATTATTACTATACATCACTGTATAATTTTCAAAAGCGATAATCTTTTTTACGTTATTATTCCAAACGTGAATTTTTAAAAAAAAGACACTTATTGCATATTGGAAACCAAAAAAAAGAAGGTAGTTTTTCATTTTTAATGTATTTATTTATTTTTATTTTTTGTTTTGCAATTGAAGAAAAGCGGGTATCCGGAAAAAACTGCAAAGATGTCTGCCACATGTATGAATCAATTCAATCCTCGCCAAATGTGTCATTTTTCGGCCAATTTTGTTTTCATTTTTTTCCCCCATATCTACATACCACACCAAATCTTTGGAGAGAAAACTTGGGTCGTGAGTTTTGACAAATTACCGTCGCTGCTGCTCGTTAGTACGCTAGGGGTAACTTGAGAGGGTCTAAATTTTCAAATATTTTCTTCCTCTCTCTCTCTACCCCCGCCAAAACAGAGACTGCGTGTTTCTTTTCTCTCACTTTTTTTTTCTAGAATAAAAGAACTTTAGCTAAAAGAAGCGTGGGGGAAGGGGTGAAAAAAAGAACAGAAAAGTAGGAAAATCTGTGTCTTTTTTTTTCCCTCCTGACTGTTGGTATAGTAGTAGTGCATGATTGTGAAGTATGTACTTTTGTGTAAAAAGAAAGCAAAGAAAAAAAAATGGCAACTGTATATTTATTAAAGCGTAGCTCGGAGGCAGGAAAAAAGAGATTTTTCAGGAAAGGGAAAAAGGAATTCTACATTTTTAAGGTAGTAAAGCAGGAAATGGCTGAGAATCTCAAAACAAGATCACGGTTAAACCGTTCCACCCCTCTTTTTTTTTTCTTTCCTTTTTATCCTCTTCTCAGTTTTTCATTTCGTTCCAGCTTATTTTTAGAGTGAAAAAAAAAATTTTTTTTTTTTTCTTTACCTAACGATTTTTGTTCTTTTAAAGAAATTAGTATTTTACTATTCTTGTGGAAGGGGGAAAAAACGTTCCATTTGGTTATTGAATTTTTTCTTCTTTTTTTTTTTTATTTATTCTATTTTACACGTAGACATTTTTGCTGAGCAGCTTTAAGTCATTTGTATTTTTTCAAGCATATAAATTTTTACTATCATTATTTTACTTTAAACGAAACATCAATGTTGTCTTAGCTAAAGTATCGACTATTTTTAGTTTGCTCTATTATATTTCAGATAGTCTCGTAAAATATTAACTTCCGTAGAACAAGCGAAATACAATAAATTGATTTCCTGAATGAACATAAAAATAATACAGATTATTATAATTTTTATTCTCCCCCCCCCTTCCATTATAGTTTCCTTTTTATTTACCTTCGTTTCTAAATTAATAGGTATTAGTACAAAGCCTTTTGAGTATTAAGTTTTTTATTTATTTAATTAAGAAATTCGGAAATACTGTGAAGAATTTGTGATAAGTTTACGCCTTCGTTTTTACCTTATTTCGAAAATAAGCAACGTCATCCTCGTTACAGTTAATGGTGTACGGAGGCCAGTAGATGCAGTGCACGATTATAACGTTATTTAGTGCTCATTTTGAGAAATATTATAATTTTGATGTATATTCTTTAAACAGCAGCAAACTTGTAAATGCAAATAATTTCAAGCATACATCGAGAGAACATTAATGAATCATTTTATGATTCATTGTTTATAAAATAATTGTTAATCAATGAAAGAAATCGATTCGTTTCAAACCGCTTTCTCTTTCCCTTTCCTTTTCTAATAATAGATACAACTTTTCCTACTACTACATTATAAAAAATATATATATATAAATAAATAAAATGATCATTGTATCGCATAGTAAGCATGCTACTCGCACCTTTAAATCCACTATTATTGTTTTTCCTATGAAATTAAACTTTTTAAAAATTTGACGAAAGGAAAATATTTTATAATGGATGAAATAAATTGAATAAAGTAGGTTTTAGAGCATTAAAATACATTAAAAAAGATTCCCAATTAAAAAATAATCTCTTATTATAGAATAATTTTTCCGTCTGAATTTACACATAAGAATTAATTTAAAATATGGATTGAGATATTCGGAAATCTATTTAATCCCTTGTTATTTATTTAAACGTGCCCCCCCCCCTCCTAGCTATTTTATTCGTTTTTTCAGGGGAATCTAAAAGAAATGTAGGTCCCAGGTATCTATCACCACTGAACGCCACTGCTTTAAGCTTTTGCTACGTCATCAATACTTTTATATTTAAAAAAAAAATAACAATGATAATAATAGTTAAGGAATAGAAAAAGAAAATAATGCAAAAGATCTTACAGAATGAATAGCGATGCAATGAAGTTTGAAAGTTAACTTAAAATGTGATGCTTGTGGGGTTTAAATGAAGTGAAGCATTTAGAAATTTTCAATCACACTTAAAAACTGAATAATATGCTTATAATCTCCTATTATGTCATCGAAAATTTATATTGAAATTTTTATGATATAAAAATGGCATTGCATAATTAAGAAAGCAGTGCCGCAGATTTCCAACAGTCTCATTTTATTTTTAGAAAATGAGCTTCAAATTGAGAAAAGATTTAAATTGAGAACTCAATGAATGAAGGAGAAAATATTATGCAATAATAAATGTATTTTGATTCATTTACTTTCATATTTTAGTATATTTTTGTTAAATGAGGGAAATTAAAATACAATATTTTAAAACTACAATAAATTTGAATTGAACCATAACAACATTACTCAAATAGGCTTCAGATTTTTGCGGTGTATGGATGGTTTTTTATTTTGTAACCGTCGTTGAACAGTCGATCCAAATTGTGGGTTTACGGCTACCAGTGTTCATGCGTCGTCTATCAGTTGTCATTTTGAACCCAATCCAGAAGACATTTTGCCTTCTTGGAGGACTTTTTGATTTGACTAACCCGCATTTGCGTTACATAAAGAGGAAAAAAACGAAACCCTTCCACGGTTTGCCTGACGGCTAGGGAACTCTAATCCATGATCCGTCTACCACTGAGGATATTTTACGTCTGCACTGTGGGTGGTGCAAGCCGGATGCGGCATTCTATCATCACCACCTGTTTCGTTGTTGTTATTATTATTGTTTCATGACAATAATAATAAGGCGTACCAAACCACTTCTTAAAAATCAATCAATTGAAAGCCGTTGAACTGAATTTAAAATATGTTTTTTTTTTCTTTCTTTTTCATATTATAGTGGCGATTCTAATTAAACAGAGCTGAGAATCTTTCTGATAAAATGACGTGAGTCACCATTAAAGGATGAAAAATGGCTCAGTTTGTGTGGAAGCAAAATTAGGTTATTTATCGCATGAAAGCGGTTCCATACCGTTGTTTCCTATTCTTATCACATACAATATTTGGTTTTGCAGGCAGTAGTTGTAAAAAGTCATGAATCATGTCTGGGTGGTATGTGTGAGTTCCTCTGGAGGAATAAAAATATAAAGTTGCAAGAAATTATTTATTTTCTGGCGTTAGCTATCGTGTTCATCGACGCGAGGATTATGTGTCTTTTAATTTATTACCTGTTTAAAATGACTTGTTCTTACTCCTGCCTACAGCAGAAATCAAAATGGGGAGGCTGTCTTTTTCACTTTTTGGGATAGAGCCACGTTTTTTAATTCGATGCTGTAATGTATTTATGACTTGAGTTTATCAAGCTATGTGTTTTTATCAGTGTCGTAAAACGTGCATCAGTCTATATATATATATATATATATACAGATNATATATATACGGAAAAAAATTGAAATGTAAAAAAAGAAAAAAGAATCCCGGTAACAAAACAACAAAAAGATAATCTTGTCAGCTCACACGATTTTATCCACTTAATAGTACTTTCTAATACTGATTTACGAAGAATCATTACGAAATTAAGACTAATTACTCTAAAATAAAAATAACTTTTTATAATGCACCAATGCCTATGAAACAAACGAAATTCTAATTGTATATGAGTTTAAAATGAAGGGAGAAAAAAACTTACCGATATGAAGTAAAATAAAAAAATACGTTAACAAAATGGCTAACAAATATGCTGAAAATAATAAAAGGTTAGCTTTTATTATAATATTCGGTTATTATTAGTAATAATCAAATAGGTCGGTTAAGCTTTATAATCTACCAGAATGTATCACATTATTATTAATAATTACCAATGAAGTTCGACCAAAATAATTTATTCAAAAATGTCTCGCCATTTTCATTTTAATTAAATATGCAAATTTCCTTAATACGAAAGGTACTACACTAAGGAATATCATAGTTCTAATAATATATCATATAGAACTTGGCTGTAATATATTTTGCTCTACAACGACAAATTTATTATAAAAATTACGTTTAAGTTGAAGTTTTAATAAATGACCCAATTTCTTTGGCAGTTATTAATAATAACCGGTTAATAATGTCATTCATGAGCATAATTCATCAAAGAAAGTGTTTATTAATGCTAGCCAGATTTATTACTTTCATCGTAACATATAGTACAACGTGTATGAAATATTATTTTTTCATAAACATTTCGAGTTTAAATTATGTTATATGTAGAACATTCAGAAATATTTTTTAAAATATTGTGTGTTAATTTTTTTTCTTTAATTATGCGGATAGGTTGCTGCTGACCTAGAATACAATTAAATGTTACGATAATAATTTTACCAAGTTAGCTATGACAGCGAATGATAAATATGTTGCTAAACGTATTCTTGAAATTTAAGAAGAATTAAACCCTGTATTGCATTGTATTAGGAAAGTGTACATTATAGCTATTTGGGGCCCGAACTTGTGATCGTATCAAACGCAGTCCAGGATCACGGAAGAGATATTCTGTATTATTTATATTTCATTGAATTTTTATTATTATTTTTACATTGACGTCTTAGACTTGATCATCATGTTCTTATAATATGTATATATTTCAGTTATTCTTCATACCATAGAAGTTTGAATTGCATTTACAGGCTTAAGAGCCAGTTTTTTTTTAGTAGGTTGGATTCTGGATTGCATTTATGATTTTGTTGTAATTTTCAGGATATGTTCATAATGAGAAACTGTTAGGTACTGGTTTTTTGGTATTTTTTAGAATTGAAATGTATTCGATTATAAATAGCATTTGCTTCACTTAGTTTATTTGGTACAGAAACCTCCTCCTAAAAAAAAAGAGTGAAGCTATGTGAATCGAACCCGCTACCTGTACACTCCTGAGAATTTAACGGGAGAATACTCTACAGTTTATTAAACATGTTAGAACCTTTAAAATAAATTGTATCATATAATTAAATTATAAATGCTAATAGACATTGAGTGCCGATACATAAAGAGAAAGCATATGGGCTAAAATTGACTTTTTTCTCTCTTTATTACTATTTTTTTAATTCACTTTGATTTTTCATTGTCAGTGTCCGAAATTTCTTTTTAAAGGTTTAAAATCAGGAAATAATACTACTATGCTTGAAAGATCACATTATTTGTATAAGCATTGAGAGTTGTTAGGTCCGCATATGAAATTCCTTAGTAAAATCACGCATATAGTTGTTTTTATAAATTTGAATTATGCAAATTTTTTTAACTGCTTTAAAATATTTAAATTAGGGCTCTTGGAAAAAGAAAACATTTCTATTTCTAGTCTGGTTATTGCATAAATTCAATTTGTGAAATAATTGCTTTTTTTAAAAAAAATCCACTTTATGAAAATTTTAAAGTTTAAGTTTTTTTTTTTACAACTTTGAAATCGTATAAATTAGCCATTTTATCTTTAGAAATCGAAGATATTTGTTTTTCTCGCCTATTTTTTGAATTATTTTTCATTTTAATTTATTCATTTTATAAAATTTCTGCATTTATTTAATTTTTCTTTATTTCGACAGTAAGTTAGTCTAAATAAAAAGTTTCCAGAAAACTGTGCAGAAACTCCAAAAAATTTCGATATTATTATAAAGCAAGATAATTTATTTCAATGAGTTATATGAGTTCAATTAACTATAATGTGTACTATGATTTATAATAGTAGCTATACCTATTTCCATGATATTTGAAAAAATTACCAGCTGTGCAAAAATGCCTTGATTATGTGCCTCTGTAGTCTGAATAGTTAATTGATTGACAGGTTTTGTGTGATAACATAGAAGCAATCACACCAGGTCTTCTGACACCAGGTCCATTTTTTCTTCTTCTTTTGCGGAAATGTCATTCATCTTACAAAAGGTGATCAAGGAACCTCTATCGATTGCCAATGTGAAAGAGAAGAATGCTGAAGACCTGTTAATTATCTACTCAAAATTTCGAAGCGTGCCCCCTTTGCTTTTCTTTGTTACATTCCCAAAAAATTCCAGGAACAACTTCCGCACTACAGGTCAGTACTGCGCTTATCATTTGCAGTCTGCGTCACTTAGTTCGATTCAGTCTCTGGTGTGAGGATTGGGTTGAGAAATTGTAAACCGTTCTTGTGTGATTTCGGAACACTATTAGTTGAAAATATGGATTGGAACTTTTATTATTATTTGGATTACTGTATAAAACTATATGCGAGGTTGAAGGTATGTAAGCTTTTTTAATTTATAATTAATTTTAATGGTTTCTTATTTCATAAATACGGATTTTAACCACTCGTTTTCGATTAGTTCACTTAATAACGTTCAAGGATAGTTATGTATTGCTTTTGGTGTATCTTGGCTTTACCAAACTATTTTATATAGATTTCTAATGTTTTACACAGATGGCAATTATTTCTTAATAATATGTTATAATTGACTGCTTAACAGAAATTTTCATCTGCATGAACAATATTTAATGCAGTAGAAGAAATTTTCATGTATGTATGTAATTATAAATAGAATGTAAAGTACTCGTTAAAGTTAACAAACAGGAATTTTTTTTTATCTTGGAATTTATTTAAAACAATTTGCATTTAGCGGACTTAATTTATACATACAATTACTCACTGAGCCTTGTTTGCAAATTTGTATTTTGAACTATTTGTAAATTATTTATTTTTAATAAACAAACTATAATGCATTTTTCATAATTTGAGAAATACTATATCATAAATTATCTGACAACGATCATAGCCCCCCTCCCAGTGATGATTGAGCACTCTTTATGGGAGTAATACTATTATGGTTATTTAAGGGTCACTAAAAACTCCTAGGGGAAATTAATATTAAGTACAAATTAAAAAAATCGGAACTCGCTATACAGTATTCGTTATTACGCAAGTTCTGCTATTTTTTTTAAATTTAAGTTATTGTTATTTAATATTTAACGGTGTCGTGATCTTTGTAAACATTTCCTCTACGCTATTCATCATCATGAACTCAAATTATCCCTCAAGATATAAAAGCGCCAAAAATTTATTATTTGAGAGCTTTAAAGTGTTCAAATTTGTATACAATTTTTTTTCTTACTTATAACTCATTTATAAAGAATTTCTTTTAACATATATATAATATATTTGTTTATAATCAATCTAATTGCATTTGTTTTAACAAAATGTTTATTTGATATATTGGATTACAATTATTAATTAAAATAATTGGGCACATTTCAATTACAATGTATAGTTGAAAATACATTTTAAATAGATAGATTTGAATATTTTAGTGTTTTTCAAATTCTGAGTCACATGGTTCTGTTTTGACGTTGTTAGCGAGAAGATCTGTGTAAAACTATTCGAATCGTTTAAAAACAAATACAAAATTTTACAGGCATTTTAGAAATATCTATTAGAATTGGAATCGTGAGTCATACGAAAATCGATAAGCAATCCAAATATTCATAACATGCATCAAAAAAAAGCTGAGAGAAAAAATAAAGCTAAGATAATAAAATCTATAGTCGAAATAATGTTTTAAATTGCAAACAGTGGGATCATATCGATTTAGAATTTCATTCAAGAAGGAAATTTCAAAATAAAAGACGGAACAAGAGAGGAGGAACTGTTTGCCAAGTTAGGTTTGGATTCGAAACAGGAGGAAGTGTAATTTTCTTTCTCAACGACTTGATCGATGAGTAGGGGGGGGGGAGGCAAAATAATGAGCTTGCATCAACCGTACGTCTTTTCTCCCTCAGTCCTTGTCTCACTCCCTACGACATCCTTTACTTTAAATCTAAAAAATAAATAAATAAATATCCTTGATGTTATTCGCATACGCTCGCTTTTGTTTGTTGTGTAATGAATCATTTTGAATTTAAATATTTAGTCTTGATTTAAACAGGGGAAAAAAAATCGAATGAGTTAAGTGTCAGAAATAAATTCATCTATCTTGTTTGGGAACTGAGTTATGGGAAGTATAATAGAATAGATGTAGTTAACACGTTTCAAAATTTAGGTTTAAAAATTCTCTTTTTCTCCTCTTTGATAAAATATTTTTTGTAAATAAATAGACCGTTAATTATTTTTCACATTAGAATAGATGTAGCTAACGCGTTTTAAAATTCAGGTTTCAAACTTCTTTTTCTTCCTTTCTGCATGCGATAAAATAACATTGTAAATACGATACACTGTTGATTCATATTTTTTTCAATAGAGTTATTGGACTTGAAAAAAAAAAAAAAAAGCGACACGATGACACGAGTTTCCAGATTTCAATTACGTATAAATTATTTTGTAAGTAATATTGATAATTCATGCACTGCAATTTACTTTTTCACGTTACTATTAGACTTGATTAAATGTTATGTGAATTACATGACACGAAAAGTTCTGTGCTTTTAATTTATTTTAAGTTATCTGATAAACCTTAATTATCATTTTTACTCTATGGATTATTTTCTCATATAATGTAACTGCAAGTGTCAGGCATTTAAGCCGCTATAAATTATTTTGTTAATATTATGACACTGAATTACTAGACGTTGAAGTAAAAGACTTCACTGAAATATATTATTTTTATATAAAGTTAAAAAGCAAATGAAGATCGATTTTAACTATGGATTACCCATTAATTTAGGGCCATGAAGACAGTGTAAAATTTTAAAGTGAATGCCTTATTGAAAGTACGATAGGTAGTACTCATTTATTATTGCCTTAAGAAATTATTTTTTGTTGATCAATTTATTTATCATAATAAAAATTATGTAACCCTTAATCATTAAATGATTCATTTAAACCAGGTAGGAAAATTCTTTTGTTATACTTTCATATTTTGCTTTAAAAAAAGTTTTTAACTAATAATGCAATTGACTGCATGGTTAGGTGCAATAAGGATAGGGTTCCAAAAAAGCTCCAATTTTTTTTCCTGTTAATAGTTCTTTTCTCATGAAAGTATGAAGACACTGTTTGGTACAATTGGGATGGAGTTTATCATTAAGAAAAACTCTTAACTTTTATTGTTTTAAAAAAAGTAAACACTTTTATAAGAGTAAATAATTAAAAAGCAGAAATAGTAATTCTTACTGCTAATTTTCTTTTAAATCTTAAAATTGTTCACAAATTCGTGATCGTTTTTTCCCCTCCGTCACAATTTTAGATTTCTGCTCTAAATATCATTTATTTTAAGCAGCTTGTGCGTTTATTGATTGAGATATATTACTTAAACCCGTTGTACTCTCTCTCTCTCTCTTTTTTTTTTAAAAAAAAATCCATTTGTCTTAATAAAATCTCTCTTTTTTCCCAAGCATCCTCTTTCAGTTGAATTTAAGGTGTCACTAAAGCGAGGTCAAAGTTCGGGCCCATTAGTCCCACAAGATGAAGAGCGACTTTGCGTGGGTGGGCCCCCACCTCCTTTCTCTCTCTCTCCTTCCACATTATTCTTAACAAATGAATAATGACAGAGTTCAACATCTGCTCACTTCTTTGCATTGCGAATTGGTTTGTGGTGATAACTTTAATAAAGGGACATAACACCATCCCACATGTGTTTGTCTCATAAAAAGTTCAATTTAATTCATTTTTTTTTCTTCATTTAAAAAGGAAAATATACATTTCTCTCCCCATTTCAAAAAAAAAAAAAAAAAAAAAANCTATGTTTCTAATTTGATGTTTTTGTTTGTATTTATAGTTTGTATGCGGTTTTATTATGTAAAGTGAAAACAGTATTATACTCTAACATTGCATTACTTTTTTTTCGAAGAGTAGAGATAAGGATAAGTTATACGAAGAAAAGTTCTGCCTGATAAAAATTTTAAAAAACGCGAAATATCAGAAATAATGAAAAATATTATTTTCTTTTATTTGTATTTATAATTATAATCTCATAATTTGTATGCGACTTTGTTGCGTGAGGTCAAAACAATGTATACTCTAACATTTATATATTACATTATATATAACTTTTCTGAGCATCTGAAGCATTTTCTGAACATTTTCTGAAAAGATCACGATGAAAAAGTACTAACCTACTAAAAATTTTGAAAGCATGATATAGTTTCAGAAATAATGAAAAACAATAACAGCAATAAAAAAAACTGTACACTATTAATTGTTTATAATTATTAAAGATATTTTTTTACAAAATTCTTAGGGTGTTATAGGTTTCGAAGTCATGTAGAAACAGTTGAATCATTATTAAAATTTATTCTACAAGAGGTGCAATCTTCTGAGAAAGGGGGAAGGCTACCCAAACTGGACACCAGGTTAGCCCGCTAGATAAGAGAATAATGTTGAAAGGGTTTTTCCATAAAAAAAAGCAATAGAATAGATATATGAAATAATAAAAACAATGTAAAGAAATTAAAATTTATGTTTTTAAAGTTTAATGAATCATTCCAAAGAAAGAATTATTTCTGACTGCTCGGAGAATAAATTTTTCGCACGTTTCTGAATATAATGCATTAATAAGAATAAAACTTGCTTTTTTTTTTTACCTTGAAGAATAAAGCAACACTGAAAAATTCATCCCAAAAATTCTAAAATCATTCTGAATCTACATTTTCATGTTATATAAAAACGTGTATGCTGGATTGTATGCCTTATCTTATAAATAATAATAATAAAAAATAACAAAGGTATTACCTCCGTAATCTTACCTTTTAATTCTTCCCCACGAATTTGTTGGGCTTAGGAAAGATGAATATTGCATACAAATGAAGACGATAAGCTTCTGGCTTTTAATTGTAGGAACATAATAAAATCTTTCATCACAAGTTTTGAAATATTTGGCCATAAAAACTTTTAAGTATCCTATCGTAGTTATGAATTTAAAAGTGAGAAATTTTTTTCCCCCCTTCTTTCTTTATCTTGTTCGCATAATAAGCACATAAACCCAGCATGCTTTAAAATTTTCCATCACATTACACCAAAAAACTTGTTCGTAAAGTGCTCATTGTATTAACATTCTTTGCACTTCGTGCGTTAATTAACGATAAATATTTAATTATTCAGGAAGTTTCGCTTGTTCTGGGTGGAAAAAATAAATAAACATAAAAAGCGATCATTTTTAACATTCCCGAGTAGAATTAAAGCACAGCTTCATAATTTATTCATTTTTGTGGCACTTTTTTAAACATATTTTTCTTTTCTGTCTTTAATTAACATTTTGTTTGTTTTGATACTATACAAACTTTGCTTATTTTTCTGAATTTTACGATTTTTTAAAACCTTTTTTTGTTTTGTTTCTCATCTCCAATCTTTCTTAGTTTTATAATTAGGGTAGAGTTTAATTAGGAAAGAGCGAGCAACCGATAAAATATTCAACAAAATTTCGCTGTTATTTTGTCATAAGTCAATAGCAGTTTATACCCATTGCGAATAACCTTTTTGTTTTAGTTTTTTTCTTTTATGCTTTAATTTTTTTGATATGCTCTAGTTTTTAACTTTCTGACTTTTTATTATTATAGTTATTTTTTTTAAAGGTTTGTACGAGGTCTTTTTGAGCGAAACGAATAAAAATTCACCATTATTATTTGTTCTCAAATTCTCAAGTCATTATTTTTTTTAACAAAGAAGTACAAATTGATTTAAATTTCATTGATTAGAAATTTAATTTTCACTTAAAGCTTCTTTAAATGTTTACATAAAGGTGGAGTAGCATGGACAAAGTGATTCTATTATTTGTAAAATAATTGTAATTTGTTCATCATATTGAATTGTAGTTTTATATGTATTGTTTTATATTATTGACAGCTAACAATTGATAATGAGTAGATTAGATGAGTTATTCTTTGAAAAAACCTGTTGAATGATATTTCCAAATCGATCAGATGTTCGAGTTTATGTTTGCTGTCACCAAAATATGTTTAAAATATTCTACCAAGTCTTTTCAGTTCTTATTCATTGAGTCAATCCATTTCGAAATAAGGTTACTAGTTTTTTGTACGCGATTTGGTTTAACATGTTTTCAATTCTTTAATCATCAGATAAGAAACTGTGTGTGTATTTTATAATATTTGGCATTTAAACTGTTTATATAACCTCCACATCAGGTAATTGAATTGGAATAAACTCAAATTATAATTCCTTTCCAAAATTATTGACACTATAGCTCATTAAAACCAGGTATGCATATTAAATCTCCTAGCATAGAAATCCGCTGCACATAATCGTGGAGTGTCAAAAGTGATTAATTTTGAAGGATGACGTTGTTGACACAATACCATGCGATACTGACTCGATAAAGGCATGGCGGAACTTCGACAATGGCTGACATTTTATGCGACATTTGAAAGGCGGATGACAAATGCTTATATCAGCTGAAGGGCAATTTAATCCTCACAGATGGATGTGTATATCGTGTGATACTGCTTCTAGTCAAGTGTTTTATTGATTCTACTCTGCAAGAGTTACACTCCGCCAGTAGCATATTAATTCCCAAACAATATGTCTAGAATCCTCCACAGTTTATATCTCTTTTCCCGCTGAATCCCAAACTTAGCGCGTGGTTGGCTAACCACTTTGAGGGACCTTCTTTGATTGTGGCACTTTTTTTTGTCTCCGCCAAGCGTAACGCCTGGGTTAAAAGATTTGACAGCTGAGGATTGGGCAATCAGTTCTGGCAGTGGACGAGATAACTTGTCGATTTTTCCTGTTCTTGGGTTCCTTTCTCCCTGTGTGTCGTTGCCTGCCTGATGAAACTTATATCTGATTTATTAAGTCAGAACCCCGTCCCTCCCCCTCCCCCAGTTCCCAGAAAGAAACAATAAAGAAGGATTTAAGGCGTTCTCACGTAATATTAATTTAGATTCTGGCATTAGAATCCATTCACAGCACTCTTGGTCGGTAATCTATGAATTTAATACAATTTCTTTAATTAAAATATTTCAGTAGCTTTAGTTTAGTTTGGGAGCAATGAATTTATTAAAAGACATTTTTAGAGTGTGACAAATATATTTTGTAACTTATCAGTCATTTATATTCTGTTTCACAACACATTATGGTTATAATAGATGATTATTAAAATAGAATCAGTTCATTAATTTAATCTCTATTTTTGACTCAACAGATAGCATTTCTTAAAAATAGGTTTTACTGACGCATTTTAATTCTTAAAGTTTCCTAGTTACACGTATACTTTTTCTTTCATTCAACTTTTATTCCGATTCGTTTATCTTGCTAACGCTGTAAAGTCTGTATAATTCTGGTACAAAAAAATTTCTTTTCAAAAGGCACACAAGACCAATGCAATTAAAAGATAGCGAATTTCTCATTTTAAGTACTTACAACATTATTTCTTAAAATATTGCGTGACAGTGAATAATTTTTTCTGTCCTTATCAAAATCATAAAGTGAATGATTATTTTTTAGCACCACTTATTATTTCTTTCCTTTTTTTTTTAATTCTAAAAAGTGAAGAAAAAAAATCCTGATTAAATACTACTTTTCTTTAATCATTTTTTTCTTCTTCTTAACAAAAAGCAATCAACTTAGTTTCTTAATCTGACGATGACACGTCCATCATCGCAGGATGTGATAAAAACGCCAATGTGGCGAGAAGGATTTTAGCAACCCTCCTGCTTTATCATTTGACCTGCAGCCCTCTTGGCGACACAAAAGAGAGCCATTAAGGCGTCGAAAATGATAGTTATTGTCAGAGAGTGAATTAAGTCCCATTTTTGTGCATCTTTATATTTTTTTTTCTCTTCTCACTCGTTATTATCGTCCCGTGGAAGAAGCATTAAATTTGGAAAGTTCGGCTGTCACTGGTACATTTGCATATCACTTGGGGCGGAGAGTCATAAATCGTGTAAAATTGATGCATATAATAATTTGCCTGAGCAACTTTTCTTTAAACCTGTTTACAAAGATACAAACTCACTACAATGCTTATTAAAATGTTTCCAAATTGAATACTCTGTGATAAAAGATCGGGATTTGAGGATTAGTATTTCTAAAATATTACATATGGCTGGTTTTTTGATGACAGCCTATTTAAAATTGCCAGAGGATTGTAACCAGTTCAAAATTGTAAACTAAAATGTTTTTCGGTTGCTTTGGCGATACTCCATCACTTCAAAAAGAGTTTAAGTGTTATTACTTATTAGTAAACATTCTCAATAATAATAATAAAAAAATAAGTTAGAATTTTTTTGTATTGTTATGCGTATTTTTCTCTTAGGATTCACCGATTTTATTTGAATTTAGGGATCTCCGCAAGGATCGAAAACTTATTTGGTATGAAATGGATTCTTTTCTTTTCTTCTTCCAGTCAATCATTCGCTCTCTCAATTTTAAAAAATAAATAAATAAATATAGTTGAACGCCGTTTATCCAGACCAAGCCCGATCCGGATGATTTGAATACTTTAAAAAACGGTCACTAGAATGTTTTTACGTTACTTCACACAATTGCAACATAGCAAATCTAATTTTTTTAAAGATTTCATTAGAAACCTGTTCCTTTATTTATTTATTTTTTGAAGGAGGTGGGAAAAAAAAACACGGTCCTTGAACGATCCGGTAAATCTGCCTATGGATAATCGGCTCTTTACTCTATATAAAAACCGTCTTCAAAGTCACGGTTGCCGTACTGTTTAGCTTTACGTTGCAACAAAAATAAATGAAACGGTGCTTATTCAAGTCCTGATTTTAAGCCTACAGTTCAGAACTTTTGCCGTTTCGAATGAATACCAAGTCCCACTACTTGTATAAATTATGCGTCACATTTCACAGAAAAGAGAAAATGAAGATAGTATGTGGATGATACTAATCACAAAAAAAGCATCTGCAGTGTATCGTGTTTCCTTCTGGAAGACAGATTGGGGGATGAATTTATTTCATTCCCCTCCGTTTCAGTTTGTCAACTAAAGCCCTTCTTGAATCATCGTCCTTCTCTCTGATCTATCATTGTCACTCTATTCTTTCTTATTTTATTTTCTTCTGCAAAGACGCAAAATAATGTCTGGCAGGTCTGTTTTGGTTCTATCAGATTTGGCGACGTATCTCAGTTTAGCATCTCTGTTTATTTGAAGTCAAAATTCAATATAATGACCCATTTTATTATCATGCAATTTATTTGGCACTTTCTTGAATTTCTCTCTGGTATTGCAAAGGATAGATTAATTCTGCTTTACTGAAAGGACATTAAGAATGAGAGAAGCAATTTATTATTTGAGCCTAGCAAATTTTCTTTCATGACCACAACATCACGAAACACAATGTAGAAATATCCTGAAATGCGTAAAAAATGCTTGCATTTTATGTTTATTATTTTTTTTTAGTAATTGTTAGTTTAACTTAAGTTAACTTTAAATTTAAAAAATTCAATTAAGCTTTAAATTAGAAAATTAGTTTACTTTAAATTAAAAATTAATTGAATTTTTTTAAATAATGTAGATTACCTCAAATATGACTTTACTTTCTAAGCTACATAGTAAAATCGCATTTTTGTTATTATTTAAAGCTTGGGTGTCAGGAAAATATAGCTTTAAAATTAAAGCTTTGCATTTAGCATAAGGTGCCCAAATTATGGCGTAGTTCCGGCACAAGTTTTGTAGAGAACCGTGGTTATTCCGAAGTATTTGCGCTGGGCAGGATTGTATGTAAGCGCGAGGGATACGGGAGGACAAAAGTTTCTCTGACATATTGAATATTAAAACATAAGTGTTGAAACCTTCAGTTTTTTTCCAATGTGATGGAATCTCATAATCTTGTGAAAAAACAATCTTTTAAAATGAAAGACACGAATAGAAAATGTAATCGCGATTTTATTTTAATGAATTATCAATATTCAATCGACATTCTTAACAAAAAAGGAATCTAAAAACATCAATCATCATCTGTGGTGTTCATTTATTTGCTTGATAAATTCTTTCTAAGAAGAGATAATGATTTGTGACATTTGTTCAGTTTTAATTTTTGAAATAGTCCTGAAGCAATTGGGGAAATACAATAAATAAGTAAATGAGTCTTTTTTTCTTAATAGCATCATTTTTAATTTGGTATTGATGCATTTTTATAGTTTAAGATAATTTTTCTTTAAACAGCCGTATTAATAATGCTTGTCCTAATATATCAGATTAGGGCCGTTATATAGTTTTCAGGTGGATCTTTTTTATCCTTTGTCATTATTATCGTCAAAAGTTACATCTTAAACTCTAAGCATAAAAAGATAAAGCCTGCCTAATCATAGTAAACTCTCCTAATCTCTCACAATTTATTTCAAACCAATTCATAACTGCCTTGTTATGTTGAGTAAAATAGTTAACGGTAGGCTGCATTTTAATAGAGTCTCGTATGGGGGGGGGGACTGATAATAAATCCTGTCTTTCGTGTCGAAACCTTATCGATGTCTGAAAGGGTCTTTGTTTTGAGTAAAGATGAGCGGCGCCACTGTCAATCGGATCACAACCTGACGATAAACTCATGTTTTGTTAAGATGCAACTTGTGTTCAAGAGATAGTGTTAAAAAAAACCCATAATAGCTTGGTTATGATACGACTTTAAAAAAGATATTGAATCGCATTTTGTTTGAAAATATCGATAGTTGTGGCAAAAGAAGTTTATGAAATAACTTCTATAATTAGAAGTCTGTTTTGAAATTTATGAAACAAAATTGGAATTTTAGCGTTATTATCCATCACACAAAAATTGAATGACGAAAAGAAGCACCCTGTAAACTATTACATAAATTGAACGTTCATTCCTTCCGAGCCATTTAACTCGAATTTAATGCAATTTAATAATTGTTGGATAATCATTAGATATTTGTAAGTAATTAGTTAATACAAAAGGTTTATATTTGAATGTTGAATGAAAGCGTAAAGCGAATCATAAGCATAAAAACGTAAGCGTTCATGTTGACACATTTCTTCATTAAACAATTTTTTTTTTTTTTTTGTCGTGTAGAAAAAGAGAAGCTGAAAGAAACTGAGCTATAAGTTGGGAGCATTGCAATCTTAAAAGCGAATGTCAACAAACAAATTGTTCCATATTTTATAATAATGCAGGCTTAATAATAATAAAAATTTTATTCATAATTATTCATTAAAAAATGAGATGCTGTTTTCGGAATAATGAAAGGAATCGATGAGCAGAAAGAACCGTTGATGATGACAGTTGTGAAAGATACTGTTTTGTCTCTGCAAGTTTTTCTATTGCATTGCATCTATTTTAATTTAAAAACTTTTATTTTTGAAGCGGAATTAGTTTTAAAGATTTTAATAATTTGTTTAAATTTTTAAGAATTTACGCTGGAACTCATTTGCAATTGAACTGCGTGGCAATCTTTAGGGGTTGATGAGAGCTAGCGAACAGACGATGGAATCTCTTTTATTATTGATTTTTTTTTTGTTCAGTTAAACGTAATATTTAATAAATTCTGAGTAAATGATTGTGAAATTTATGAAAACTACAAAAATGTCCTGATTTAGCATTTTTATATGATAGATATGAGATTATACATTAATAAGAGATTTTTTTAGCAAGTTAAAAAAGTGTCAGTTTTTCCCTACTTTCCTCAAGTTTTTAAATATTATAAGAATACGATTCTTTAATTTTAGTTGTAAAATTCAGTTAGTCATTTAAATTGACTACGTCATTATTTAAATTAATTTTCCTAGTGATTTATAATGAAAGAAAGGAAATGAGCTAATATAATGATTTATTCGAGGAAATGAATTTTTTCTGGAAAAAAAAAAAATTGCGAAGATGGAAAATTTTGGGCCTCGAAAATCAAGCGATGTTTAAAAATTATGCATTTTCTATTTCGTTCCAAATAAATATGAAATTATTTGTAATAGAAAATTAAATAATTTATCTAATTTCCAATAGATATTTTCCGATATTATTATTTTTTTTGTTGTTTCAAATTAGGTTAAGTATTTTTTATTTGCAAATGAACTTAATCTACTTAATTAATTAAAGTAAAATTTAAATACATATATATTAAAAAATTAATTCAATGAATTATTTAAGACAAATTCTTATGTAAGAATTGAATAAAATTAAAGTAAAAATGGTTGAGAACAAAACAACACTTTTTACTTCGCACTTTTCCCATATGATCTTTTTACCCACATTTAAAACAGCAAGAGCAAGTTTTTATTAAAATTCCTAATTTACTAAACATTTTTTTATTATTCAATAACCGTTTTCACGCAGAAAAAAATTTATATCATTTCAATTTTATCGTTCTCAATAATTAATCTTTTTTTTTGGGGGGGAGGGGTCCTCAGTGTTTTGTGTCACATTAATTAAGCTCAACATTCAAAATACTTTTAAACAAAAACCAATTCAATATCTTTGAAAAAATATTTAATAAAAAAAAACATTTGAATGACTCTATTTGGTTTTATTAATTTTTCTGTCTGTTGAAAGAGCAATAGAAAAAACATCGCTTTTATGAGGAGAGGACGCAAAATCCGCGGTGCATTTCGAGAGGAGTGACGAAACAGCCCGGCAACAGTTTCCGCGGAAGGTTTTCGATCCCCGCTCCGCTTCATATTATCCGGTCACCGTCTGCTTTTCGGTCGGTAAAGATCAAAGAGATCGGGGTCTCTTTTATGGCGTCAAATCCCGGGATTCGCTTCAATCCTTTCGGAAGATAAAGCGAAGGGGATGGTGTTGTGTAGGTGACCCAATGTTACAGTTTTAAAGGTTTTTGGTGAAAGGGGGGGAGTAGAGAGCGGGTAATTTCGAGGTGTTCAGAATTTTTATTACGTTTTCCTTATCTATCAGTTGGGTTGAAATTTTAAATCACAGAAAGAAGTAGAGAAGCAAGTCAGCATTAACGATAATTTGGCAGCAGTTCTGCTTAATTAATTGCAAGCAAGATGATAATTTGATCACATTTGTAGAATTGGTATTAGAATTTGTTTGCCTTTTCCGCAAATCGGATTAAATTTCAACAAATTTTTGAGTTTGTTGTTGGCGGTCTTGAATTGTAATTACCCTTCAATTGATGTGTTTTTAAAACATTGTTTTTTTTCTTTCTTCTTTTTTTGTGTATACGCTCCCCCCCCAACTCCGTAGCTTTGTCATTTTGAACCCAATTCAGAAGACAAGGGAACTCATGGATAGAGTATTGGGAGTCATTTGCCTTTGTGAAGACTTTTTGAAGGAACTAACCTGCATTTGCTTTACACGGAGAGCATAAAAACCTCTCACGGTTAGTCTGACAGCAAGGGGACTTTAACCCATGATGCGTCTACCACTGAGGATATTTTATGTCAGCACTGTGGTCGGTGCGATTGCTGGGATTCGTGCCTGCTTCACCTGGTTGGAAGGCAAACGCTCTTCTTCCCCTTCTCTTTACTTAAAATACTTTTGGTCTCAAAAACATTATCAGATTTTTTTTAACTAATAACTTTAAGAGCTGCGATAGAGCGCTCGCCTACCAATGAGGTGACCCGGATTCGAATCCTTGAAATTGCTTTTCGATACGAATTCTTCACCTNGCCCCCCCCCCCCTACCGATCACTAGGCTCACGTAAGATACAATCAGTGGTAGAGAGATCATGGGTTAGAATCTCCTAGCCCTTAGGCTAACCATTTGATTTTTTCCGTGATTTTCTTCCCCATGGATCAATTTCCATCCAAGAGTCCAACACGATGGCTAGTTTGTCCCAATACGTGATCCAAGAGTTCCTTTGTCTTCTGGATTGAGTTAAAAATGACATGAATACGGAGTTAAACAGTGATAGTCGTCAACTCAGTATTGGGTTGGCTGTTCGACGCCGGTTATTAAGAAAAATGTGAAGAATGAAATTTTCTTTATTGTTTTATAAATGACAGATTGAAAATAAGATTTTATTCCTGACTTGAATTTGCAGGGCTGAAGCGACATCTAGTCTAGTTTCTGAATTAATTTTCGGTGTGAAATGAAAATGGGGAAAAGAAAAGAAAACAAGATGAAATAGACACGAAAAATAAATGCAATATGGGTTAAAAAAATTTTTTTTATAGAAAAAACGCATTTTTTTGCTGTTGAATTTAGTTATTTCAGTTTGAATTTATAAGTTCAATAAGGAAAACAATTGAAATTTTTTTTAATAAAGTCTCTCTCTATATATGAATAAAATAACTTCATACAAAATAATAGAGTTACATAAAAAGCTATATTATATTAAATAGTAACTCTAAAAATACAATTTTTTTAAGTTCCGAAATTTCATAAAAAATAATCCCAACAATAAGTAATTATTTTTTTCTGGTTAATACGGGTTCAAATGCAATCTGGTGACTTTTTTTATATTCTACTCTCTTTGCGTCATACTTAGTTTAGATAATTATTTGTTGGTAATCAAGTTAATAAAAGGCAAAATTACTAAGAATCAATTTCGTTATTTACATTTCTTTATGTCGTTTCTGTTCAGCAGCACAGTAGATTTAACTTCTGGCTTTTGTGCAATTAAAATATACATCCAGTTCATAAAGTTAGCATCAATTGTTTTTGCAATTGATAATTAAAGGGGAATGTGTCGACATGAACGCTTACGTTTTTATGCTTATGATCCGCTTTACGCTTCATTCAACTTTCTTATGCTTATGATTCGCTTACGTTTTACGCTTTCATTCAACTTTTAAAAACGGAAGTCAGCGTTAAGCAAAAAAGACTATATATTTAAAATTAAATTGAAATAAATATGGAATACAGCTGTACCAACTATTACTATTTATCCGCAATTATTACGATTTCGTTGTCAATGTTACGGTTTTAATGTTAAATGAAAATAATTATAGTTTTTGTGGATTTTTACGATAATCTGTTAAAAGTCCAGTAACTACCTAGAGTTATGGAACTTAGCTGTTTACAGCGAATATTCAACGAAAATTAATACTTAAGTGATAAATTTTTACATTTAATAGTATGTTTATGCATAATATTAACATTATTAGGTATATATACCTAAATGGAATTACGAAATAAAAGCATCTTAAAATTACGCAAATTTGAATTTTTTAACGCTGTATGCATTATTGTATTTCTGATTGCTGGAAACTAGTTAAGAAAGTTACACCATTATTGAATCTCTCTCNGGAATTCTGATCCTTGTATGTTTGCATCATGCTATTTATTTTATATTATTTTATTTATTTATTTATTTATTAAAAAATTAAAAAAAACAGGAAAATAGCAGAGAAAAGCGCTACGATTTTTAATAACAATTTCGCAAAACTCATTCGTCCGCAGTCTACTAAACGAATGCTTAGTTTATCTAAAATAACATTATTTGGAAAGTTATTTTTGGACGTTCCTAAAGAAATTTCATTCATGAATAACTGTTTTTAGGGACATGTTTACACTAACTCTTGAATTTTTCCTTCATTAAATTTTGAAACATATAACAACAACTCTGATTGTTATTCCATGAAAGTTTTTTTGTTATCAGTGATTGGCGCATGCATGAAAGATTGGGAAAGATTGATTTATATTACGTTCGTCTCACAGAATTTTTGGTTTTCAATAACTGTTGTGTGTTCCACAGAATACGAATTTGAAGTTTAATGGTTCAATTTTAAATTTTCAAACAGTTTTAATTTAATTATGTTTTAAAAGATTTTTTTCAAAAATTTTTTAATTTTTATCAGTTGCTGAGAATAGAGATTAGATATTTAACTTTAAATAAACTTTAAATTCCTTTTTCGTAACAAATACATTTGTTTTAATAGTTTTATGTACTCATCTTTATTTAACGAGAACACTTAAAATATATAACGCATTTTTCCCGTACTGAATTAACTCCTTATCTTAAAAGTCTTCTTATTTCAAAGAATAAGTAAATAAAAGCAAATCAATCACTTTATTAGCCGTAGTTCCTATTAGGTTTAACAGTATTATTTTTAATATGATGTTATCAATGTTATTCCTTTTTGCACTGTTGTTTTTAAAACAAGGTTGTAGTAAATAGTACCCTTATTACATCGAAGCTTAATATGTATTTCATATTTTAACTTTTACTCCACGTCCATAAGTTTGTTTTCTGTATTTTATCTCAAACTCGCTTTTAATAGCATTTTTATATTTTTTAGAAATATAGACGCATTAAAAAGAGTAATTTTTATCTATCTTTATTTTGAAATATTTCATTTGCTATCGTTAAGGAATGCGTCATAAAGATTACCTTTACGTTTTCCCATTAAAAAAATTCTCATATTTTATTTAATTTTAATTTTTATAATTCTTTGCTCATATATATATATATATTGTATTTTTATTGTGAAGATTAGGATTAAAGATTTATTTCTCGTTACTCTCATTAAAATATTCTAATCAGTAAAAACTTTTCTTGAATTTATAATAAAGGCGCTTAGTATATTAATTATTGTTCATATTTTCTGGAACCTTAATGTAATGCTATTTTTTTACCACGTTACCCCATTTCTTAAACTTTATTACTCAATACTATAGTCCAACTTGAACGTAAATATGGTTTAACTTAACGTATTATTAAGGTTACAACAACAAATTAAAATCTTATTATGGTTTGAGATACCAATATTACGGTTCAATACTGTACCGTTGATACATTTTAAATCTTCTATTCTTAGTAAGTAAAGAAAATAGAATTTTTTTTCCGACCTAGAATGTGTTCGGATGTCCCTTTTCCAAAATTAACCAGAATTTTTCAGAAAAAAAAGAGAAAAAAAAAACAGCTTAATTTAGCGAGTCAAATGAAAATGGTATTTTCTCATTCTTAAATCTTTTTCTTTCTTTCTTTAGAGGGAGGGGGGTGTAAGAAGGAGGAGAAAATGAGGAAGCATGCTAATGGTTGTCAGGACTATGATATACACCCTTTCCTTTTTAAAAATGACTTAATCCCTTTCGCTGGGGTTCGAACGCGCGGACAGACATACCTCATCACCATCATCCTTCTCGCATCTGAATAATCCCTCCATCAGGTGAAACCTGCCTCTAATTAACAGCGAGAGAATGTTGCGGGGGTGGTGGGGGAGGATGGTGTAGTAGAGCAAAATGGAGCCTTGTAACATCTAATTTGAAACCTTCGCGTACGATGTGTGTGTGTGTGTGTGAGTGTGTACTGGGGAATTAGCATGGTCGGAAATTTATCCTCGCACGATGGAAATGGGGGATATTGATGGGGGGGGGTGCAGTAGGGATTGCTCCTAAAGAGGAGTCGAAAGGGGGATGGCGGAGGTAACGTCGGCGAAAGATCAAAGGACGGCAGCGTCAATCAGCTCAGGGAGCAGCAGCCAGCTGATGCAATGTGCAAATAACATTTTTGCTTCTCTCTTCATCAACTTGATGTAGGAGAAGGGGGCTGCCAGGGTCCTTGTGGAACAAAAAAAAAAAATTAGTCCGATATATTTCCTTCTGTATAAGATGATGGAACATCGAAGGGGGTAGCAGAAGAGGAATAATCGAAGGAATACACGGACACGCTATCTCATTACAAGGTACAGTGAGTCAGCTCTTGGCTGTTAATTTGTTGATGGAAAAACGAAGCCTCGCAGTTATTGGAGTGCTCGTGTTTGTGTTGACATAGAAGGAGAATTTTACCCACAAATGATTGAAATTTTTGAGGCAATGGGATGGCATCGATGGAGTTCTTTTGTTGGCGCGATAAAATTTAGACGAATGAATGAAAAATGTGTCACCATTCGAACGCTTCCTTCGGCTGTTGTTTGCTTTAGAGGTGTTTCAATAACCTGGTTGTGATGGCGGAAAAAATTGCCTTCTCTAGAGCACGTGGTCTTTCTCGAATAAGAATAAAATATATTATCCGAGGGCGTATAGCATCTATATATTTCAATTCGTGTTTGTTGTACAGACTACTAATTCTGATGAAATGACATCAAAGCTATTTTTAAGTTTAAATAATAAAGCTTCTCCTTAATTTAAATGTGGGGAATTATTAATAACTGTTCGATTTTCCGGCCTATCACTAATGGTAGATTTTGTACAAATTTCCCTAATTATTTTTTAGATTTTCTTAATCATGTCACTCATCCTTATGTTACTTGTATGAAAGCCTTTTTAATTATATTTTAATCAATGTTACACAATTTTTATATATTTTTTCTTGTAGTTATATTTAGAGAAATAAAACCCTTATTTAAAGTAAGAATTTACACAAGGATCCCACAAATCTGGAAGAACTTGGAATTTTCAGGAAATTTATTTTGACTTTAAAAGAACAGGAAAAGTTGCAATTCTTTAGAAAAACCTGGAAAATTTCCGAATTATACATGGAAAAATACCATTTTGTCAGTAACAGTAATTAGTTATTGAGATTTGAGTTAAATAATTCTAACATCTATTACAGCTATTTGTTTTAAAAATTTCACATTTTAGTGAAACTTCTATGTTTTCATTCTCATTCAATGATATTTTTTTTATTCACAAAATCTAATATTTCACAAAGTAAATAAAAAATGAAATGGAATGAAATTTTGCATGATATATAGTCGAAATAGGGTCTGGATTTTCATTGAAATTTTCCTGATATAGTACCTAGAAAAGTCGGGGAATTTTGTTCTTCTGAACTCCAGATTATATTTTCTTTAGACATAATGTATTTTGTTGTTAAGTGTCCAAAATTTTTTTCTTCAAAATTAAATATTGAAATTTTAATCTTTTAAAGAGTGGACCATAACCAGATGTGCTAGTATGTCTTTAATTACATAAACTAAGGGAGGCATTTAAAAAAAAGACTTTAAGGTTTAAATTTTTTTTTTTTATAAGGCACTTTCGAGTCGAGATGGCGATCGAGATGAATAACAACATTGGGCACCGGACCACGTTAAATATCCTCTCTGTAGCTTTGCCGTCTTTAGCTAACCTAACAGTAATTGCTTTTCGTGGTTAGCCTGTAACGCAAATGTTGATTAGTTCCATCAAATAGTTCTCCAAGAAGGCTTGTTTGTATCAATGCTTCATTCCTTTGACTTCTGGGTTGGTTACAAAAATTGCAAAGCTGCGGAGTTGAACATAGATAGTCGTAAACTCAAAAAATGGTGTCGGTTGTAAAACGACGGTTATAAAATATAAAATAAAATGGGGAATTATTGTCTTATTTCAGATATTTCGCTCTCCAATAAAAAAGAATAATACTTGGATATCATGATAGACTAAAGCGTTTTTTAACTTAATACAAATTTTTTTTAACATAATGTTTTAGAAGATACTTTTACCTTACCAAAATTTATTTTCAATATCATGAAAAGTTAATACTTTTTTTAATATTTTTCTAAGATGTTTTCATTTTAAACTATTCTCTTAAAAAGATTCTCTTAAAAAGATTCTCTTAAAAGATGAATATATGATGTGACTCATTATTTTCCAATAATATTGGCTACGAATTATCACTCACATGTAAACGTCTGCTTAAGAATAATAGAGTGGAAGTCTGCCACAAAGAAAAACAGATAAAAAATAAATAAAAAAACATCTAAAATAACAGACCAACGTAAAAGAATCGACATGTCTTTGAGTGAGTGAAATGAACCTTCATTTTCAGGGTTTGTGAGCGCCCCATTTCTACTATGCAATTTTCGCATTTTCCACATCGATTGCATTTAACAGAAGAAGGGAATGGGAAAAAAAATACTGAGAACACAGAACAGGAGAAAAAAAAATAGGGATTTTACTTTCAAGGGAGGTCCCAACCACCTGGTCCCTAGGGATGTTGTGGACACGAGGCTTCTGGGTAATGTTTCTTTTTACAGTGACATAATCCAAACGCGGTACCTCGTCCAATAATGGTATTTGCGACGCCTACGACGAATGGATAAGGTTTGGGTGTGAGGGGAGAGAGGGAGATACGTTGCATCTAATTAGCATCGGTTCTCAGCTCGGAAATGGATGAGTGGGAGGGAGGAGAGATGCTCTTAACCCCCTCTTCAATCCTTCAGTTCCATGCACCCCTTTGACGATGCATTCTTAATTTAAGATAATGCGAAAGACGGAGAAAATTTTGCCTGTTGGTGCAGGAATCTTCGATGGAAGGTTTTGTTTCTTCTCTTTTCAAATCTTGGGATGGAAATTGATACTGGAACAAGGAAATTTTCAACTCCAAATGATTGTTGGGAATTATGCGTTCATTTTCTGTGTTTTTGATGAAAAATAAAGGGAACAAAGATATTGGAACTTGATTTTCAGAGAAAGGAGTTAATTACATTGCATGCATATATATATATATTAGAAATATAAATAATATTAAAAAGTCGGAAAGCAAAGTAACGAAGAGATAATCTCGTCGCCAGCTCTCACGATTATATACGCAAATTAGAGTGCTTTCTTATATTGTATAGTTAATAATCGAAGCAAAATATATTAATACAGTAATAATCTATTGTATTGTTTTTAAAATTCCTTCGTTTCTTACTATATTTACATTCTTGATCTTAGTATATTATAGTATATTTTTATTTTTTCATGTCAGCGTAATGCCACAACTGAAAATGTTGCCGTTATTATTAATGAAAGAAATGGAGATGTGACATTATTCTGACGCTATAGTAATTTTTATCATTTTAGGCTATTAAGGTTAGATCTGTTTTTCGATGTCCTTTTTACTACATTTGCATGTTTGATTTTAGCGTCATTTTTTCTTCTTCATAGTTTCAAAACTGAGCCAGCTAAGACTTTTCTGATAGCATTTATTTTTTCTCTCTTTTCTATGTCATTTACTTGATATCAAAATATGAATAAGAGATATTTGTCTTCGCTAAACTTTTATATATTGCTCGCTAAATTATAAAATCAAAAACAATTTATATATCAGCAGAATTGTCATTTTCAACAACTCCGGTATAAAATGAGTGGATTACACTTAAGTTTATACAATTTTATACAATTATTGCGTACAAAATGTAAGAAATCGTACAACATATTTTGTACAATTATTGCAATAGTTTTAAATATAAGGATTTTTTTTATTTTTTTTTTTAAAAAAAAGAAAAGATAAAAAATGAGTGGTCTGGTCGTCCACTCCAAGCTTTTTGCATCTACTTTACTTCTTTCATCGTTTTAGGGTGACAAAAAAGCACTTTTCAGTCAGTAAGTGCCTCAACTGGAGGATAAACTCATTCGCATTGTGACGCTTTCAATTCTATTTTCCTTCCCCTACTATTCCAAAAAATTGTGAAAATGGAAAGAGTATTGTGCCATAGATTGAATTTCACAGTTTTCCACCCCTATGCCACAGACAAATGGAGCATTTACCTGCTGTTACGTTGTGTACAATGATATAAATTGGCCACTTATTAGTTTTTCCTTGGAATTAAATACTGTCTCCAATAACGTTCGATATATTAGTGTGCAGTAATTATTATATATATATATTTTTCTCTGGAGACTAAATATTGCATCCCATAACGGATGACATAATAAAATTGTACAACGTATCTTTATTCCAATCAGGGCTTGATTCGGATGAGTGGCGTCAAAGTCAATCAAGTGTCAATGTGCGAAAATGCGCTTATTTTTTTTTCTTTCTCGTTTCATAAAAACATTGTTTGGTTTTGAAATTACATTTATGGTACATTTTATGCATTTTAGTTTTAGTAAAATATAGATCGCGTGAAACCTTTCATTGAGCTATTATGCAAAATGGCGTTAACATTTTTACACATGAAATGCTTTTTCGGTAGTCCTGTAGTGAAAGAATATAATTTCTTATGTTGCATTATTTTATACTGTAGCTGGTGGAGGAGTTACAGTAGTTTAGATAAGAGAGCCTTGGCCTCGGTTCGAATCCCTGTGGTGGTTGGATGACTAATATGCGGATGTAAAATATTCTCAGTGGTAGATCATTAGGTTAGAATTCCCTTCTCATCGAGAGGATTGCGAAATTTTTCCATGGTTTTCCTCTTCATGTTACGAGAATGCGAGTTAGTCTAATCAAAAAGTCCGCCTCGAAAGTTAGTTTGTCCCAATGCTTGTTTCAGGAGTTCTCTTGTCTTCTGGTTTGGGTTAAAAGCTGTAAGGCTATGGAGTTTAACATTAATAGTCAGAAAATCAGAATTGGGTCAGCAACTCCGGTAATAAAAACAGTTGAACTCTATCAGATTTCCAACTATCAATGTTCAGTTTTGTAACGTTTTCTACTCAATCCAAAAGACAAGAATCGCAAGAACGAAATTTTAGAACCTGACTCCGGTAGACTTCTTTAAATGACTTAAAAAGACTTTTCAATGTTAGGCACTCCACAAAGAGATTCCATATTTCTGTAGAATATAAGCTGTTCTACGTCTGAAAACAAAAGTATTTAAGAACATTTCCATCGCTAGGGTTCGAATGAAGATCGCTTCATTCTGAAGTGTACTGGGTATTGAAATTTTTCATTTGGCTAATCTAACTAAAAGAGGTCTATTTAGACTCATAAGCTATATATCTTAATTGTTATTTTTCTTACTAATGTTTTAATTAATAAAACAGCTTAAAAAATAGGCTTAAACTAATGAATCTATTTAGTTAACTCATGGTCAGCTGATTTAGTCATTTTTAAAATGTCTTCAATAAAAATTTAAAAAAAAAAATGCCCTCTGATTTTACGATTTATTTCAGTCATGAACTAGCAAAATTTTCTCATAAAAGAAAAACTGAGTTCTTATTAAACAGATCTTATCTCAGAATAGGAGATTAAAAAAAAATCGATACATTTCATCAGAATGAAGTAACACTAAAATTCGCTGGTACCATTTTGACGCTCGTAATCACTAAAAATTTTATTGCCTAATCAAGAAATTTAAGCGTTTGAATCTATTTTTGAAAGCGACTGATTTTATTTCATGATCAAAAATATATACACTTGAGTATTCTAAATGAATGAATCCAATTATGATACCCACCCCCCATGAAAGTATGGCTTCTTATAAATAAAGTGCTATTTCCTATCCACTTTTTTTTTTATTTTTATAAATAAAATGAGTTTTAACGTTTACCAGTCATATATCGATCTATTTCTCGGGAATTCTTAAAAAAAAAGAAAGAAAAAGATATTGAATCGAAATTCAGGTATATCCCGGGGGTGATGCTGACCAATCTGAGACTTAGATATCCTTATAAACTTTTTCTAAAATATACTCTCTAAACAATGCGGGTTGTTGTATAGATATATAAACCCCTCTGAAGTGCTCTTAAAAGTTGGGATTTTTGACGAGGAGTTTAAAGAAGTCTTGAATACGGTATAAATAAATACAGATTTCAAATTCCCCAATGTATTTTTCCTTGAATGAAAGAAAAAAAGGAAAAAAATACTGCTTGTTTTAGCCGAAAGGCATTGTTTATAAGAACGAGGCTTGTGGTTATACCGAGGAATGGATCTCTGTTTGGGAAAGAAAAAGAAAAAAAAAAGACGATGAGAAATCGGAAATGTTTGTCTTTAATAAAACTAGAAATTGAGGAAAAAGCTTGTGTGTGTGTGTTTCTTTTTTTTTTTTTTTTGCAATGTAAACGTTTCTTTATTTTATTACTTTTTAAGTGTTAGCAGGTTTGAAAACTGTTATTTGTATGAATTGCTAGAATCCCTGTGACGTTTTTAAGCATATCCATAGGCAATGCAAAATTCATACATATACAAGGCGGGAATACTTTTTTTTTTGAACTTAAGAAAACTTGTGGAAGCTAACTTTTCTCGTCCATGGAGGCTCGGCGTTCGCCTTCCAATGAGGTGAACCGGGTTCGAATCCCAGCGAGGCCTGGACGATACGAATTCCACACCGGGCTCGTACCGACCACAGTGCTGATGTAAAATGTCCTCAGTGGTAGATAGATCATGGGTTAGAGTCCCTCGGTCTAACCGTGGAAGGTTTACGTGGTTTTCCTCTCCATGTAAAGCAAATGCGGGTTAGTTCTATCAAAAAAGTTCTCCGGGAGAGCAAATTTCTCCTAATACTTGATTCAGGAGTTCCTTTGTCTTCTAGAGTGGGTTTGAAATTACGAGGCAATGGAGTTGAACATTTGTAATCGTAAACCCAAACTTGGGTCGGCTATTCAACGATGGTTATTAACAATAGAAATGGATTATTCGTCCGATAAATAGTATCTTTGGCTCTTAGGGATAATTCATAGAAAGCGAGGAAAAATGCCTGGTATCAACTGACACTAGGTTCTTGGCACTAGGAGGAAATCTTTGAATGACGACTTATATCGTCCTTTAGAGGACGCTAAACGGCGGGAGAAATTTTTTCCCACAAGTTCTGTTTCACCTCTATAACTGATTTTAAGATAACTGTACAAAATAGTAACAGTGTAGAGTGTAAGTACACTTCACAACTGTACAGAGAGTTCCAGAAAACGTAGACTAAGTCATGAAGTTCCAAATGCTGAAAAAATGTTTTTAAAATATCAAAATGGAAACAAATTCGAAGAGATCTTCCCCATCTCAAGCACCATTTTATCGTTTCATAATTTGTTTTCCTTCTGATATTTTGAAATTTTTTTTCTCTTCCCTTCAGTATTTGAGACTTCAAGGCTTACTCTAAGGTTTGTGTGAACTCACTTTTTCTATATTTTAAATTTCGTATGGAGGTGAAAAAGAATTTGCAACCGAAAGTCTCTCCCGTTGTCTCTCTTAACTCTCAGGAAACAAAATGTCTGTTTTCATCTATTATTTTTATCTAAAATTATTTCATGCTATCATCTAAAATTACTTATTGATTTATTTAATACTTATTTATCTTAAACTTTAATTTATCTTGTATTTTTAAAAGAATATTTTTCAGTGATGTGCGAATCCATTTCTGGAAATTTAAGTAAGGTAAATAGTATTCAAAATAAAAATTCCAGTTTCATTTTAAAAAACGGAAACGTGAAGATTTTTTTTTCCTTTTTTATCAGACGCAAAAGAATAGCAATAAGAGTTTTTCTCCAAGGAAATTTACCGTCGCTTTATTACCAGTGCAACTTAAAGCTGAACTTTTTTCAATTATTTATTTCGATGTTAAAAACCAAATATTGAAGCAGAAATCAAGCAGAACGTAACACGTGTACATATTTGGAAATATAATTCTAAAAATTTAAAGAGATATTATTTGAATTTTTTTTTTATAACTATACGCGATGAGTTTATTTCGGTTCCAGTTTATTTAAATAATTTATATTTTCTGTTGTTGCGACAGCAGCAACAACATATTTTCTAAATGTTTAGTCACTCAAAAAGTTTAAAGCAAATATTATGTGATATTTCTTTTTTTTTTTAAGTGTGCATTTCTTATACATTTTTAATGTGTCTTTCTTATGCGAGAGTGTATTTTTTATATATATTTAAATAGGACTTAAAAATTTTCAAAAACTGGCTAGATGTACGTACAACCCATAAAAGGGTGACATTTTTATATTTAAATGGGTAATCTCTTAAGTAGGTATTCTTAGTAAATGTTCCTGAAAAAGATACACAATTTATTGAAGAAAAAAATTATGTCAGGTGTTCTTTTGAATCCTACAAAAAGAATTTTTCTTATGGGTACAGATTTTTTCTTCTTTTCCCCCCCTTGTGTGATGCCCTTACCAAAACCTCTTTCACCTTATTTCCTAGAGTCTTGGGGGCATTATTTCCTGGAGGGCAACTATCGGAAGTCTATTCCTTGTGCGTCTCCTATTGCAGCCAGAGTTCTTCTCCTATTGTTTAGTTCCAAACATTTCCCATTTTGACTGTTGCAAAGTAATCCTCTATGCAACCATGATTATTTTTCTTTAAAGAAATTTTTTTTCCTTCCCTTGTTGTACAAATCGGGTTTTTGAGAAAGAAGGAATATATTTTATTCTGCTCAACCTGTTCATTTCAAGTAGGGATTCAAGCTTGGGAATTCAGAACATGCATTTTATTCGAAATAAATTTTAGGCAGTTCCTTTACATTTACACTAATTCATTTAATTTTACACTAGATTAAAAAATGGCACAAACTTTTTAAATATATAATAATACTTTATGAATTAAAACATACGTATGAATTGAAGCGATTTCTTTTAAGTAATAAATTCAAAATCATGTTTTAAAAAATTTAGTTTTAAATGTTAAGGGTTATACTGTTTTTGAATTTAGAAAAAAAAAATTCTTGGCGAAATTATTATTTAAGTATTTGTTAAGGATTATAGTTAGTTTTTGAATTATCATATTCATGTTATTTTTAATTAAAAAATATTTAAATTTGAGTTTTCAGTAAAAAAGTTTTTGTTTCGAATCAGGACTCCCTTCGAATTAAGCTGTGTTTTACTTAAATGTGAGTCTAGGACATTATGGATTGTTTGCAGAAAATTTTTGCTAGCGTTAAAGAAAAACACAAGGCAAGAAAGCAACGTGATTTCGCAGACTAACTTCGGTAGCATTAATAACTGATCATTATTATTGATGTTAATACTATTATTGTTACAATAAACTAAATTTTAACAAGAAGTAATTTAAAACAAGGATACCATATTAAATAATATTTGGGTTATTAATAATGAGTTCATTTTAAAAATTAAAATAAAATTTAAAATAAAATGTATTTGCTTGTGAAGTAATTAGTAATATTTCAAAACCTAACAATTTATTCAGTTTTAATACTTTTTCGGTTAAAATGCATTTATATTTTTCCTAAAGCAAATGCTGCTTTAGTTCTTAATAACGTCCATATTTAATTCGAACTTTTGTTTTTATGCATTGAATATTGAATTAATAATTATTTGTTCAGTTAAGCCGCTTCCGATTCTAAAATTGCAAACTCTGTTAATTATTTAATTTGAGTCTTTTTAAAAGTAAATGAGTTTCATTTGATATTTTTTCTTATTTTTCGCTGTTATGAAATAAAAATGTAACAATTTTGTTAATATTTTTTTTTTGTGTCTAAAAGAAAATTTCCTCAAAATGTCCTACTTTGCCAAATGGTGATGTTTTAAAGAGAATTCTCTACGCTCAATCTTTCTCTAAATAACAGAACTATTCCGATTCTGTTGGAAATTTTCAATGCGTGTTGTCATAGTTACATGAGTAAGACACTTCATTAGAATTCAAATAAATGTTAGGGGTTCAATTTCGATACCAACTAAATCCTATCTTAGAACTCCAGACATTTTATTCGATCTTATTTTGCACGCAAATCTGATTCCCGAATTTTTTCCGCCATACTGATCTCCTATGACAGACAATGCATCAAAGTGCCATTTCATGGTTGGTAAAGTAAGTGAGGCATGGATGCGCAGTTCCCAAACCAGGATGGATGATACTATGTCACCCTCTGAACTCCTCACTTGGGATGTTACCAATCAAGACAAGCCTCTTTCTTCCCTTCAAGGGACTGTGAGAGCAAAACACTTGAAAAAGTTTTCCTGAATTTTCAAGTCCCCTTCTCTTGTGTGGTGTATTGATCGGGAGGTTTCGAGGAAGAGTTGGTTTAGAAAGGAGGAGCGATGGAAGGTTTCCAGTTTTTGGCGCTCATCTTTTTCATTGTGTGGTGGTTGTTAGCTGTGGAAGGTTTTCCTCAAGCTTTTAGTTAGATTTTTTTTTTTTCGAATGTCTTCTTAAAAGTTTTTTTCCTTCCTTTTTTAATGCTCCCAAGTAAATAAATAAATAAAAAAGGATTCTTAAGTTATTTTTTTTTCTGTTGTTATTTTGCCTTGAAATTTATAAAGAATAGTGAAATTTTAATACATCTTTTTCGTAAAATTTATAAATTTAAAAGTTAATAACTTTTTAAAAATGTTTTTCTTTTCTCAGAACCCTCCATTATATTTTAAAATAAAGTTTAAAAGTATTTCTTAAATATATGATTAATGATGTCAATTTTCTTGTCGTTAATTAGTTGTGGAAGTATCTCATACACAGCTTCAGAATTGCTTCAGTTTAACTCATTTTTATTTTAAAATTGATTATAAAATTAATGAAACTTCACATATTCTATAAATATTTTTTTATACTGTGATTACTGTTACTGTAATTAAAATAACAAAATTATGACATGTTCTTCACTATGCAAACAAATTTTTGTTATAGTTTTTGATTAAAAAAAAAAAGTTTTTTTTTTTCCTCTTTTCATTCGAGAATGTTTTTAAAAAAATAAAATTAAATCACAAGTAAAAAAAAATTAGTATAAAATATTCGGGAACTTTTTTGAAAAAAAAATCAAAAAGACATTGATCCATATTTTTAAAAAAAAGCTCTTTAAAGACATTTCATGGTGCCTACTGAAGTTGTTTTACTACTCTATAAGATTTATGGTGTTTGTAGAAAAGTTAATAAACTGGATATTTTAAATAAACTTTCAATTATTATTAGAATCAAATGATAAATAAGCATTAATTTTTAAAGTTGTGAATAACTTTTCGTGTGCAAGAAATATGCTCCGTTTTGATCACTATGTATTTTCTACTCCTCACTCTGTTTCGAAAATTTTAATTATAAATTGAGTCGTCATCAAAATATTATTCAGTAAACTATAACAAAAAAAAAAAAAATTATTTAATACACGGGGGAAAAAATCTTCACTATTCGTTATAATCGTGAAGGGCTATATTCGATCCGTTGAATTTCACAAGAATGGTTCAAACAATGTCTAGATTTACTCAATTGCGTATTTCGATACCTTTTCTCCTGATTTTGTTCAAATTGCGTAAAATAAAAATAGTAAAAACCCATTTATAATAAAATGAAAACAAATCAATTTAAGATTATTGTTGCATGTACTAGTTTGAAAAACCTGGGTTTTGTGATTAAATTAAATAATTCGGATACGCATTATCTTGTATTTATCTATGAGTTTTAGAAATATGTTTTCCTGTTGCAGTAATCCTGCATCCACTGAGAAAACAATGTTATGTTCCGTTGATTTATTTACATAAACTTAAATTTCCTTCTTTTTTCTCAAAGCCATCATTATTTTATTATAACATACAGTTTCGAAATTTTTGCTTTAACCTTAAATAAAATAATTTTGTTGAGTGAAGTATTTTCCCGAGTAAATAAATCAACTTGCTCTTGAGCTCTGTAAATGCTGTTTCTCTGCCGTGACAGAAAAACGAGCTTCTCTCTCTCTTCAATTCAAATTATTAATTTACACTTTTAGTTTTCGTGCTTTAAAAAAAAGAGACAAGTCAAGGAGAACAGGGAAAACCTGGAATTGTCAGGGAATTTTATTTTAACTCTAAAAAGCGGGCATTAGTTGCAATTTTTTACGAAAAACCCGGAAAACTCCTATATTATAAAGGGAAAGTAACCAGTCTTAGAATTGTCAGGAGCAGTCTTTGAGATTCGAGTCAAATAATTAACTAACATCTACTACAATTATCTTATAAAATTCCACCTTTTAGTGGAACATTTCCATTCTCATTCTATGTTTTTGCTCAAATAATCTAATATTTGGTATTACAAATAGAATTTTTTTAAAAAAAGATTAAAAATTGCTAGATAAAATATGATATGATTTTTCATTGAAATTTACCTAATATACCTTTAAAACTCCGAGGATTTTTTTTTCTTTCTGAAATTGAGTGAGAACCCTGTTTCTCAATCCATTCTAGTTCTTTTGATCAATGTATTATCGTTCTGCCTATCTCATATGGAAGCGCTGTAAATGTTCTTTCTCCGCAATAGATGCGTATGGGCTAAAAAGCCAACTTTCGTTCGAGTTGAGCTTTTAGTTGCCTTCTTTTACAGTGAAATAAAATTTATTCCGTTTTTCTTATTCTCACAAAATATACATTTCATGTGTGGGTTTAATAAATATTGTTGTTCTGTAGATCGACTGACAACTTTCCCTTCCGTTCATCACTTATTTAATTATTTTCAGTTCTTTGGTAAATTGACAATTCTTTGCTTGCTTTTTAAGTCAATATTTAATGTTCGATCATTAGTTTAAATATTTTCGTTTTTTCTGAAGTACCTAAATCAATAAAAGAAAATGAGGAAAATGAAAGCAACCGAAAGTGTTATGTATAGAGAATAATTTTTTGCCCTCCTTTTAGTATGTTAAGATTTTCCCTAAAAGCAATGCGAGACTTAGAAAAATCTGTGTATGATTCATATGGGTTTTCAAAGGAGACATGTTGTCACACCTCTTTTACTATAACTTTTCATAAGACAGATGCATCTCGGTTCGTAGAAAATTATACGTGGTAGAAGTAATTCATCATTATAGTTAATAAATAAACATATAGTTAATATATAGTGTTATCAACTTGCATGCGTTAGTAGATGCTTTGAGAATATATATATATATATATTTTCAATGTTAAGATTTTTTTTAAAAGTAAATATATACTGATTTTAGGAAAACTTTCACTATAAATGCATTTAAGTTCGTTCTTTATGAGAAAAAATACGCATTTATATATAATTATAGTTCATTAAAATTTTAGTCATATTAATTAAATGAGTGCTTGTTCATATTTTTATTTTTTATTCGAAAATGAACATGTCATTTTATATATATATCTAATTTTTGTGTATTTTGCTACATTAATATCATTTTTGTGATATTGCAGATGCGTTGAAGATTTTTCTTCGACATCCTTCTATTGAATTATATTTAACCCTCTCCTTTTCTGCATAGGGTAGAAATTCAATTCTATCTCCATTTGACATTATATTTTTACCTCTTCACCCCTTTAAAAAAAACAATACATTTTCAACCTTTCTTCTTGACAAGCATACCCTCTCTTAAAGCGCCCTTCAAAACAGTACAAATGGCCAGTACAGAGTGCTTGGCGGGGCTCGTCGGAGGAGATATCCTTGCGGCAACCCATAACCTCCACACCACTCGAAAATGAGGGAACCTTGCATGCACAGTTTCTAACCCCCCCCCTCTCTGCACCATAAGAGCCCCTGCACACAAAAGACTTCCAACTACAAGCAATCAATTAGAGCCCCGGTCCGCCTCTAATGAGTGCGACTCATAATGAGATGTTAAATGAGGTCTTTCCCGGCCCCCCCCCTTCAACTACTCCAACCTCCACCAATCAGAAAACGCTGTATGCTTCTCCCCCCCTTCATTCCAGAATTCCCCCGTTTTAATGAATTTCATTGTGGCTTCGCAATCTCTACACCCCTCCCTACCCCATACATCCTTCCTCTTGAGAAACAAGCGATGTGTGCTTCAATACAGCGAGAGAAGGTTTTGTTTCATTATAGAAACTTTTCCTGGTGTATATATACTTTTTTTGAGGGGGAGAAGCCCCTTAACTTTAAGGGGGGGGGAGATAATTTCAAGGAGCGTTGGGTGTATATTCTACTCCTAGACTTGAGTTTACGACCGCGCCTTTTATAATTCAAAGAAAAATTTTCTTAACTGTGGATGTGTAATGGTGGGGGGGGGGCGGCTGTTTGTCATCGGCCTTTCAGTTTTAATTTTCTTGTTGATTCTCTAAAATAAAGAGTTGGTTTTCAAACAAAAATAAATGAGGAACTTCGTTTATGCTTTGTTTTTGAATCGATTTTTTTAAAACCGTTTTTTTTTTCTTCTTTATTTCTGCTCATCATACAACCGCAAGTGAATTTTTACTTAAAGAAGCGCCGAAGATACGTGCAAAAAAAATTATAGCAAGATTTCTGGCGTGATTTAATGAAACATTTAATTAACATTTCTTTCCCTCTATCTTTGCTTTCCCCCATCTTTTAAAATATATTGCTTCAGGTAAGGAAATATTTTTTAACGAATGATTTATTTTTTTAAAAAAAAGGATATAGCGCAAAAAGTGTTCTTTTTTCTTCTTCTTCTTTTCTTACTTAAGTGAAAATGATAGAGAGAAAAAATTGTTTTCTCCATTTTTTTCCCCTTCGCCATATTTATGTACGCAAACGATTTTTAAAGTTCATCTTCGTTAGTTGAATTTTTGTTTTTTCAGTCTTTTTTTTCTTCTTCCACCATTGCTGTCTGTTCTATACAACCACAAGTTTATCGTTGTTTTTTATCATATTTCATTCACCGGTATTTAATTTTTTTTCTTGAAAAAAAAAATAATGACTGCTTTCTTTTAAATGAAGGTTTTACTGTTTTTATATTTGCGTCAAAGAAATTAAGATTATAATAATGAGTATTAATTTAATGAGCTTTACCTCAACGGCGAAAGGACAAAAAAAGTGTTGATTTTTTTATCTCTATGTAAAAGAGTTGCGCCCTGGACTGTTAAAGTTTCCCCTTTATTATTATTGTTAATTTTTTTTTTTTACTTCCTATTGTATAACTAAGATATTATAACCTCGTTTTACTGACGAAAATAAATCAGACGAAAAAGAAAGCTTTTAGAATTTTTTTTCTCTTCAACTAAAGACTGTTTTAATTTCATTAGTGTGGAAATACGTGCTGCTGAGATTTGTAAAGAAGAAGAAATTGTCATTTGCAGCTAGCTATTCGATTTTGTTTAAATCTTTTTTTCAAAAATCAAATCTGCTCGTAAAGGCTGAAATTAATGAATTAAAATGTAATTTCTTATTCACTTGTTTTTAAATAAATTGTTGTTTTAAACTGAGATTTTGACTTGATAATTTAACGCTATTTAACGTGATTAAATAAAGTTTTTAAAGGCTTATTACATATTAAATTTTAAAAAAAAACGAGCGAACTGAAGTCAATGATTTTAAAAATGAATGATGAATTAATTTAATGTATACTTTTTTTATAGCCTGTGTTGATATGTTAAAAGTTATTATACAGCTTATGTTATAAGCTGGTTATTAATATTGAATTTATTAAGAGTTATACTACATTAACTATTAGTTGTTATCTCCGCTAAGATGTTTCCAAATAATTTAAATTTTAACTCGTTTGTAAAATATTTTAGCAAAAAATGTATATTACATATAATTTAATTGTAGATATGTTTCATCGGTTCTGCTTTAGAAATTTTGTAAATTTTTTAAAATTCTTGCTAACTTTTTTATCAACTGTTGCTAAACTCTTATCTTATTAGAATTTTTCTATGAAACAGCAGGTATATATTTCTTGCGTTGTCCTTTTTTTTTCCGAAATAAAACTTTTTTCCTACAAAGCTAAAATGAGGCTTTATTTTGTCTACGAATATATAAAACCAGCTATATTCCTTTCCAGAAATTTAGCAATTAAAAAGAGTTCAGTTGAATCGGTTTTAAAACAAATAGTTTCTTATCAGTTTTTACTGAACGAAACAATGATGTCTCTAATTTATTTATTTATTTATAAAAACTATTAATTTCGTGTTTAAAAAAATATTTGTGTTATTGACATTTTATTTATTTATTTTTGAGAAGAAGTTTGGTTTGATCCGATTCAGACTAGGGGTGGTTGATGTCGCCACATCATAAGTTTTACCAAAAATTGGAAAAAGCAAAATTAGTTTTATTGAAGAAAACAATTGCGATCATTTTTATACTCATAATTCATACATATTGATTGTCATTAGTTATAATGAAGTGAGCAATCGATTTATACGTAATCTTAGGATGGGATTCGATTAAGTGACCGCGAAGCCTCAGGTGTTTGGTCAATTTTCTCTAACTTGGTTTTACTCTATCTTCCTCAATTCTTGGGCTTCTCCTTCTAACAAGACTTTCTTACCTTGAATCATTGAATTTGTTTCTTCTTTCTTTTAGATAGACTGATTGCTTCTTACAAGAATTATTTTATTTAAAATCTTACGTTTTTTTTTTTCTTTTTGAATTCTAATTTTTAAATAACAATATTTATTTAAAGCTGCTAAGCCTATTTTATTTTTGCTTCATAATCTGTATAAATATATAGTTAAAAAGTTGTTTTGTCACACATATTTGGCCAGATATATTTAGCTATTTGTAGAAATTGACATTAGCCAAAGTTAGCTTATAAGGGCGCCGGATATTTTGAATACTCGTCTTGACAAACCATTTATTATTAATAGATATTATTATTACACCCGATATTATTAGTATGTACTAAAATATTATTAGACCCGATATCATTAATAGATATTAGATTATTATTAGATCTGATGTTATTAATATATATATTTGATGATTAGATTAGTATAAGCCCGGATATTAATACTAGATTATTATTACACCGGATATTATTAATAGGTATTATAATTAGATTACTATTAGACGTGATATTATTGATTGATATTATTATTAGTTTATTAGTGAACAGGATATCTATATTATATAAAACGCCAATACGTACGTATGTATCAATAAAACCGATGATATTTCTTTTCTCGCGTAGGCAACAGTTTTTATTTTTAATTGATAGGCTTCGGCGCGCAAGAGCACGCAGTGAGCATTATATGGCTAATCTATATTATATAAAACGCTAATATGTTTTAATTGATAGGCTTCGGCGCGCAAGAGCACGTAGTGAGCATCATATGGCTAATCTATATTATATAAAACGCTAATACGTTTTAATTGATAGGCTTCGGCGCGCAAGAGCAAGTAGTGAGCATCATATGTCTAATCGGGTGAATTCTCACCGAATTATCAAAAAAATTCTCACAAAATTATCTTCATCGAAGCCGATGCTTTACATCCGGCGTTCAGTACTATTTCATATTGTTTTACAACACATGGTTTTAGCCCTCTGGTGGGAAAGACTTTAAAACAAAACTTACAACAGTTACTTTTCTCAACAACTGAAATTTAGAATAGTGTGATTAAGAAAAATATGTGAACTGTTTGCAATTTCAAATTAATATTGAAATGCACAGGTTTAGAATTTTCTACAGTGAAAAGTTTTCGGAACTTCAGTGTTCAAAAAAGTATACAAAAGCTAGACGTTAAGAACGTATCCAATGAGCGAGCAAAGCGAGCATCGGATTGCAAAGCAATCCGAAATGAACTGCGAAAGCAATTCCAGGGGATGGCAAGCGCCAGCGAGAAGGGGGCGAAGCCTCCTAGTTATTATTAAATTGTTATTTGACCGGATATTATTTTTAAATATTAATTTATTGTTGAAAATATTCTAGCAAATTTTCAATATTCATTGATTGTTGACCAATAAATAAATATACATGCCTATTTAAACTGCAATTGAAAAAACTACGTAAGTGCCTCACTGTAGATTTTGAAAAAAGTGACTTGGTGGCAAATATTTCCTTTCTATTGCTAATACCACAAACGCTAAAGTAGAATTTCAAAAAAGTGATTGAACAAAATTTAATTTTGAGAAGAAAAAAAAATTTTTTTTTTTAAATATGTTGCTTAAAAATCTTAACTATGAATTTTTTGTCGCTTGCGTTAATTTTTTTACTGCACGGTAGTAAAGCGGTTTTATACATTTGTTAGTCAAAATTTCTCTTCGCTAAAGATGTATCAAAGGAAAATGAATATTTAACTTTGTGAATATTAGCTTTAAATGGATATTAACTGGCCCATTTAACTTTTGTTCTTGACTTAAAAAAAAACAAGTAAATTATTGATATACATCAATTATTTCTTTAATTTTTAAGAATTTAATATTGAAAGTATTATGGCAATTTGGCACTATTTACTGATTAATAAGATCAACTAGTTTTCTGTAGTGGTATTCTTTAAAATTACAATTATTTTCTTTTCTTATACTTTTATAAAAATTATTTATTTGTGCAATAGCTTCTCATTCTATTGCTTTTTGAGGAGGTAAAAAGAAAGCTGCATATCAGAGCTAGTTACAAAATAACTAAAACAATGTAACTTATAGTATAAAATAACTAAACAATTCTATAACATAAAATACTTAAACAATAAAAAATAACTAAAACAATAAGCTGAACGTTCGTACTAATATAAATAATATTTTGTTAATAAAAATAGCAAAAAAAAGTTTTATAATTTCTCTTTTTTAGTAAGAAAAATTTTTTAAAATAAAATAACAAATACCTATATTATTTCAATTTAAGTAAATTGCTTAAAGCATTTTATTGTAAGTGAATAAAAAAGTTTCTTTTAAAATAAAGATTGTAAAGAAATATAAGCTGTGCTTCATTTATGAGAATCTAAAAAAAATAAATAAATAAAAGGAAAAACAAATTAGGTTTTAATTTTTAACTATTAGATAGACGATGTTTAACGTAGTACTTTTTTTTTTCTTTTAAGATAGGATTATGATACCCTGTACATCTGAGATAATCGTAATCTTCATCTTTTTCGATGTCCCTAATAAAACTCATCAAGGCTGTAGAACCAATCAGTTGTAGTGGTAAAACGATACTGTAGTTCTTTCTTGCCTCTAGTAACATCGATTATTTGCGTACAGGCAATATTTGATGGGACGTAATATTGGTATCATTTCATGTGAGCAAATGACTATTTATATGAGAGATCTTATTTTGTGTCGTTTGTATTACTACTTTATTTGTATCACTATCATCTGTTAGTCTCCATTATTATCGCTAGAATATGAAAACGAAAAATGACATCACTTTCTTTTTTTTTAAATCAATGAGCACGCCGGAATTAACATCGATAAATTAACTTAAGCCTCTATGTAATAATTCACGTAATCAATGCATGTCAAAACTAGAAGTAATATTAATAACACTTTTTTTTTGTCGCATTTTTACAAATTCTTGATCCTGTCTAATACGGGTGTGGGGATTTCAAATCTGAAATTAGTTTTGCTCTGAAAGGTATAGAATTTTTTTTTTTTTTAAAGAACATTTTTAGTCAATTTTATGCCGAAATGTACAAGTTTAAAAGCGTTATATATAACAGGGGATTGCGTAAATGTTGCGACAAAATTCTAATGGAGTAATGGTCACCCTCAGGATTAAAATTGCTTAGAAATCCATAATTAAAAGCACACGAAGAAACAGTTCATAATAGGAATTTGCACATTTTGACAAAAACTAGACTTAAAATATCATTAAAAACTGTAGCTTAGAGAGAAAAATCGTTTGCAGATTCGAAATTAGGGAAAAGAAACTTAAGATCTGTTAAAAAAAGAAATTCATGCAACAGGAAAAAGCAAATGTTTCCCAGTGTAGTCCATTATTTATTACCATTCTTTTTTGAAAATGTGATTTCCTACATAAGGAATTACGAATCATTAAATTCATTCAATGGAATGCATTGCGTAACTCATTTCCTCTCATTTAGTTAATTTTAAATTTCATTTCACGGATTTATTACTTGGCACGATATGGCAATTACACATATCATTTTTAAATGACGCTGATATTTTATTCCAATGCAATAATCGTGTTTAGAAGCAGTCAAATCGGAGTCACGTCTTACTTATTCCGTTCATAGCAGCTCCCACAAAAGCAATAAACCTCCCGTGTTTATTGATAATATAATAAAATTAACGCATGTTACAAATAAACAACCCCTAATGGCATAGCGTTAGATAAGCTCAAGATAGTGTTGTTTTCAAGCAACTGTAACGCCTTGCGTGTCGTGTTAAAACATCCTTCCAAACTGGATATAACTTTGTAAACTCGCATTCATTTATATCGAATGGGTTAAACAATAAAAAAAAAGGACAGTTCGTCGCGAAGGTAAATTGATATTAAGCGTGTTACTCAATCCTAAATAAACACCACACAAAAGCGTTAATATAACATATATTAAACACTGCCTCATTTATGGAGGTGCTCATTTCCGCTGTCTACATTTTTTCTTTCTCTATATACCTGATGATAATCAGCTGATCGTCCTACTCATTGTAATGCAGACATTGTCGCCTCTTGGCGCTTTTTTTAAACAGGCCGATAAATGGCCATCATTTTGTCACGCACCAAAGCGCGCCATCCGCGCCACAGGTGGCTCGTTCTCCCTCAACTCCGTCTACTTTCACACTTTCTGTCGTGCCTATGGATGTCTATGGTGTTGTTACTAAGGTTATTTTTTTTCAATTCACTACGCTGTTCACCCCCACCTTGACACGCCTAGCTGATTTTTGGCTTGGATAAGAAGAAGAAGAGAGGGGGAAGGGAAAAAAATGATTTTTGCTCTTTTTTTTCTTTCTTTTCCCGAGCGATATTTGGAGAATACTGAGTAGGAAATAAGCGAAGAGTGGAGATTGTGACGGATTATTAATTTATCACTCAGTGTTTCTCCTATTAATTGGTGTTTCTCACGCTATTTACCTCGATTACAAGTTGTAAGGGAGCATTGAATTTTGGTACAATGTATGCTATGACAGGAAATAAGATAGCGAAAAAGGTTAATAATCTATAAACGGTTTTATTATAGATGAACACAGTGACTTCCAAATAATTTTTAATTAAAACATTTTATTAATTTCATTTTTGAGATGGTTCATTCTTATGACTATCCTTCTTTTTTTTATACTTAAAGAACATTATAGGGGATGTTCTTTAATAACTCCACTTAAAATCCTTTTCAAAAATGAAGTTCAAATGTAAGGGCAGTCGCTCATTTATATGTGAGCGAGGAAAAACTGAAGAAGGCGGGACTGAAAGAAGTTGAAAGGCAATTATGAGAGACTCTTCAAGTTTTATCGTACAATCGGATTGATTTTGATGTTCTTTCTTATCTTGTATTCTTCGGTAGTGATTCCACAGTATTTATTTCTTCCTGTTCATTTGCAAACCTTAACGTTTATATTTTTCAGGCAATTTGATTGACTATAAAAATATAGAATAAGGGTGGGGATAACTGAACGCGTCCTGTATTCATCAAGTACAACTAACACAATGAGCTAGCGGTTTTGATCGAAGACGCTATTTTTATAGTACCGGTATGGATTGTTTGTGTAAATAGCGAGCGACGTGGCCGAAGAAATAAAACATATAATCTATAATATGAAGCACGCAGCTATTAACGTGCAATATATAAAATAGATTCGCATTTTTGTGATGACTTGATATTTTAAATATCCGATTCATTAAAAATAAATATTCTTAAGCAAACAAAAGGTTAAATGAAGGCGCTATACAAAACTTCAAATAAGCTCTTTAAAATTATTATACGCATTTTTTTTTAAACAAAGGATAGGGCATCTCCGCATCGTGAATATTTTAATTGAATATATCTTTATCAGAAAGCTTTAAAAAATTTGCAGTTTCGTGTATGCTATATATATTCATATATCGCTAAACATCAAAATATGAATATTTGATTTGATAACAATACTATTTCTCTAAATATCATTTTCATGATGAAAACGATAATACCTGGGATAAATACCGATCCGTGCCATTTCCAATGACAAGATGGTGGTTCCAAGTGACAAAAACAAATTTTTTTAAGAATTCTGTTTTACTAAAATAAGTTTTTTTTTTTAAATTTCTTTTTTTTTTTTTTTTTACACACACAACAATGCGTCTTGTTATAACCACTCTTAAATATTGTTACCCACTGTAATGCATATTTACTATTGCCAATTCAATTCATAAATGGAACGCATTAGATATACATTTAGCGACAACTGGAAATAGCTCTAATAATCATTCAACACTATTGCGTTACTACACCAATAATCAGCCATAAAAGAAAAAAAAAACTTATGTTATTTTTTTATTCCATTTTCAGCGAAAAGTAGTGGGGCGCGAACTTGGTGACACTACAGCAAATCCTTCTAATGCACAAACGGATTTATAAAATCCTCATTGAGTGTAAGAGGGACAAAAAAACACTCGTAGAAAAACCGAAGCTTTTAAATATCACCAACAATACAAACACTCGTACGAGTTGTATTAAAAGTAAAAACTCTGAAGAGGATTTTAGGGTCGGACGCTAATGTAGGACAGAATAGACGAAGCCAGATGGAGCCATTGTAGGAAAAAGCCTTTTCTGCATTCAGAGACATTTTTACAATGAAAGAGATGTTCCCTGCGTAATTGCTTTCTAGTAGAAAGCTTTTTTATTATTTCATACCCCCCCTACTTTATTTTTCCCGTTATTTGACCTCCGTAACGGATGAGGTTGATTTTTTTTTTCAGACGGAAATTTTCAGATCGACTGAATCTAATCGCAATTATTTTGTTTTTGTCATGATATCGTCTAAAAAGAAAAGAAAGGTTGAATTTATACAAATAAACTTTTTTCATTATAAGTTTTCGTTTTTATGACGATTCTTGTTTTTAATTTTTTATTTGCTGGACATTTTTCTCTCTTTAAATTTGTGAATTCATGAATAATTTATGCACTTGCAACGCTATGCATTGTTTAGATTTCTTTTCAATTCAATAATACAATTTTGGGTCAAAACGTAGTATTTAAAATCATAAAAAAGCGAATATAAAAATAGACTATTAGTTAGCGTTAACTGAATAATTAACACTTTGAGGTCAACTCTTGAAATCATCACAATTGGTTTTTAGAACGAGAAAATGTCAGACTTTTAAAATAAGAATTATTTCGTGTATTAATCTATTTATTTATCACCTTTTATGTGCTTACTGTGCATAATAAATTTTCAACAATTGTCGCGTCTTCTTATTTTTTAAAATTTTTTTAATGAAGTGCAGAATGCATAGTGTAATATTTGATATAATTTCTATTATGCATAGTTTAGCATTTTTTCGTTTTCTCAAAAGAGTCACATAATTTTAATAGGTAACTTCTATCCCTGTGTGAATCATATCATACATCAACTCTTTTCACTTGTTTATTTGTTAATTTTTGTAGGATGTAGAACGATCATGAAAATATTTCTTCTTTTATTAATCCCCATTTTAATTACTGCATGCAACGAGTGTTTTGTATTCAAACTATTAAAAAACATTTAAATTTAGATAGCGCAATTTGCTCTCAAATTTAAATAAATCTTAAAGGAGTTATATTAATTTTTTTTTAAAAATAAAATAAGTGCTTCGTTGAAATCTGATTTCTTGTTCGTCAAATTTAGCTTCGTTTCAGACCCTTAATCTTTTGATTTCTAAATTCCAAAGCATTTTACTTGCAAATCTTTTGCTGCTCTTAAAAGGTTCAAAAGATTTCGATTATGAGATATTTTCATAATCGAAAATTTTCTTCGCACAACAGAACGATATTTTATACACGGCTAATTTCATTTTCCTTTTTCTTCAAACGAGGAATATTTAATACTCGTTTTAAAGCTTTTGAGTGGGTAGTGTATTCATTTTTAAAATTCTTTCTAGAATATGCTTAAACATCTTTCAGAATTAGTGCAGGTATTTTTTTTTCTTCCTTTTATATCCTTTCTGAACTGAAGTGAATTCAAGACTTCTTAACTTCTAAACACATTCATTTTTATACCCTTCAATGGATCTTAATTTTGCATAAGCAAAACGGTTGGACGCTTTTAACGACGAAGAAGAAAAATATTTCGGCCTCTTAAGATGCTTTCGAATATTTAAATCCCTTTTCTTATTTTTCAACTTAAAAAAAAAAATTCTGAAGTAAAAACGCAACAAAATTGCTGTCCTTAAGACTAGGTATTAAAAACACCGTGTCAGCCATCATTAGTGAATTTTACTCTCCATCTAAACAATACGCATGCGCAAAAGGATTTTTGCTCTCAACATATTCAATTTCAGTTGACGCCCGTTGCTGACTTAACACCATTTTCTGATCCTCCTTCTTCCAATCAATAAATCTCATTTACTATTCTAAGAACCTTTTTTTTCTTTCTTCTTTTACATCGTCAACTCCCCTTATTTTTTCTATTTTCTTATTATTTTGAATTTTTCGGTACCGTATAATTCCGTCATGAAAAGGAGTGAAGAGTTTCGTCATTTTTGTCGTTTTACAGATTTTTTCTTTTTTTTCTTTTTTCACATCCTTCCAAACTCCCTCCTTTTCTATCTCTTTCTTTCTTTCTAAAACTTGCATCGTAAAATTTTTCTTTTGCTGTTGTTTGTGTGTTTATTTTTCGCGAACTGTTTTGAGAGATTGTGACAGTAACGCTGGCATTGTATGTCATTCTTATGTCTCTGTGAAAAAAGAAGAGATTTCTGTGCTATTTTGAGCTTCCTGAATAAGACTGCAGTCTACGAATTTTTGTAATTATCTAAGTAAAGTGCTGTTTTTCCTTCTTTTTGAAATTTTGTTGGCTGAAAAAATACTGTACTATAAGAGAGAAATATTACGATTTCTATTTAAAGACATGCTCAGAATGATGTAATTTCGAAACAAGCATAAACATATTAAGGAAAATAATTATGTTTTCTGTTGTATTCCCCAAAATGTACAAGGAACTAGGGTCGAATATAAGAACAGAAGCGCTGTCTTACTTAAAATGTTGAAACATATTAATGAACTATTAAAATACATAAACTCATTTGAGTACTCATAAACTATAATATACATAACATTTGCGCAATAAATATTAATGTATAAATAATGTCTATCGTTTTCTTTTACGATAATATTCCCAAATATTAAGAATTAGTGTTAGGTGGCAGTTGGAAAGGCATATGGTTCAAAATGAGAGAATTCCATCTTTGAGACCCTCTCTTGAGAAATGATTCGCTGCATGTGAAGTCTATGATTGGCTTTAAAAAACATGAAATTTGTGTCCGAGTGGGAGACATCACCTGATTGCGTCGACTTAAAATGAGTGTCTTTAAAAGAAAGAGAGCAATGGAAAAGTGCTCATAAGTTTAAAAGGGTGCTTACGTTTAAGCTGCAAACCTTTCTGGTGGAAGAACATGTTAAATGACATTTTGAAGATTGTTCGTGTTAAGATCAGCCATGCGTATTTATTTAATGTTGACCCATTTTGTCAAGTTTGACTGTTTCTAATGACAATTCCTCTTTGTTTATAAATACCATACATTCTAAAGCTAGATTTTTCCAATTTGCTCTGAACTGTCTCTTTAAAAATCTTCCACTAAACTCTCTGTTTTTTTAAAACCATTATTGCCTATTCTGAAAAGTTTTTAAAAATATAATATAAAAACGCACAATACGAAGAAAAAAGACATCCATTTATAGTATTTATTCTTGATGAAGTATTTTTCACGTATATTTAAAAAAAATAATAATAATAAGGAAGATTAAGAATTTATCTAAATTCTCAGTAAAACCACTAAAATTGTCACGAAATCTGCATGATGGACATTTTTAGGTTTAATTAGATTTGCAAAGTGGTTTGTTAAATAGGCGAGCAAGTAAGTAACAAGTAAGCAGCATCGTCCACGATAATCATATTTCAGAACAATCAAGTTATTTATTATTTTATTTGAAATAAGGACGTCGTGATCGTCCTTTTAAGGATGAGATTAGGATATCAAAAATATTCTAAAGTAGATAGATCTTTAAGGATAATATTTAGTTTCTCGGAAATACAGGAAGCGTAAAAATACTTGTTACTTATTCGATAGGGTCCACTTTTATTTTTACTGCATGGGTCCAAAATGAACTACATAATATAAAAATAAGCGGTTGTCTGCCCAAAGATATTGTACTTTTTTTTTTTGAAATTTTTTTTTTATTGATATTAAATTTGGCACACTGATAGTCTGGAGTGCGAGGAAGGTTACTATTCGATTTTAAAACTTTCTCCTCTCCGAACAGGGAATTATGTTATTTTTAAAATATCGCATATAGTGCATATAGTTTTCCAAATGCTTTATAAAATTTTATAACGCAACTCAGATAATCACCCTATCAATCATTTATTCTCAAAATAATATTACTGGTTTATTCACCATATAAATTACACATGTTCTAATAATGCTCATATATTGAACCATAATTTGCAATTAGTTTGGGGTTTATTCCATGGTATACTCTTAATTGGGTGCCTAGTTTGAACCCAGGTACTTGAATGCCGACCTTTTATTTGAAGAATCGATAATTTTGAAAAGCTCATCGCTTCCGATACCCACTGGGAAAAGGGGTGGTGGAATTGAGAGAAATCATTTTCGAGCACTTCCCGAAGGGGAAGCAGAAGGGGCCCCCTTACCCCTCGAATCACGTACCTGCCTTAGCCCGAGGGCTAGACTTCTCAATTCATTAGCGTATAGCGGCACAGAATGTTATCCATTTAATGGTGGAGTGGGGGGTGAGGGCGAATACGAGGGATGCTGAGAAATTCCTCGGATCCGCTGAATCACTTGGCGGAAAATTCATTAGCGGAAATTTTTCCGCCTCCTTGACCGCCAATTAAGTATCCGCCGAATAAGCTATTGTGGGGGTGGAATGGTGTGGAGAGAGAAAGGGTGTATCGAGAATTGGGGGGGGGGGGNNGGGGGGGGGGGTAAGATATTCCGAATGCTGATGCAGCCTTCTGATTTTATATGGGATCTAAACTTAAATGACACAATGTGCCATAATGTTACCATAGTTGACTTAAATCATTAAAAATTGTAAAAGTGACTTTTTAAAATCGCGTTTCATTTAATGGCTATATGTAATGATGCAAGCTTCTAATTTATATTTCATTCGTTACCTTATTTCTGTGAAACTCCTTATCTAGCGAGCATTGTATACTTTGAGGAGGGTGGAGTAGGGTTGGTTTCATTTTATTTAAAATAAATGGCAAAATTATGAAGGAACCAAAATATAAACTTGTTTTCTAAAACCTTTATTGTATCCGAATAAACTATTTCGAAGAAAAAAAATCCATATCTAAGATTTAAAAAAAAGTCAGAAAAAAGTTGTTTGCTCAATGAGCTGCACATTGGACAGATTCTGTACTCTGTAAAAACTGTGGTTTACAGCAACAGTCCGTTGTAAAACAACTTCTGTCTGAATTTGATGTGGGTTGTTGGACAACTCTAAAAATTGTATGATGGAAAAACTTTATTTAAAGTTCGAGTGTTCATGCACCCTTAAAAAAAAAGTGCAGTTAAATCTAAACACCAATAATGTGGATGCCTTGCTCCAAATTCACGCGCATTCACACAAGTATTTTCGCTTTCGAAAACACTCACTTCAGATATCGTCATTAGATGAACACAAAGGAATGGTCTGGGATGTTTCACTACATGAAAGATGTAAAGAAGTTGTCATCCTTTTTGGAAATAAGATACACTAAAATTTAACACTTTTAGAAAATATTGATTTCTACGCTGAATAAAGTATCTCGAACCCATAATATCTTGTCAATTTTCTTCCATCTTAATGAAGTGTTAAAGTGAGCATTATTTCTTCTGAAGTTTAGCCGTAATATCGGATGAGGTTTACGAAAGTTAATTTGTTCTGTAATAGTATTCAACTTAGAGCCCATAGTATGATTGTTGTAAAATTTGGACGTTGTTATGGCTCAAGGTACTCCAAAATTTTTCAAACTACTATCCATGTTAGTTAATTTTTTTAAACTTTGCTTTTGCTTTAAAAAAGTTGCATAAATAATTAATTTTGTTTTTTTGTTTTTTCAGGCGGGCAAGGTGCCAATGGTCCCTCCGCATTCCGGTTCGCCTTTGCCGTTTATGGTGAATATTCACGGTGAACCATTTCCCCCTCAACCACCACCAGCTCATATGGGAATTCCTCCTGTAACGATAGATCCAAAAACTGGTATAATAACGTCTTGCTTATCTCCTACTTAAATAAAATGAATACAAGTGCTAACCATAACCATTTTTTTTTAGGCATACCAAGCCGGACGATGTACATAGGTCCGCCGGCACAATATCCGCCTGTTTTCACACCAGATTTTACTCATCAAATTCAGTGGTAAGTAATCACGCATTTGTGAAGAAGTCTTATCCATGAACTCTCATTCGCTTTGTTATAATAGTGTGTTACAAATGAACCAAGACGAGATGGAATCAAAATGATTTTCGTGTTCCTAGTCAACCACCCTTATTCCAATACCAATAAACATTTTGTTTAGCACTTTTTATTTTGATTCATTGAAATTTTAGTTTAAATGGCGTCCAGGGTGATCATAATGGGATTAAAATGCACAGAAATCATCATTATTTAAAGTGAATCGCTCATATTTCCTGACTAAAAAAAAAAGAAACAATCCATCTCTTTTTCTTTTGTGACACATGAAAGTCATTAGGCATTGTCCCCTTCAGTTGTTTCTCCATTTTTATAACGCACCGATTTGTTTATATAAATGAATACACAGAAATTGGCATCAACTACTAATTTATTTTCTTAATGATTTGGGCGAAGTCGTAAGAAAATCTAAGCATTTATTATTTTTTCCGACTTTAAAAAGAAGTATCCTTTTCATAACTATAGGTTTCGGTGCAAAAACAAGATTTTAAGTCCCAGTTGTAATTAAAAAAATTTTCTTCTTCCCGTGGACACTGTTGCTACTTTAATGAGTGCATGGACCGGGTAGGAATGTAAATTAAATTTCCTCCCGATCGGAAAATAGTGTATGTGTAAGAAAATTATTGACATTTAATATTATTTGGCTCTTTCCGACAATTCGTGAGTCCCTGAATTGTAATCTCACTACAGTCATCTTCAATTTAAAATATAATAAACGTTTTCACACATAGTGCTTGTTTCTAAAACTTTTTATTTTATTTTATTGAAATGATCTTGTAACCCTTTGAAGTAGATGGGACACCGGTGTACCTTTCATACATTTTTTTCTGATTCTCTAATTACAAGCAAAAATACATTTCAGTATTTTAAATAAAAGAAATTTAGATTATCAGAATATGATTATCGGTACTGAAATATAAAATCCAAAAAGAAATTTTTTTTTTCCCGTTGTAAGTGAATAGTGTTAGCTAGTGAGCCTTTTTTTTTTGACCATTTGAACTTTAATGCAGTAAAATATACCAGTGTTTCGCGCTGTAATTCATAACCATGAATTATTATAATGTTAAATATAGCATTTTTCATTTATTTTGATCTCAATCAATACATAATGAAGAAAAATATATTAAAAATATGTTTAATAAAAATGCTGCGTCAAAGGGTTAACGATACATCATGGTTACTACAGTACTTTAAAAAAAAAAAATCCGTTTTTGAAATCTCAAATACTTAAATCTATTCAATATGTATGCCATTTCTAGAGATCGTATATGTGTCCAGAGTGTCAAAAAAATGCCATTTAAACTTGATAGAAAGGTTCATGGTTGAACATTGTTTAGGACTAAGTTGTGAAGGAAGAAGACCCTGCCATGCAACTGGGGACAAGGAAGAAAAAAAAATCCTCAGAATGCAATAAAGGAAAAACGTGCAGAACAAGCGACTATTACCCTGCAGGACTTAAACCCATTCTTATTTTGACATCTTGAAACCGCCTTAACCCTCCCCACAGAATTTTCTTGTTTAAACAGTTCACCTTTTATCGGGAGATTTATTGAACACGAAGCTTTTATTTTCAGGAATCCCATTGTGCGACGTTGTTTGTATGTTTGACACGTTCTTTTATTACCGGGGTGATTAGAACGACCCCAGTGATACTTTCAATAGATAAAAAAAACCACCTCCCCTCCTCTTTTTTATTCTTTGACCAGTTTCAAATTGTTATCTTGTCCTTTTGTGTATGTTTTTAGCTTCTACGAAAATTAGTCCTTGCCAAGTGGCGAGAATTATTGATAATATATGCTTCTGAATCACCTGTCTTGTTGTACAATGGTTTCAAGCGTAAAACGTTGCCGCCCTCCTTTTACCTCTGGATCCTATAATTTTTTTTTTTTTTATATATTTTGGAGTGATGCGGAATATATATATATATATATATATATATATATAAGTGATAACACATTGGTTTATATAAATACATTCTTTCTTTAATTTACTTTTTATAATGAGTTTTGTATTTATTGATTTTATCTATTTCTTAAAAATCACAAATTTGGTAGCATTTCGAATAAGAAATACTGAATAATAAGAGCAGCAATTTGTTTTGTAAAGTCGTGTATTCTTAATTTTCGTGGTCTGTTTGGTATATGATTCTGACTTTGATACAAATTATTGAGACTAAAATTGCTTAGTAAAATTAGCAACTCTTTTACCCATTTGATATCCATATGTATTTAAAATTCTTTAATGGTTGTACGACAAATTTGTAATTTAAATTAAAAATTTGCGTTTCTTTCACAAGCGCAATATTCTACATTTATTTATTTATTTTTAATTTTTTCATTTTTATTTTTATGTTTAAGACTAATGCTGTAACTTTGTGAGAAAAAAATCAACATTTTTATTTATTATTATTTTTTTTTAGAAAAAAGTAGGTTTTTTCTCTCTCTCTCTAGAAGGATCTTTTGAAGTTGTAACACTCTTTGCTTTTTATTTATTATTTTAATAACGAAGCCCAAAATAATTTCCAAGCGATGAAAAAGAAATTGCTATATATTGAAATTGTAGCTGTTGCTTTTCCAAGGACATGAAGGAATAAAGGTTACAGGAAAGCGTTTAATAGTAGTAATAGAATTAGTGTAATTAGTACGATCTCAACTGAACAATTATTATTATTTTTTTTAAATTCATTTAATGAAAATGATACAACTCTTCTTACATTTACGTATTTCTTATAGTTTCAATTAAACAAGGCAATTGAACCACACATTTTAAAAAACTAGTAGAAATTTTTAAAACACAATGATAAAACTGAAATTACAACAGAAACCGATTTAAAATGTTGAATTACGATTAAAGTTCTGTTACAGGCACTCAGTTATCGATATTAATGTGTTTGTCTCTCTTTTAACTCTGGAATTTTGTCTCTATGAACTCTAGAACCGATTTATGTTAGCTGCCTGAAATTTGAGGTTCTAGGAAAAAAAGTACCGGAAAAAAAGGTCCCGAAGAAAAAGGTACCTGGAAAAAAAAAAGGTACGGAGAAAAAGGTCCCGGTAAAAAAGGTACCTGTGTAGGGAAAATTCTGTAGGGGAAAATATTTGAAATGAGAAGATTAGATTGAAGCGCTTTTTGCTGTTCCGTGCATGATTTTTTTTTTTCGTGTCGCGCGTTTTCAACTAATTAAAAAGGACCAATACTTTCACCTCCAATCACGAATAAACATCCAACACATAAATCCTCCCAACTTCCCCGATTGGCTACTTTAAGCCTCACATTAGCAACTTCTTCACAAAATATAATTTAAAATAGAAAATAACACATTTTTCACTTTAAAAAATTACAAAAAAAAAGTAAAACATTATTGAAAAATTTAAATAGTATCTTCCCGCTTTAAAAAATAATCAAAGAAGAATAAATAAATGAAATAAAATTTTTAAAAAAAAGCGTAATATAACCAGCCCATAAGTCCCCCCCTTACCCTTCTCCTTACCTCAATGATCTAATCTGAATTATTACAAATAAAAAGAATATTCATTGAAACAGCGAGAAGCATTCATGCTGCCCAGAAAGCGAGAAGGGAAATATCCCTACAGATTTTCCCTGTAGAGGTACCTTTTTTACCGGGACCTTTTTTTCCAGGGACCTTTTTTTCCGTCTACCGAAATTTGAACGGTGGATGGAAGGAGCAATTTTAGACCCCGATCATAAAAAGCGTTCAAAAATTTCAATTACTTTGTTCAGAACAGACGTTTGAAAAATAGAATTTTCTTTATTGATTATATAAGTGCCATTGATAAAAATGAAATCGCAAATGATTCTGTTTCGACTAATATTAAAGATTACATCATTGATATTTGCTAGCTTATAGATCTCATTAAAAAAAAAAAGGAAATTATCTCGCGTTCTCAGACATTCTTTATTCGTTATGTCAGATAAACTCAATGATCAACGTGAATGGTAGCATAGGCAACCTACGTCACCAAATTAGCATTCCTAAAATTATCTGAAACCACGTGTTTATTTATTTATTTTTATAATTATGCTTTGAAAAGGTGTTTATGTCATTCTCAATAATTTAAAATTAACGGTAGAAATAAAAGAAAAAAAACTTTAGGTTTTGTACAGAAAAGCAAAATTAATGGAGATAGTACTAATTCGATCAGGAGAAGCATAAGAAAATACTTTTATTGACAATGATGCTTAATTAATTTTGGTAATAGGTAATAGTTGAAACAAAAAATTAAATATGCTCTAAAAAGTAAAACCAATGCTACTCATTCGCTTAGGAGAAACGTAAAAAATCGCTGTACTATTATTGATGCCCAAGCTGTTTAATTAATTTTTGGTGATAGGCTCTTCTGGTAGCAAATAATATAAATATAGGTGCAATATATAATTGTTTCCATCCCGTACTTAGAACGGGCATTCACTTAGTGCTTCGCTAATGCTAAAACTTCAACGAAATTTCGTTTCGTACTCAGATTATCTTTTAATGTGAATAATAAATAAAGAAGCTGTTCAACAGGAAGAACAAACTCCTTTTAAAATCCCATCTAATTCATATTCATGATAGATCATTCTCATAGACCACACCAATACAACAGCTCGCGGTTACAGTGAATGATTCAAATGTCAGCAATTAAAAAATTACACTTCAGAACAATGGAAGACGTTATCGAGAACTATTCATTTCGGGCAGCGCGCTCAGAATCAACAAAGGAATGGACGATGACCTTAAAGCTATCAGTTGCGGTTACGATTCTTTAATTATGCCTTTCAGGTTACGAAATAACTTCAGATTGAAAAAGAGGAGCGGCGGTGGCGTGGGAACTTCTGAATGAAATTTTTATTAATAAAATGTCGTTTTATTTTAAATTTTTAAAAAAAATATATATTTGTTCCTTTGAAATGGCAGTTAAATTTTGAAGGTTAATGACTCCATTATTCTGTTTTTATTGATTTTATTTGGAAAGTGCCGCTGATTTATTATTTTGTTCATCTAATAGTGTATTGTTCTGAATAGATATATCTTAGCAGGTTGTGTAATTTAAAGTAAAATAATAGATTGTTGCTTTAAAATTATATTGTATACTTGTGTAACTATTAATTCGAAACTTATGAATTATTAGTGTAATTTTTAAATATTTTAAATTTAGCAAAATATTCTTGTAAACTAATTTTTTAATCCATAAGTTGTCCTTGTGTATAAATAATTGAAAAATTAACCATTTACAACAGAAGTTAATCATTAAGAACAAAAATTAAAAACTGGAAAACAATCCTCTGCTGCTTCCACGCTCGGTTCTATTTTCCACACTTAAAAATATTCTTTAATAAAAAAAAATAAGGAAAATGTAAGAAAACGATTTCATAAACGTCGTAATTTTAGAAAGTGTTCTAATTTTAAACTTATGTTTAATAATAAAGCTATAATTTTTAGGTATTTTTTTTCCACTTGAAACAGGATTCAGCTAAATAATAGAGATTTACTCAATTTATCTACCATTTCACATGGATCACACAGATGAATTTAACTGTCATCAGAGTGTTAAATAATAATTGTGTTAATATAGCATTTGTCTTATTTACTGTTAACAACAACAACAAAAAACGTAATATGAAGTAATTTCTATTTTTATATTAAATTGATATCTGGCTATAAAAGACTAATTTTTTGTAATCTTAAATTTAAAATTTCCTCCTCTTAATAACAATTGTTATGCATTTATAAAGAAAAAAAAATTTCAAAAATGCTCTTAAGTATAATACTACGAGTATTATTTTTAAATAATAGTGTAGTTATAAAAAATTAAAAGCTGTAATAATACTTTGAGAATAAATGGAATATATAAAAATTGTAATTTTTTTTAGATAGACTGTGCTCCAAAGCACCAAAGTAGTAGTATCAATAAAAAATAATAGTTTTGTTCGAATTTACTGGATGCTTTTAGAGAAATTAAGCTTAAGTCACGTTTTTCTTAGAAATAGTGATTGATTCTACATTGGTTATGGTATTCATTCATTTACGACTTATTCATTTACGATCTCACGCTATGCTCTATACTTATATAAAGCTTCAACCGTGGACTTTAAATTAAAAAAAAGAAATTCATTAATTTTTTTAAAAAGAAATTTGGGTGTTTTTGTTTGTAAGTTATTTCATAATCATTCTGAATATAATTTTTCTTTCTGCCAGTTATGTTTAACCATCATAAAATGACCTGTTAAACTTTAGTAAGGTGTTAATTAATCACTTATTTAATTAAACATAAATGTCACTTTCAATTCAATTTTTTTAAAATTGAATAATTTAACTTTTTTGATTACAAATAAAATTTAAAACAAATTAATATGTTACACAAAATACTTTTTAAAATATATATTTGCCTAGATATAATTAAATTTTTCCTAAAATGCTGNGTAAGGTATTAATTAATCACTTATTTAATTAAGCATAAATGTCACTTACAATTCAATTTTTTTAAAATTGAATAATTTAACTTTTTTGATTACAAATAAAATTTAAAACAAATTAATATGTTACACAAAATACTTTTTAAAATATATATTTGCCTAGATATAATTAAATTTGTCCTAAAATGCTGCACAACACAAATAAGTATAAAATTTGCTATTAAAAACTTTGAATATTGAAATCATTTGACATTATATTTCTAATTTGAAATCATCATTGGTTATTTGTGATGCAAAATTTAAGAAAATGTAAAGAAATGATTAAGAACAAATTTTAGCATTTTGGGGCGTTTTGAATAATGAGTCATTAAAAAAGAGTTAATTATTGTTTAACAAAGTGTATGGTGAATTTTGTTGAATAATGCAATGTAATCCTTAGTTTTTTTTAAAAAAATCTTTGTGATTGAGAGAATATTTATAATTATTGTAGGCACCCGCCCTCTCTTTACCCGACGACTTCGGCCGGTTTCCGAAGCGCCTATTCATCTGCCTTGCCTGTCACGTCTGCGAATCTTCCAAGGTTCAGTCCGCCAACGATACTGACGCACTATCCGGGTATCTCTCATCCTGCCCTTATTACATCTGGACCAAAACAGGAGTTATCTTTACATCACACCAACCACAGGTATCCACTGTAAGATAACATTTCTTTTTTCTTTTCTTTTATTTTCCTGTATATTTTGTTTCTTACTCAACCAATTCAAAAATAATTAAAAAAATCAACTCATTAAAATTGATTTATTTTTTTCTTCATTTTACCAATATTAGTATATGGTAACCATATATGACTAAATCTTGATACACTGTTGCTATTATATTGTCAGATGAATGAAAATCATAGCATGTGCAAGAAAACTTTTTTATGGGTACAGGTAAAGGAAGCCTACTTATCAACTAAGTCTGCTTCTTGTGCTGCCATCTATTTCTCAAACAACTAAATAAAATTTTAAAATGTTTAATGTTCTTTTTAAAAATTTGCATGCATAGTTTTATTGTTTTTACTTTAACTTGTAATTGCTATTTACTTTATAATTTTGCCTACTATTTAGGTTTATTTGTAATGATCTAGCCTTAGTAATATGAGGTTTTTTAGCATTAATATGAGGAATTTAAAGAAATATATACTTGCAATGACCAAGTGTTGTCATATTAATTAGGTATAAAACGATGGTTTGTTGTATAAAGTTTAATCAATGTGCTCAAATATTTATAGCTATTTTGTTTAGTTAGAAAACTTGTTTATAGAAGTGTTGTTTATTTTCAGGAGCTTGCCAGAATACTCTGAACAAAAATACAGTCCCAAGTCTTTAGTGCCAACTAGTACTCATAATAACAACAATAATGACATGACCAATAATAATGGAGAGAGAAAAACGCACATTAAAAAACCCCTTAATGCTTTCATGCTTTACATGAAAGAAATGCGAGCCAAAGTCGTGGCGGAGTGTACCTTGAAGGAAAGTGCAGCTATCAACCAAATACTCGGCCGAAAGGTAACACTTTTATTTAATAATATGCGAATATTGAAGTAGTATTTCTGCCTGAATAATTTTGTTTCAGCTAACAATTTCCTCATGTTTTAAATTTTTAAAAACTTTTTAAATTAATTGAAATTCTTCATTATTATTAAATACTTTGTTTTCCATATTTTTATTCTATTATAGAAGATTTGTTTTGGGAAACATATGTACACTGTATCAATTTTCAACCTAATGCTGATTATTTTAGAGAGAAACCGGATTTTTCATATTTTTTTATTCAATTGTGTGAGATTAAGTGGACGCCATACCACGGGGAAAACTTTTCATTGCAAATTTTCTTTCATCTTCATAACTGCTTTGAAATATAGAAAAAGCGAGTTCAAGCAAATTTAGAGTAAGCTATAAAGTTTCATTTGCTGAAGAAAAATTGAAAATATCAAAACACAAACAAATTATAGGAAGAAAACTTCCCATTTTGTAATCCTTAGTTGTCTTCTCATAATTTATTTTCATTTTGAAATTTTCTTTTCAGTATTTAAAAAATGTCTTTATATCTTTTCAGTATTACTTTAGGTTTGTCCGAACTCACTTTTACCTTATTTTAAATTAGTTATGGAAGCGAAAGAGAATTTGTAACAAAAAATTTATCCTGTGTCCTCTTAAGGTTTAACACTGGACCCATTTACATAATTGCTTCTTGTGTGTTGTTGAAAAAGAGAAGTATTTTTGCATATCACAAGATTGATTGCCATATAAATTCTGATTGAAATGTTTAAAAAAACAAAATATTTTTTAATTTTTTCTATCCTGGAAGATTTATTAAAGCAAATAGACTAATTTTCATGCTAATGATTGTTCTTTTAAAAAAATCAAAATTTTTTCAATCATTTTTATGCATACAGGGAGATTTGTTAAAGCGGGTATATATCATTAGAAAAATTTCTATGCTAAGGCAAGAAAAAAAATGCAATATTTCCATATCCTTTTTCTATTTTTGAAGGTTTATTAAAATTAATGCACGTCACTTCACATGCATTACTTTTTTTCTTTTCAGGATAATTTATTAAGGAGAACATAACGACCAGGCAGTGTAATTTTTTAAAAATATAAGTTAAAAAATAACAGTAGAAATTTTGATTTTTTTTTCTTAAATTTCAAACTTAATGAATTCTAATTTAATGAACTTTTTCATAATAATTTTCATCAGCTTTTTTGAATAAACTCAAAAATCACTATCGAAATATATTTATTTGCTGAAGTTGGTATTTCTCCTTACTGGTGATTTTATTCTATAGGTCATAAGGTGTTTATCTAAATAATTGAATGCACTTATTTATATAATAAAAATTTTTGTACAAATTATATTTCTTCTTTCAGTGGCACGGCCTGTCACGTGATGAACAGGCAAAGTATTATGAAATGGCTCGAAAGGAACGCCAGCTTCATATGCAAAAGTACCCTGGCTGGAGTGCGCGTGATAACTACGCTCTCCAAGTCAAGAAAAAGAAACGAAAAAGGGATAGAACTCAAGATGGAGGTACATTCCTATCAATTATTCCCCATTCAATAAATTTATCAAACTTATTTTATTATTATTATTATTCTAATAAAAAATATTAATATATTATTATAAGAAAATAGATATTTGTGAAAATGGATCAATCTTTGAAATTCTTTATGATAAACTGTATTCTATTTTTTCCCTCAACAGTTAAAGTTTTAGATAAAAACAAATACTTTTTGCAAATGTGTATGCATAATAAGAGAAGCTTCAATAAAAAATTAATTAACATCGAAATGATTAATCATCACGATAACACATTTAGTTAAATGTATATACAAATTGAATTAATGTTCTATCATATATAAATTCAATATGCAACTTTAGATAAAAATTTCTATATTTATGTTAATTTTTTATCTATATAAGTTATTTAAAAACTAGATTTTCAAATTTCCTTATTTTAAGTTATATTATAATATCATCTGTTTCTTTGCGATTTTTTTTTATAGTTATAACACAAAAATTTCACTAGTGTTTAAGATGTCTATCATTATTTACACTTTATATCTAGTATATGAATATGTTAATCTGTATAATTTTTAAGAAATACCTATCTTTTAAAAATAATTTTTGTCAAATGTTTTAGATTTTAAATGTTTTTTTTTGTTTAGTGCAGTGGCATTTTTAAAGTTTTTAATACTTGCATTTGTACTAACATGCAGCCAGGGGTAGATCAAACCACCTGTAAGTACAGTGTTTTAATACAGGTTTCTGGCTTCAAATCATTACGCTTTTTATTCCACCTAGTTGACATTTTTTTAGCATTTTGTTCTTGCCTGTTTAATTACTCTGCCAAAAATAAACTTTTTGTTCTCATAATTGCATGCAAATCTGCAAAAGCATGCATATATATTTCCCCCTTTATATTTGTAATAAGCTATTTCTTTTACCATAATTTCCTTTATTATGTCTTTGTTATGTATAAAATAAATGATATCTCAACTTTGAAATGACACAACACCCAGTTATTTAGAAAATTTTGAAATAAATAGAATGTGCATTAACATTATTTATGACCTACAAAGTTGATAATTAACAAAAGCATTAAAATGAATATGAGCTCCTATAATTTTGCAGAAACTGTTTTAAAACTGTTAAAAGCTTCCTGTTTTGGCTTTCTTTTTAATTCTAGGAGAGAGCTACATAATTCATAATAAATAATATTTGAGGCGAGATAAACACTCACAGATTTTTTTTTTTCCCTTGCAGATCTTGCAAATTTTAATTAATGTAGTTTATGCATTTTCAACCTAGTTAAAAAAAATTTTTTTCTTGTTTGAAAGAGTTAAAATTGAAATGATGAAAGAAGTAAATGTTACTTGGGTGAAAAAATCTTATTTTGATCATTTGTTGTAAAATCATTTACTTACCAAGATAAGTTGCTTTAGAATTTAAGTTATACATGATATTAATTTGAAATCAACTTTGTGCTTCCTTTTGACCAAAAATAATGTTCTTCAAATTGTCCTAAGAAGAAGTTGTTAAGTTATTTTCTATTTTTATTTCTTTATGTTAATGTACTTTAAAGTAATATTATATTGTATTAAAAAAATGATAATTGTCAACTCAAATAAGTCCCCCCCCTTTTTTAAAAAAAAAAAAAAATTAGTTTTTTTTTGTTTGCTTTGATTTAAAATGCATAGCATTCTCGTTCGAAAGGAATCACGGCCATCCCAACAAAAATAAATAAAGGCTAACCCCGTACTTACTGCAAATGGAATAAATGATACACATCATATTTTTTAATCATGGAAGTAACAAAAGCATTTTACTTTGTTTTTGTAATGACCATTCCATATGTGTATTTTTAGAATTCTTGTCACAAAGAAAATTTTAAAAAAAAGTATGAACATTAGTTATAAATAGATCCTCACCCATAGTTTGACAGAATTTTGTAGCATTTTTGTTTCTTATGCATTTAAATATTAAGCCTTAATGTTTATGCTTTTATTCACTTCATTTTTGACAAGGATTCTAAAGATATATATTAAGGGAGGTCATTATAGGACACCCTTTTAATTGTGACCTGCCCAGTTAGACCTAATGCAGGAGAAATTCTGTTTCCCTAGTTACAAAATGATGTCATTTCAGAAATGAGGAATATTTTTAAAAATGTACTTAAAAATATTTGAAAATTTAAGAAATTTTTAATTTAAGTGGTATTGCTTTTTTTAATTTTTTTTCTCCATTTATCTTTTATATGAACATTCTTTTTTATCTATGCGCATGATCCCTTAAATAAGTATTTCAATTTTATCATTGTCTCTATTCAACTAAAAGTTAAACTTCTACATGACTTGTAAATATATTTATGACTGTTTTCATAATTGTTTGGGATTGTGCATTTCAATATGAGTTTTATTAAAATATCTAAATATTTCAGCCCTGAAATTTCTTCTGCTCTTTCACTGAAAAATGTAGATATTATTTTCTCCTTTGCATGTGTTTCTTCACAAAAATTGTTCTGCACTTTCATTTGTTTCTGTCAACAAGGTGGAATAAATTGATATTGATTAGATATTGACATAAGGAGGTTTAATAACATGCAAATACTTGAAAAATCATTTTCTGAAATTTCAGGGCTGAATATTATTTTAACAATCATGTCGTGACAACTTTTCCATGTAACACCCAAACTTTTGTTATCATTAAACGTATATATGTTTCCATAAAATCTGAGAAGTAATAATCTTTTATAAACTTTTATAGACGGCAACAACCTCAAGAAGTGCAGAGCCAGGTTTGGTCTAGACCAACAGAACAGTTGGTGTAAACCTTGCAGGTAATTTTGAGGGTGGATTTATATTTTTAATTTCATAAGTTATATATTTAATATTTATTCATTCTGTAATTTATCTATGTAATATGCATATGCTTTGTGTTTTGTTTCATTATCTATTATTCATTATCTATTTGCAAATCTTATTACATTTTTTTGTCACTTATTAAATTTTCCAAATGAATGTTTCAAAATTATCTTGCCTTTCTAACTATCAATTCTCATAGAGAATGATAGGATATTATTTTATTGTTACTTATGCCCCCAAAGCAGCTAGTATGTCACTTTTTTTTCGCAATTCATGTTCCTCGGTTAGAAAAAAAGTACTGACACTTCAAATGCTTGTTCATGAAATTCACATGTTATTTTAGTATAATTGTAGGTTTCCCCAATTTATCATAGAATTCTTGCTGCATTCAGAGAGACATTTGAAATTTTCATCATGTTCTTTTGAATTTTAGTGCAATATGTTTTTAAATCTAGTTTCTAGTCCTTTTTTCAAGCACTTTTAAACTGTCCACATCTTATTACATTTAATACATAATTAGGTACATTATTTAACATATAATTAAATTTAATATATAATTACATTTTCTTTAATTAAATAAGAAAATCTGATTCATAATTGGAGAGTTTAGTGAGAGAATTTATGAAGCAATATTTTATTGAATTTGGGAAACATTAGGAAGTTGCTTTTAAAATATATTTGGTTATATTGAAAATTATTTATTTATTTAAAGAAATTTCAGAATAAATGCTAGATTTACTTGACCTGAAAATATAAGTTTTTAAAACTTTTCCATTATCATTCAATGTAAGGTCTTTGTTATAGGCGAAAAAAGAAGTGCATTCGTTACCTGGACGGTGCTGATAACTCTTTAGAGAGTGAGGACAATTTGGGTAGTGCCGGAAGTGTCGAGGCACCCACACCCGATTCCAATAAGACTGAAGATACTGACAGTCAAGATTTGGACACTATTCAAAACAATAATTCTCCTCTCAGTCCGTGTACTGATGAAATGGACACCAAACCTAGACTCGACAGCAACGGAATGCTGCGACCGCAGAGTCCTCTTCAACAGCATTTGTATCACCATCCTTACAGTGTACGTCAGCTCATTCAGCCTCATCATTTTGACAGTCATCATCATCATCATCACCGCGCCTCACCTATGAAGACTTCTTTGATTACTAGGACGGACCCTATGTCTAGGTTTCAGAGTCCTTCTGAAGTGTCCACAGCCAGTCAGCAGCCACCTCCACCACCAATGCTCACCGTTACGTAGAAGCAGGTGGAGGACACAAACTTTAATGGAACAGGCATTTAATAGTTACTTCATTAAATGATGTGTGGTGTGCATTTAGTTTGATTATCAAGTAATGGATTTATTGTATAAAATATTTATCTAAAGGAAAAATAATAGCTGTTCAAAAATGTGTTCTTTCACAGTTCAATTAAAAATGATTTTGTAAGATATACTAGTAATATTTTTTTTTAAATGAAAAATATATATAGTTGATTTATTTGTGTATCTTTCAAATGACTAGTTTTATTATTGATCATATTGGTTATGAAGCATAAATGATTTAATTTATTATATTTATAATGAAATGTAAGAAATGCTCAAATATATGGTTTAAAAACTTATCTTGTTTCATGTTTGAGCTGCATTTGCATTAAAAATTATTATTAATTGTTTAAATTAATTCTTTTTATTTCAAAACAATTATTTTTAATAAAAATGTAAAGACGTAAAGGTGAGAAAGCTGTAAAGAATATGACAATTAATCTTGTTTGTATTTATTGTAGTTTATTGCATTTCTTTTTAAGCTGTTTTCTAATTATTGTTGAAATTTTGTTTTATCAAATTTTTTTTCTTTGGTTTTGTGCTTTTTTGCATTTTACTACTTTAACAATTTTACGCCTCAATTTTGTTCTTTTAAACAATGTAAATTTTATGCTAATAAACTGTTTTAGTATTTCTGCTAGAGAAATAACATTTATGGTTCATTTCCATCTATTTAAAATATTTTGTTCAAGTGATGAATTTTATATTAAGGCCAATGAGTGCTATATTTTTTTTTTTTTTTAAACAAACATTGTCTGTGGCAAAGATTTTAATCATAAAATATCGAAATTATGTTTGAGTTCCTTTTTTATTGAGTGATTTTGCAGTGTATAATTTCATGTATATATTTATCGTATTGTTGTGTAGTTATAAATTTTTTTAACATTGTGTAATGGTACCAGTTTTTTGACAATCAAGTTTCCATTTCTTTGCATCTTTTTTATGCCCGAATAGTTATTAAAATTCAGTGTTCGGTTTCCCGTTTTAGATTTCCTCGACCGTTCAAAATTCCGAAACATTTGGAATTTTAGATTAATTCAAAATCTTGAATTAATTCAGTCAGTTGTAAATTTTCAGTTCTGCCCATTTTATTTAGAGTGTACCTCTTAATCCGTGGAAATTTGATTGTCAAAACTTTAAAACCAATTTTGAATAACTATTTACTTTTCTTTTTTGGAATTTTGAATGGCCGACGAGACGATTTATTTGGGAAAATTCGAACGACTGAATTTTATGAACTGTTCGGGCAGTTTTTTATAAACGCTATTTAATTGAATAGTAAAACATGATTTTTAACTGCCACGTCTTTCATTTGAGACGAAACTAGTTACATTTTTGCATTATCAATTCATTCAAAATCATCATTAATAGGATGACCTAAAAATATGGCATAATAGGGTAATTATTTGTTTTATTTATAAAATTATTCTTTTCTTCCATAAAATTTTGTCTGATTATTTAAAGTTTTAAATATAGATATATATCTTTTGTGTTAATAAAACCAGTGAAGACTTCACTTATTAAGACTGAATAATCAATCCAGTTAAATAATTTTAAATACTTTTTAATCGTAAAGGTTGTTATATTCTTAGACTATGCATACAATTGCTAATCATTCTTTATATTTTATCTCCTTTGTGTGTCATTTTTAGCTCATGAATTTATGTTTTATGCCTATATTGTATTATTAAGACTCATATATATACTTCCATTTGCTGTGATATAAGTACTACATTGCAATGTAAACATCATATTGTAATTTCAGACATAAAATATTAGTACTCTTTAGAGCATAGAAGTTTATGGATACCTACACTATTTTAAATAAGTATTAAAATGAGTTCTAATCCATTATATTGAAGCTATTTTAAAATACTGGTATTTATGCATGCTTACTGTTTTTTAGATATTAAAATCACTTCTAAATCATTATAATGTGGTTTAAAATGCTTACTCTCATTCATAAATAACCATTTTTAGTTACTGAAACTATAATATTATAATTTCAAATTCTGACTTGTTTGAAACTAGTAAAAATGTTTTTTAGAAATTCTGACTTATATACATGTTTATGCAATTTTAGTTATTGAAATCCTTACATTATGATTTCAAACAATAATATGAATGCTATTTCAAACCATTATATTGTAGTTTCAAATCCAGATAATTCGAAACTAATGCACGAGCTATTTTTAAATACTGGTATTTATGCATACTTACTATTTTTTAGATATTAAAATTACTTCTAAATCATTATAGTGTGGTTTCAAATTCAAATAATTATACATTTGTCTGAGTACTATTTTAAAATGCCCGCTTTCATTCTTAATGAACCATTTTTTAGTTATTGAAACTATTATATTGTAATCTCAAATTATAATGACTTGAAATGAGTAAAAATATTATTTTAAAATTCTGATGAGTATATTTGCTTAAACATTTTCAGATATTAAAATCATATAAAATCATTACATCATAATTTCAAACAATAATATAAGTGCTATTTCAAAAATACATGCATACCCACTTTACTAAAACCATTTCTTTTTTTTTTTTTTTTTTACAATTTTAGACAATAATAAGAGGGTTTTTTTAGAAAATGCATTATACTCACATCATCAGTTATTTAAACATGGCCCTGTCATACATGAATGCGTTGAATTTTTTGACCGTTTATAACTCTTTTGATATAAAATAATTTGCACACAATACATTAAAATTGTGTGATTTATTTTTAATTAAATACTGTTACCTAAGATAAATTAAAATTTCACTCAAATTTAAACGTTAGAAGTCTGTTCCGTGCATTGCGAGAGGTTGAAAAATGCTATTGTAAATATTCATTCTCATTGGAACTGCTGCTGTGAACAAAGCATTTCTAATCATCTTTAAAAGCAGAATATTGGATGTATGTAGATTTGAACATTATTCTCTCTATGTACCGATTGATCAAATTTATGGATGGATTCAATTATGAGTTCAATTGTGCTTGTAAAATTGTGTTGAGTGTGATAAAGGCAATGTTTTACTGAGAAAATCAAAACTTTATGCATCTGTTTTATTATTATTTTTTAATAGATTACCCAGTTTTTTTTATATATATTTTGTGCAATATTGAAACGCCTCGAGTCACGTTATAAATTTAATACAGGTTATAATTTTTTTTTATTGAAAATGATGCGAGTTAAATAAGTATTGATAGGTCTTGAAGCTTTTTAAGAAAATAAATATGGGTAGCTTAGTGATTTTTAATTGGGGGTCCCATATTAAAGTGTTTTTGAGTGAAAATACATCTACTTTAAGTATTTAATATCTTTTAGAGAGCAAAGCATTCGTCACAATTTGCTTCCACTGCTCATTTTTTTTAAATGTAGTTTTGATATTTTGGGACCTATGGTACTTTCATTTTTAGTCCATTTTAATGAAACATTCCAAAAGAAGTTCAGTCTTGTTTAAATTTAAAATGCAATAAAAAGGATTCGTAAATTCCATGCGACTAATTACCAAGCTAAAGCAGTTAATTCATTAAATTGAAAAAAAAATTTTTTTGAAAGTAATTTGAAAATGGCTAAATTTTAAAGCTTTGCTGTTGTATATCTACAATAAGTATGAAGGTTAAAATGACTGGGGAGGATATTGTATGAATGTTTGTTTGAAAACAAATTGATTTTCAAAATGTTGTATTGTGCAGAAAATAAATTTTTTTTTGTTCCTTAAATACGCGCACACGTCCACTCGTTCTTTTTCGTTTCTTTTCTTCCTTTTTTGTTTTGACAGTGCAATTTTTCTTTCCCTTTTCTTAAAAAAAAAGTTTGTTAGTTTGAATAATTATTTTGTTTGTTTGTCTGGTGTTTTCTGTCTGATTTGATTCATTATGATTGATTTCACTGGTTTCTTTTGCAATTGTTGATTTGAATTAGTATCTTTCTTTGATGAAAGATACAATGTAAAATACTGATGTACAAAGCTTGAAAATATTGTAAATGTTAAGATAATTCTTTGTAAAATTGCCAAATAAAGATTGTACAATTATAATACATAAATTAATGTTTCAGTTTCTTACTTCTCTATTTCTGTTTGCAAGAAGAAAAAATCTATAAAATTTGAATTTTTCTATCATATAGTTGCATTATATAATATTAAAGTTTTCCATAAAAAATAACTATTTAAATTTCGTCATTCTTTTAGTACTTAACAAACTTTTGATGATAAAGTATTCTTCGACTTGTAATACGTTTTGAAAAATGTGTAGAAAATAATTTGATTAGAAGAAATAATCTTTTGATCTTCTATGGATTTTCCTCCATAACTTTAAAGCAATAAAGTTATGTGGTTTGCATATTCCAGTAAGAAACTTAAAACTACACATTTTTCAGTATTTTTTCAAATTATAATTGTAGAATTATATTGATCGGAACACTTATATTGATATGTATATTCGATTATATATTTCAATTATACATATATTATGTATACATATGTCTGATTGTAGAATTGTATTGTTTGTCAAAAAATCTAAAATACTGCACACTTTATGTTTCAAATCCCCCAGAAAAGTGGGATGCCTGGGCCTCTCTATGATAAATTAAGTTATAAATACGTATTCTAGACATAAAAGGCACTCAGTATTTTTTTCCTCTTACTGTGAAACAAAAGTTTCAAAGTGTTCTTTTTAAGATAGTTGAAGAACTGAAAAAGTTTCGATATTTTGTAATTTCCGGGTAATTAACCTAATTAGCAATAATGCTAAATAATAAGTTTTTACCAACCTTGAAGTGTCAAATTGGGATCACGTGTTCTCTGTTAGATAAAAAGAAAAACTAAAAAAGTCAAATATGGACAGTAATGCTAAATAATATGTATATTAGTGAGATATGCCTAATTTAGACCATCTGCATTTAATTAGACAAACTTGTAGAAAAACTAAAAAGTTCAATTTCAATATTTTGTAACTAATGAATTAATCTGGGGTAAATAGACTAATTGACAGCTATTCTAAACATCATGTTCCCACGAATTACCATTATGTGTTTGACGCAGCATAGCCGAATTCGGTTTTTGTGACATTTTTGTTGTTGTTGTTGTTAATTTACGTCGCACTAGAGCTGCACAATGGGCTATTGGCGACGGTCTGGGAAACATCCCGGAGGATGATCCGAAGACATGCCATCACAATTTTGATCCTCTGCGGAGGGGATGGCACCCCCGCTTCGGTAGCCCGACGACCTGCGCGCGAAGTCGAGCACTTTACGGTAGCACAGTTTAACGAGGACCAATACCGCACACCCTCGGTCCCTACGCAGACTGATCCAAGTGGTCACCCACCCGCACACTGACCGTAGCCAGTGATGCTTGACTTCGGTGATCTGCTGGGAACCGTGTCTTAACGATCAGCCCACTGCGGGACTTCTGTGACATTTAAACGCGAATAGGTGAATTCTTGCAGGTGGACAAGCATGTGGTACAGCGAATCGGTTAGTATGTTTTAATGGACCATCTGGAAATAGATTTCTATCCTTCTAATTTGCACTTAAAATACAAATGCCAAAGAATTAGAGAATAATGCCGGAGGCAGCAGAAGGAGCAAACGGAAATGTGCGAAGCTGTGAGTTGGTTCAAAGGCAAAGCAATGTGGAACCGCAAAGCTGTGAGTTTGAGTAGGCTCATCAGCTGGTCGCTGTTCTCGTCTAGTTTTGTATATATTAGTAAATTTCGTGTTCAGAAACTACTTTTTTGACTAAATGTCAGGCAGCTGATATTTAGCAAGGCTTCTCCTTAATTTAAAATTGTAAATTATACAATCAAAAAGTCATTAGCAAATATATTTTTCGAATTTTTTATCAAATGATATTGAGGTAAGAATACATAAATTTCATATCGTTTTTTTAGAAAGTTATTAATTTTAAATAGTAGTTTCGAAAATTTTTAGACCGACAGATTTTTTTTTTATCAAAATGGGTCTGATAAAAAGCATCTCAATAGGGTGGTCCCAAGCGGTTCGATTCTGAATTAGTTCAAGGGTTTGATCTGTGTATTACGATTAAGGTCTGGCATCATGTAAGAGTTTAGGTTTGCAATAAAATGGGTCTAAAAAATTGTACAGTTTCAAGGCCCTACTATAATATATATCGATCTAGTTTATAATACAATATTATCAGCTCAGCTAAAGTTCGATATACACTCGAATAAAGTTCGATATTCGACTTTTACAATACAGTCCTATCACCGTACTGCACAGTCAGAACCTTACTGATCCTCATGAATACTCCTTTACTTCATTTGCATTCCATAACCTCATCGAAGCATCATAAAGATCAAGCTAAAGATGAATGGGGAAAGGGCCTCAGGTGCCCAGATGTTTTATACAGTTTAAGGTTAAATACAATATTATTTAAATGGATTCGATTTTTTTTTTTTACGGGAATCAATTATTAAAAATCTAAACTAATTATGATGACATAGAGGATCTAAATAAGATGGCAGCGGAGAGATAATCGATGCTTTTAACTTGATCAAAGCATTTCAGAAGGAAGTTGTATTTTAAAGCGTCATTAAAAAAACAGGATAGGCCAGACACGGGTTTTAAAAAAAAACATTAAGTTTTATAATTGTAAATAACTTAGCAAACGGGATATCACAAGTTCAGCCATCTTAAACCTCTCACCAGTACTTAACTTACTTATTCTTTTAAGTTGACGGCATAAAATATCATGTTTCGAATTACATTGCATCAGCGACAATTGTATCAACAAGTCTGAAAAATATTCACTGATATTTTAACAATATGATCTTCTTCTATTGAACTTTATTCGCTTCTAACTGATCTTCTACTGATAAGTTTAAAACTTATTTCTTCTGGCAAATTTCTTATGATCCATAATTTTATTCGAAGTGACAATGGGGCGCTGACATATCGCCAGTTGGGCTCCTCTGCTAACAGGGCATCTTCAACGTCTTCTAAGAGATATTTATAATTCGTTTCTTGCTCGGAGGGGGAGGATTTGGCTACAGCAGTGTATCTTTTCGTCTGTTCGAACATAGGTTTTTTTATATTTTGTTCCTCTGGACTCAAATTCTTCCACATGTCCTCCAAATGATTCCGTGTCCACTGTTAAAAAAGAAAATGTGCTGTTAGAACTAATTTGTATATCAAAAATCTACAAATGTTTTTGTTGCTTTGTTATTCTAAAATAAAAATCGTGAAAAAATGTTCTAGAACTTAAGAATTATTAATTTTGTGCATGAGCAACATCACCCAACCACGGTCACGCATAGTAAGTCCGCGCAATTTCAGCATTGACTCAGGCTAGATGACGTGGACATCTACATCACAACCAACAAGAGGATTTTCAGTCAAAACAGATGTGCAACGACTGTCAGGATCGCATTCACGCTACACCAGCTCTTAAACAACGACGTGAGCTATGTTTTAATCGGCAGGGTTGAAGGATGACCTAACACCAGACAAGTTCACAACTTTATGTTCACACAGTGTCTTCTGAAAAAGACTAAGTTACGTTACGTCTTTGGAAAGTCTTAAAGTATGCTAAAAAATGAATAGTCAATAATGCAATCCCTTCAATTTTTCTCTCTCAGCGCAACCCTGACTGCTGTGTTGGCATCAAATGATGATATCTCTAAAAGTTTCAGAGTTAACAAGCGAAGCACAGGATAACCTGGTTGGTAGGGCGTTGCGCCCATGTCCGAGAGGTCGTGAATTTGATCCACGCCGACCGAGGACTCTCCATGTATGTACAAAATAGTAATTGGTATACGCTAAATCTGTCAGGCTCACAAAGTCCTTCAAGTTCCCATAACAAATCAATACCCCTGGGACACTGGATTGGAGATGGATCGTGCTCTGGTTCAGGTCAAAATTATCATCTGTGGATGGATGGTGTGTGAATGTATCCTCACTGTGAAACGGGAGCTGACTTCGAATCATCCTCTGATATCTTTCCAGACCGTCGATAATAGCCCATTGAGTGACGTAAATAAATGTATCAGTACCGAATAGCATAGAAGTGTTTAATCTTAGAACCTGGATTCGTGAAAACGGTAGAGATAGCCTCATGATTAATATAAATAAAAAATATAGGACTATTACTACAACGAGGTGCTAAAAAAATTAGTTATGACTACATTTATGGTCCATTTCTTTCATAATAAAGAACTTAGCCACTTCGTTAGACCGCATCGTAAAAACACACCACTCTTATTTAATCTGAAGTTGGATATGTCCCAATTGTACTCTTATATTTCAATAGCTCGCAAGCACTAATATTCTTCAATAACTTCATGGCTCAAACCTATTACCTTTTCTACTACTGTTCTATACCTAAACACACCTCACCATAACGTGGGCAGTCCACTTGTAGGAGAATCGAACTTCAGTTCGGAGGAGCCAGGGTTCCATCCTCGATTTCGCTAAGACCCACCGTGTACATGCGATATACGTACTCATAAAATCTGTGGAATCGAAAGCTCTACAGTCGGTCGCTGAGCAGTACCATGGGTGCAGAGGTCTGGAGACTGCGATATGTCGCAGTCTTGGATTACAAGTTCTAGGCCACTCGAGACTAGCGATGAATCCTGAAGCTTAGAAAAGTAGCAGTACTTTATTTAAATCGCACTAAAACTGCACAGTGGGTTATTAGCGACAGTCTGGGAAACATCATCGAGAATGATCCGCGGACACGCTATCCCAATTTTGCACCTCTGCAGCGGGGATGACGCTTCTGCCTTGATGTCCCAATGACTTGCGCTCACTTTACGGTAGAACAGTTAAACAAGGACCGATATCGCATAACCTCGGTCTCTTCGCAGGCTAATCAAACCCACACGCTCACTGACTGCAGCCAGTAATGCTGGATCGTATCTTGCGAACACTTCACTGCAGGATACTAAGATTAGAAGAGCATGAAATGCCTGTTATGATAATTTTTCCGTTTATGTATGCTGGCTTTTGTGGGGTGAGTTTAAATAGGGTAAGTGCGAACTTAGTGTTTAATCGAGTTAATTCATTTTGCTTTTTAATATATTCATTAGTATAAGTTGATGATAAAATCAACGAAAATTAACTCAATATATTGCATAAATTTGAGCGTGTTTAAAAGTCATGACTTCAATGGCTGATTTTATTTTTTATTTTATTACCGTCGTTGAACAGCCGACCAAAATTTTTTGGGTTCATGACTACCAATGTTCAACTCTGTAGCTTTGTAATTTTGAAACCAACCCAGGACACAAGGGAACTCCTGGATCAACTATTGGGGAAAGGTAGCCTTCGTAAAGGACTTTTTGATGAAGATAACCTGTATGTACTTTACATGGAGAGAGAAATACATGAAACCTCCAGCGGTAAGTATGGAGTTTCAATGAAAAGGGGACTCTGGTCCATCAACCTTTAAGATATTTTACTTCAGCACTGGGGTTGGTGTGAGCCATGTGCGGAATTCGTATCGACCAGCCATTGCTGGGATTCGAACCCGAGACATCTCACTGGAAGTCGAGCGCTCTATCCCCCGAGTCACCACGCCCTAGGTAATTTCAATTGACGAAATTTGAAATAATAGTCATTAAGTTTGCAAACCACTCATCTAAATATTTTAATGTTTTTAAAACAAAACAAAACAGAGATGGCCAGAGCGGTTAGGTGATATTTTGAGCTTAAAATTGTTTAAAAAAAGTTTTAATGAACCTTAAAAGTAAATTAAACTTTTACTGATTATTCACGGTACCTGCATGATGTCTGTTGTACGACTGAAGTCACCTGGTTCCACTATAGCAACTTGTACTCCTTTATCTTGTAATTCATAGCGTAATGAAGTAAAGAAACCATTTAAGGCATATTTGGTGGCAGCATACACTGAAGTTAAGGGAAAGGGCATTCGAGCCACAATGCTTGTGATAGTTACAATGCGACCTGCAAATTGAAAATGATCGATATGAATTTATTGTTCCAATTAATACGAGAATGGATCTAAACATTAATATTGCGCTTTTTCAATTATCGATAACTTATTATCGCAATTCATTAAAAAAAAATCTTGTTTTTTTTCCCCAGTGGTTTTGCTAGAAAGATCACTTGAAAACCTTACATCCGCTATGTTGCCTCTATAAAGTTGTTTTTCAAAGCCTCAATCGTCACATCAAATAATTATTTTTAGCGAATAATATATTGTTTTTATAACTGTCATTCATGACTGTTGGCTATGTTTATTGCCTATCTTTAACCTGGAGTTTCTATGCTAATTAGAAAAATGGCAAAAAGTGCGTGATGTTACTGTTTTGCTAAAACGGAAAACATTTGTAATTTAATGTTTTAATGATTGAAAAGTTACTCTAATGCTCTATTTTTACAAAAACAATTGAATTGTTTCACGTTTTTAATAATTATCATCTTAGTAAAAAAAATCTCGCAATGATAATTTTTAAAAAAAATTATTGTTAAAAATTAAAGCTATTAGCTATTGTTAAAAATTAAGCTATTGCTATTAAGCTATAAGCTATTGTTAAAAATTAAAGCTAAAGCTAGCTGTGACATTTTTGGTACTATATTTGCACCCATAATAGTTATTTTGTTAATTTTATGTCATTTTTATGCACGACATGAACTACAGTTCTGTGCTTAAAAATGTATTTAGTTTACCTCAACACCAAAAATGGTCCAACATTTTTCACAGAGTAGTATAAAGTTATAATTTCCAGTTTAGGACACTTTGATCGTGGTTTCTTATTTTCCTTGGTGAAAAAACTTCTGAAACAGCATAGAGAGCTCCTCCAAAAACAAATATTGTATAGAATCAAATTTCTAATTCTCAGAATTTCTCACTCTCATCAAACGAGGGTTAGGGCCCACATAAATGTGACATTGACTCATTACTGTATCGGATTTAGAATTTCTTCGCGGCATAAAAAGGTGTATTTTTTCCCCGATTCGGACACGCTGCAAAGAATCATTAAAAAAGCCATTTTATGTATTGGGTATGGGTATCACCCATGATACAATAAATCAGAGTACCTTGTGCTTGAGCAATGAGTGGCAGGAAATGTTTCGTCACTCTTATGGTACCCATCATATTGATTGCTATTACTTCTTCACACATCTCTGACGTCAGTAAATCCAAATAGGTGTAAGCCATCACTCCAGCGTTATTAATTAAACCATATAAACCTATAGAAAAATATCATGTTCACATTAAGTATAATACAAAAGTTACACACCGATAAAAGTATTCGTGAAAACAGCGAATTTCACTTTAATTTTTTGAACTGTTGTCAAGATTCATCTTAAATAGTCCCTTGATTTTGCTGTGAATTGGAATAATGATACGAATTTAGAAGAAATAAAAGATAGCTAATATTTTTAAAAAATACCAATAAAAGAAATGGGTCTATTTTTAGTTATATAAAACAACTCGAACAAATCCCACTTACCATGTTCTGAAGGGTTGCAAAAATAGCAGAAGAAAAGTATATGCACTCATTTGTGCAGCAAATTCATTCATTGTTCAGAAAGTTTTTTTTAAAAAATCTTTTATTACCTCCGTTACTAGACAAATTAGAAAAAATTCTTTCCTAAAATCCTTAAATTTCCCTAATAAATCCTTAAATTTTTTTCTCCCTCTCTTCAGTACCTGATTTTCCCCCATGGTTGCTAAAAAGAAATCTCCCTATATCCGTAGAATGTAAGTAAAATAAAAATTAGCTTTCAGGAACTTGTTGATTTTAATGAAATTCAAGTATGGGCGGTTAGTCGAGTTCAAAATTTTATTTTGTCTTCGTTTAATGTTATCCAAACGAAAATTAAGAAATCCATCTAGATTTCTTGAGAGAATCATATTTAAAGTAGGAAGTTAATAAGATGTTTTGTGAGTTTTAATTGCTTCGATTCCAATCATATAATTATTTCTTCTAACTACCGCAATCTATTCCATAATGCAAAATATACCATTAAGTCATTTAATCCTTAGCGAAAGGGAAATTCAGATTTTAAAAATTCAGTAGAAATTTCCTTCATTAACTTAATCAATTTATAATAGTTACGTGACTAAAGGTTTTACAAGCGATGATTAAGAATTCTGATCTTGTTGTCTTGGCAGCAAAAGAATAGGAGAAATCATGTTTAGGAATTTAACTAAAGTGATATTTTATTGTTGTAAAGAGCTTTGTTTTTACTGTATGTTTGGGCGGTCTTTTTGAGGGGGAAGAAAAAATATACCATTGGCACTATATTAAAATTTCATTTGTATTAAGCTTCATTAGAAGTCTCAGAATAACAAAATGGAATTTGAAGTTGTAAAAACCGTATTAAACCTTCAAAATTATTTAAAACAATAACTATTTTTAAATAAATCAATATTTTTTTTCAAACTTTCGTTATTAGTTCTTCATACATTTTATTATTATTAATCGATTATTAAGAACATCTCTAATAGCCCTCTATTAACCCTGCTACCACTATTAAATGCCATGTAGGATTCGCGTTATATGCACGCGTAAAGATTATAATAGTGAATTAAAAATTATATGAACACACCTTTTTCTCCTGTCGGTAAGTTTCCTTTTACATATGCAACTGCTTCTTTAACCTGATCTTCTTTAGTTATATCAATAGGTACGATGTGCAGTCTTTTCGAACAGACTTTTCTTAAACTTTCAGCCCCAGGAGATTGAGGTTGTAGGCAACCAGCGAATACATGTAGCCCCATCTCATCGAATCTTCTCGCCATTCGGTGGCCCATACCGCTGTCACAACCTTCATAAATAAAACAATTTGAGTTTTAAGTAAAGAACTTCGACATATTATACATAGAATACATATTATATATAGAATTTGAGGTCTGCTAACTAAAAAATTGATTTAAAAAATTCGAAAATAAATCAACTAAGATCTTTTCATAAGTTTGTTTTTAATTCATAGAAATAATACAAAAATACTTTCGAATATCGTATTTAACTGAAACGAATATATTTCTTTGTCAATCCGATTTTTTCTCATATCTTTCTTTGCCCGATATTATTCGAAAACTCTTCTTGGAAAATATTGAAAAGGTAAATAGTAATGGCTATATTTTTTTTTTCTCATTCATTATATTTTTTGGTGTAAAAATATCTACATTTACCTCGTGATATGAATACCTTAAACGATTTTATATGGAAGAAGTTTCGGAAACTTAATACTGTCGGGGTTTACACAATACCCTTAAGTTCCCAAATACTGTTGGGTACCTCACAACAGCACAGCAATGGTGTGAGCTCAAATTTCAGATGCTCCCATGTCTACAAGTTTCAATTGTCTTCAGTTACCTTATCGTTAAAAAGAATTTATGGCCATTTGAAATTGTGACCTATTTTAAGGAGAGATTGATGTAAGGCTCCAAATGAGTTGTAAATGCATTTTTTCTCCAAACTCAGTGGTTCTTTCTTGTTACACATTCCAAGTTGACACCCATTGTTTTTGTGCTCGCCAGCGCTCATTTAAAGCCATTCTGATGGGTGTAGGGCAAATACGCTCAAGCACTATGCATTTGTTTTACTCTAGTCATTATAAATTAGGGAAAAAGAAATCAGAAAATGATCATAACTCAAAAAATTACGCATAGAGTTTAATCAAACTGGTACACATTATAATGCACAAAATAACATGAAAATTATTCAACAGACAATTATGGTGCAACAGAAATAAACATATGTATGAATCAGGTGCGTTAGTTTGAAATAGAAAAAGTACCTCCAATGATCACTTCTAGCAGCAGTACAGCGATGCTTGATGATACTGTCTACTAGTACCGTTAGAAGTGCGAGCCATTGCTCTTGCAAGGGTCTGAGGAGGATTGAGAACAGCCGCAAGTCTTCCTAAAACATCCAAAACACACTCGATTGGATTCAAGCCCGATGATCGAGCATGCGTTGGTTGTTTCGCTTCAGATAATCATCAACGTTGCGTTCTGTTGCTACACGGAGCTAAATGGCATTCCTTCCCTGACATTCCTTCGAGCACATAACGATAAATATCGATATCGGATCGTCGTTACATTTGGCAGTCCTTGGCTGAACCTTCTGGATACCGAACATGCGGATAGACACTGTTGAGAAAGTTTATGAATTACAGAAGGACTCACATTTAGCCACTTCTATCTAAGTTTGTCTTCCAAAAGAATCTCCACCATCTCAGTTCTTCGAATGCCTTTAGGTCATTGTTGCAAATCGGCTCCTTCAAATTTCTATTTCAAAGTCACAGTTCGCAGGCTGGCGATCCAACATACAATTTTTTGCTCATTGCAGATTGCGTCATTTTATTGCAGCCCCACTCATTTACATATTGCAGTTTAACCTAACAAATCTTATTCGACAACCTACTTAAATTTCATTGGGTTTTGCTTCATTTTGGGAGAGTTATTTTTGTCATTTTTCTTTATGATAACCAGTGTATATAAACAAAAAAAGTACACACATTATTAAAATTAGGAAACTAATAGAATAAAAATATTAGACATTACGTTTTACAAGCAGATGATAAAAGAGAAAGTGTTATTTTCACAAACCTAAATGGAAAAATGTGGGACTTTCGAGATGCGTGGAAGGGTTTTTCAGTTGGTAAAGAAATTTATTACAAAAGTGTTTATTTCATTTTATTATATTTAACCTTAACACTAGAAAGACGGAATATTAGTATATATCTATATTGGCCAAAAACAGTCAAAATGACTGGATTGTGAATGCGTAAATAAATTCGTTTAAAATTAGTTTTTTAACATTTTTTATATTATTTACAGTTATATAACAAATTATTAGTAAATATTAACAATAAAAAAATTATATGTTGTACAAAAAGTCACAAAATTCTAAGAAATCGTGTCCTTATGAACATCATTGTTTTTCTAATTTAAATTTAAAGCAGTCAAAATGACTAGCGTTAACAAATTACTCCCCATATATACATTATACTCGTTACTCCCCATATATACATTATAAACTAGTAAGAAATTTAAATGGCATCGCTCAAAATATAAAATTTTTAAATAATTTTCATTATTTATTAATGATTTGCTACACGGGGGATGCTAATATTTACGCAAGAAGTAATTTTGATGGGTGAAAAAAAAGCAATTATTATTAAAAATTGTGACGTCATTATAATTTGAAATTAATGTTTCAGTTGTATTTAATAGAAGAGCATATCAGGTAATCAGAGAGGTCACATAAATCAGTGTAAATGGTCGCTTATAAAAGGCTAAATATTACTAATAAGGCCCTCCATTTTATCCTTTAAAGATCTCCCTTAGACTTCAGAATACATCCATCAAAGAGAAAGGTTCTGATGGAAATCATCAAAAAGGGAAATAACACGACCAGAGGAAATGTAACAACAATGCTGAAAATATTGCTCAACAATAGAAAATGCGTTGTTCTTTCGTGTCGTGCTTCATTTTTAATAACCCCCGAACTGTCTTTCCCCCCTTTGGTAACATTCTGTAGCACGAATAAAGCAAAACTCAAATCTCGTGTTGAATTTTGAGGCCATTTATTGTGTAACTATGGTAAACGGATAAGAATTTTTTTTTCTCCTTTTGATTGCTTAACCCTATATTTTTGATATTTATACAAACATTTAAAAAATATTAAAAAATATTTAAACAATACAGCAGGTGGTCTCTATTTTTTCTAAAGATTATTTGATTTTCGTTTCTCTCATGTCATTTTTTTGTGTGCTCATTCTTATCATTATTTTTGTTCATTTTTGTTCATTTTGTGTTCATACTACATACTTTACGTGATAATTTATATTTCATAACTATCAACAGATAAATGAATAGATAGATACATAAATATTATGGAAAGATAGATAGACATATAGATGTCCGCTTACCAGTTATGAAGACAGCTCGATTGCCCGCTCCTTTTCTGGGTCTGGGTAATCGCCATGCCCAATGAGCAAACAATATAAAACCAAATACCAATTGAAACCTAATATCTAGGACTAATGCTAAAAATAGACTATATAAATATTCTACACTATTGGAATCCATCTGGAAAGAAAAAAAAACTTTTTTCTATTACAAAAAGATAATTAAAATGAGAGACATTAAAACAGGACGAAGTATAAAATCTTTATCAGATGTTAGCGATATTGATATTTGAGATAGATTAGATTAATATTTGCCATTGTCATCTGTACGAAAATAATACAAATTTGTGTAAACGTAATCCAAAAAAAAACAAAAAAAAAACAATTCTTTAAGTTTATGTGAACTAGTGCTATAATATTTTTTTTTACAAAAAATGCAAATAGAAAAGTCTAGACTCATCTGTTTCAAAATTAATTTCATTCCAATCAAAAATTCAAAAGAGATTGAGTCGTTTCTATTACTTAGAGAACTACAAAACATTTTAATCACTCGCAAATTTTCTTTAATTTTAAATAAATTGAATACTTTCAATATTTTCTCCTCTAGAACCCTATAATACCGTTACGCTCTAGATCAGCGGTTTCCCAAATGGGGTTCCGTAGAATGTTCACAGGGATTTCCTAGAGTTCACATTTTCTTAAACCAGAAATTTTTTTTAAATCTGTCATTATATTTAGATCCAAACATTCAACCTTCATTTATGTTACATTTTGGTTATTTTTAGGAAATTATTTAAGCAAAATAAGAGTAAAAAATAATTTGCAAAATTTAAAAAAAAAAAAATTTCTTCCAGCAACAACATACTGAATAAATTTTGAAAAAGATATGCATTTATGAAAAAATGCATTCGTATTTCTTATCGAACTTTTCAATACAATATAAAATGATCAAATTATGAATGATAGAATTATGTTTATCTCATAACTATTCTCAAAATTCATAACAGTTCTTTTTCAAAAGCTCTCATTCAGCGTACTTAATTCGGAGATCCAGGAAAAAAAATTTAGAATTAGTGTAAATGCCACTCCAGACCAGCAAATTCCTCTGATTGACTTATAATTTTAAGTCTAATGTTGACAAAACGTGGACTCAATAAATTTTATTCCTTACATTCTTTCATTAAATATAATCAAAATGATTAAAAAAAATTTTCTTTTCGTATATTTAGAGTTACTAATTTTATTTATTAACTTTTGAGTTTCGCTAAAAGATGTTCGATCATTTAGGGTTCCGTAGCCGCAAAACATTGGGAACTCGAGATCAGTGCTTCACAACCTTTTTTGTCAACGCTTGATAATTTTACGGCAGCCCGCTGAGGCAGGGGAGAGAAGTTGATATTTCAGATTGTTTTGATTTTTCTTATAATATTAAATTAATTGTATTTAAACATGTTTTCAAAATAAAATACAATTACATGAGCGATGTTGGTGCGACTTTAGGTGACGTCTCTCAACTCCTGGTTAACTTCTCGTCTATGGAAAGTCGTACAAACCAGAGACAAATGCACCATAGTAAATAAATTGGAAATAGTTTAATGTTAATTGAGCGGCCCAGTTCCTCTTGATCGGTACCGGTCCGAGGGTTGGTGACCATTGCCCTAGATTTATCAATATCTAATTTTCAAATATTATCTCAACAAATAATCAAAATGTAAAAAAAAAATCTTTTGTTTAGATATTTTGTAATGACATACCTGCTGTCTCCAAAATGGCCGTCGTTTTATAAAATCCATTTATAAAAAAACGGTTGGAGATAAAATTATAGGATTGGCCGTGTTCTGCTTAGGAAACTAATTAGTTTTTCTCAGCAAGCTTTAAAATTAGTTACAAAATTTATCAGTAGATGATGTTGTTGACTGTATAAACTATCATTTGTCTCCTTGTCGTCAGACTAACCATGGGAGATTTTCGTGGTTTCTCTCTCCATGTAACGCAAATGCGGATTAGTTCCATCAAGAAAGTCCTACACGAAGGCAAATTTCTCCCAATACATGATATAGGAGTTCCCTTGTCTTCTGGATTGAGGTTCAAAATGACAAGGCTGCGAAGTTGAACATGAGTAGACGTAAACCTATAAATTGGGTCGGCTGTTCAACGATGGTTATAAAATAAAATATCGTTTTCTGTTGCATGTCTGATCATTCCAACTAAAGTGGCACAAAGCGTATTTTAAATTTGGCCTTAAACTGTAATACTCTATTGATGAAAATGGTGGTTCATAAAAATGATATAGTTTTCGCCGAGAGCTGAGTCATCTGAAGTGAAAGCAAATTTTATCGAAGCGATTTCTCGTATGTTGGGAGCAAACCATCTATATATTTATTCCCCTTTATTTGAATGATTCTTTAAATTTCAGGTCATGCATAAAGCTTTTCATTTCCTTTTAATTTTTGACTTCGCAATTGCTGTTGTGTATATATATGAAAAATGCGTGTGCAAATTAGCAAAGGTGTTTATTTTTTAAACTAAAATTATAGAGCGGTATAGGAAAAAGAGGAATTAATGAACAGATGGCAATAAAGTAAACAATAGAATAAAAAAAAATCACGTTTTAATTTTTTTTATCCATATTTAAGAAAAAAGTGGACAATGTTAAATACTGAGATTGTCTTCGTACACATAGCAATTGGCATAATCAAATTAATTCATTACTCCAGTTACGGTCCCATAGTTTCGACGACATTCTGTAAGCAAGCAAATTTCTCACACAAAATACATTTTTCAGAGAGCTGAACTTCACTGAACTGAAAAGATTCTCGATTTATTGCACGCAAAACATCCTCCTACTGAGAATATTTCACGAGTCTATCATCATCCACTCTTTAAGTGATACAAAATATACGTCACACTTTACAAAGAAATTGCAAATTACTTTTTGAGTACCCTCTGTAGTCAAATAGCGTGAAACCTCACGATATATTTAATTGAGCAATTACACATTATTTTGATTCATTTAAAGGTGGGTCGACGGAAGTCCAGATTGTGTTTTATTAGTTGAATTCGCGTGTTTTGGACATAAAAAACAGAAGGTAGCCGTTTGAAGCGAACTGTATAAACATTAACACACATGCGAACGGCTTTCTTTTAAATATGTAGATTGCAATTTATATATATATCGCCAAAAAACAGCCAAATTTGCGATAAAAATCGAAAATTTAGAAAATAAAATTGTGTTTCGGCGAATAATTTTTTCCACTAAAAAAAATGACAATCACGTCAAAATCAATTTTTTTGAAGAAATCAGTATTTTTTATTCGATTACAGTAATTTTCGGAGGATGCTCCACATAACCAATTAGAATTGGGTCCAAATAATATAAGCCAGAAACAAACTACCGTGAAATAGTTTTCTATGGGAAAACATTTTATTATATTTTCATAACAGTCGTTGAACAGCCGACCCAATTTTGGGTTTATGACTACTAATGTTCAACTCCGTAGCCTAGTCATTTTGAACCAATCCAGAAGACAAGGAAACACATGGATCAATACCCCCAGAGGTTTTGATTTGTTATGGGAACATGGGACTTTGAGACTCGACAGATTTAACCTGCATCAGTCACCATTTACTACACGGAGAGTCTTCGGAAGGCGGGGATCGAACCTACGACCTCTTGGACATGGGCTCAGTGTCCTACCAACCAGGCTATTCCGGCCCTAATCAAAAAAATTGTTAAGATTTGCATTTGGCAAAGACTTTCGAAAATTTGTGAATACTTTTTTGATATTTAGCTAAGAATTTGAAATCCCTAGCACGGGTCCTGATTTATATATATATATATATAATTATACAGTCATAATTTTCCACGAAATATTTATAATTTAAAATGCATAAAAATTTAGTTCGGATGCATCCTTCTATTAAGTTTATTTTATTTTATTGTCGGCGTCGAACAGTCGATCCAATTCTGCGTTTAAGACTATCAATGTTCAACTCCAACCAGAAGACAAGGAAACTACTGGATTAAGCATTGGAACAAACTAACTTTCGAGGGGGTACTTTTTGATCTTTCTAAACCGCACTTGGGTTACATAGAGAAGAAAATCACGAACGAAAACCTTATATATATATATATATATATATATATAAAACACTAATNATATATATATAATGTGTGTGTCATTTTAAATATGCTTTCCATACAAAAAAAAATATCACGTACTATTTCATATTAAAGGTTTTTACTTTTATTAACCATTTATCATGTAATAATCAAACTCTAAAATGTTATAATAGTATAAAAAATACCAAGAATGAATGATAAATAAATATTACACGTAAACAACGTTAAATAAAAGATAAACAAATCTTTTTTTTTGTAAAAAAAGTATATTTATAACTTTCATTTATTTTGTGCCGATACTTAAGTTGCGTCATTTTCTATTTTTATCCTTAATTTTATTCTATGGTACTCTTTATGAACATGCGAAAATTCGATAAAAATAATTACAAAGGAATGTTTGATTGAAAAGAAATATTAACTGGAGAGGGACACCCATTCACAATACTGCAGTTCATAAATGAATAAATAAAAACCAATCAATTCAATTTTTTTTAAAATAAAATTACTTTGATAAAAATAAAAGAATAATAAAATCATATATGGATACAACTTACTTTTTAACTTGAAAGTTCTAGGGATATGAAACGAATAGCGGTATACTCATTAAAAAAGAGCAAGAACACTAATATCGATTTGACTGATTTTGAAAAGCAACAGCAATTCTTTTTTAAAAAAAGAGTAATAATGCTTCGGAAAAAAAAAAACAGTGTCATCTTTTAGAGATGGCACTGTTGATGGAGCGTTAACAATTTAATCATTTAAGCGTAACCAAGAACGACCTAAAGCATTGCTCAATTGGCGAGATTTTGGAGAAAAAAAGTATTTGGTGTTTTTATTCTGAAACATTATAAAACAAATCAGAAAAGGATGAATTAATAGCGAGATAAAATGGCTAGGTTATCACAATGATAAGTTGATTTTTAAAATGAATTTAAACCAAAAGTACTATTTGATCTGCTAAGGATAAAATAGGATGAACTATCACGAGTAGATATATTTGCATGCAAGAAAAAAGCTGCCGTTTAAATCATCATTGGATTAGAAAATTTAAAATGCATGTTTTAAAAATTTTTTGCTATAAGGATATGCTTTTGCTAAAATTTAAACTATTTGGGGCTTGAACATCACACCTAAAGAAGAAAGCCTCTGTCGTCACCAATGTGATAGAAAACATTGCTTTCTTAACAATATTTTTTTTTCTTCTTTTTTAACATAGAATTTTTGTAACAGATGTCAGATACCTCCGAATCACTGAAATCAAATTTGCAATCAGTTTCTCTCTGCAAGCTACATTTTTCTTAAATGACATTTTTAGTCTATTTTTTTCGAAATGTATAACTTTAAAAAAAGTGATATATAAGAGGGGGTTGTGAACATGTTACGCTTAACTTCTAGATAAGTTAAGGCATATCATCAGGGTTAGAATGGCATAGGAATTCAGGTCCGGAAATGCAGCCATACGCCGCTAGGAACCCTTCCCGATTACGAACTGTTTCTTTCTATGCTCTTCATGACACAATAGAGAAGTTTTCTTCCTGAACAGGACGACATTTCCGGGAGCGGGTTTCTATGCTATTCCAATCCCGATGATGTGCCCTAACTACTCCAGAAGTGGGTTGCAAGATTTATGAAATTCCTTCTTATATATAACGTTTTTCACCTTGCACATTTTAATAATAAAAATAGGCTAAAACTTTTAAGAGTATAGACTTTTCAGAAAAACTGTAGCTTTAGAAGCAAAACTAGTTTTATATTTGAAATCCCTGCATCCGAATTAGACAAGAACAAGCATTTGTATAAATGCAACAAAACATTTGTTATCTTCTATTTCATAGCGTACAGTTCTTGACGAAGGTTTTCAAATTATATATATATATAATGTTATAAAGGTGAGCCTTTCGTTTGACAAGAGAGCACTGCAAGGGTGAAACCACGGAAAGATAGCAGCACCACTTACTCGTGAGACCACTTTCACAATTTAGACATAATTTCGAAGGGAAATGAATTTTTTAAAGATCCTTCTATCCTGCTCAGCGACCACGGGACTTTCACGAACTCGTTTATTGTATGAATTCGGCGGTTTTAGGGGAGTGGAGGATCAAGTAAAATCCCGGATCTTCGTCTGATTATCTAAACACTAGGCTACCACATATGACCAGACTAGCCCCTTCAGCTGTTAACCGGAAGGTTTTTTGCTCGAGTCCACCCGTGGGCGCATATCTTAGGGGCCGGGATAGCCTGGTGGGTAGGGCCCTTGTCCAAGAGGTAGTGGGTTCGATCCACGCCGAACGAAGACTCCCCCGTGTAGTAAATGGAGACAGATGCACGTTAAATCTGTCGAGTCAGAATGTTTCCATAACAAATCATACCTCTGGGGTTACTGATCCTTGTCTTCTGGATTGGGTTCAATATGACAAGAGTTGAACATGAGTAGTCGTTGCCCACGTCGTTGAAAAAAATAAATCAGCGAGAGAACGTTTTTTTTTGGGGTCTGAATTCGTAACATTAAATAATTAGCATATTTGAGTTCACTCCCTCGAATCATTGAGTTCTAGAACGTGAAGATCCGACCGTTAAATCAAAAGTTATTCAGGGTGTTACGCATTGTACATTGCAAATTATGTATAATCACAAGCTTTCCTCCTCTTGGAGTTAGCTCAGTATACATTAGTCAAATCCCACTTTTGAGCTTGGTTTACAATCAAACATTTATAAGAACAAATCAAATTGGAGTTAATAATGAAATATATAAATAATTTGGAAATTTTAAATTTAACTTTTCTGTTACTATTTAAAGAAAATCATTGTGATACGTTACAAGAGTAAAAAACAAACACAGATTCACTTCAGGAATTTGTTTTTGAGCCTCTTGAAACACCTTTTTTTTTTCTCAACACAAAAAAGTACAGGAATGAGTTTCTCTGAAATGGAGATTGAATCTCATATTTTCTGGAAAACTGTGCGATAGTACAGCTGTTTTGAACATTTTTAATGGCGTTCAAACATTATTTTTAGCATACAACTTAACTTGCCAAAATATGAGAGAAATCTCTAACATTTAAAATAATTTTTCAATAAATTTGTTTTTCCCAAATTTTTTTTTCTCATAAGAATTAGGTTATAATCAATATAAACATGTATTGGACTCTATAGTCATGTAAAACTTAAAATTATGTCAAAAGTGATTTTTTTATTGTAAGGCAATTTAATTACTTACTTTTTTTTTGAAATTATAGTATTCATATTAATTAGACCAAGTATCTACTTTTATAGTCTGTGTTGAATTTATATACACTATATAAATCAGAAAGAAGAAGTGTTAAATGATTTGACAGTAATTGCATATCACAAAACGTAAGTTATAAATTTTATTAAATACCTAAAATACAGATTCAAAAATAAAACTAATATTAGTGGTAATATACATTAAGACTAAACATAACACATCAAAACTATGTTTTGCATCTTTAAAATAATACGATATAATAACAATTAAAATCAATTAAATATCACAAGCAAGAGAAGTAAGTATATATGTAAATGAAAACATCTGATTTAAATTTTGATCTTCAAAAATACAAAAAATTTTAGATAAGCGTTGAAAAATGTGAACTATTTGTAGAAAAAAGATAGACCTCTAAAATAATAAGTGCATAGTAATATAAAAAAATAAATATTTGTTTTAATTGAAAATAAAATTTTGTTTCACAATTTAGCTAAAAGCTTCATTAGAATTATAATATACATAGTATTTAATTTCTATGAAAACAAAAAATGTTATTTTTTTTAAATTTATGCCATTTTAGTTACCTAATTTAAGTGAATGATATAATTCTCTTAATGGAGGTGCTTTTGCAACAAAATGTAGCTGTTAGTGAAACAACAAAAAAACTAAAGATTTACGTTTCAACTGAACATTTAGCAGAATGAAACTATCTTCTTCCAATAAACCATTTGAATACATGTTTGTTCAACAAAAGTCCTATTAAAAATTAGTTAGATCTTGTCTAAGTTTGTATGAAATTGTTTTAAGGTTCGAGGACAAGTCTACGATAACAGTCCTCTGGTAAAGAGTATCTGATAGCGGCTACGTTTGCAACATCTTTCTTAAGCTGCTCTATTTCATCTTCGTAGTCTCTCATCCACTTCTTCTGCTCCACCTGAGCTTCTCTTAGAGCATCAGTCCTAGGTCCAAGGTCTGCGTTGATGAGTTCACGTTCGGCAACGGCTAACAATCGCTCTAGGTCATCCAGTTGAGAATTGTCCACACTGTCAAGGTCACCTGAAAGATTCATTACAGAATATGAGTCATTTTAACTAGTTTCATCTTTATGTTAGTATGTGCAGGTGGGTTACTCAACAAATGTGCTATTGAATGAAAATGTATGCTTGGTTTGGAAATTTTTGTACTAAGTTATAGATAATCATCTGACAGAAAAGAGATTTTATTATGCCACATGGAGATTTTCATCAAAGATATTTCCTAACACATAAAAATGAGCACACCAAGAAAGAGTCTCAGAATCAAATGAAATTTTACATATGCAAGTATACAATGTTGATAAAAGTAAGAAATCAATGCGAAATGATCATTTATTGCAGAAAAAAATACAAATGAATGGTGGCTTCATTATTCATTTCGGCCACCTCTAATGCGAGTGCAAGATGCTGGGCAATGAATTATACAAGTCTCTCTTGTTTCATAGTTGCTGTAAAAACACTGCTGAACTGTCTAAACTCGGAGGCTGCCCAACTTGCAGTCCCAGATATACTCATTCGATGAAAAAATCTGGGGATCAAGCAAAGCCACGGATGGGTCAGGGGCATTCTCTTGTTGAAAAATGGCTTCTGGAAGCCCCACCATGAGTGTCAACACATGTGGTTGAAGAATATACCGCAGGGTTGTCATGATATTCTGCGGATGAAAATGAGAGGCTATCGTGTGTCGTACCATCACACCAGCAGCAAGAAGCAGTAGCAGCGTAGTATTGAGGCGTTCACCACAGGGCCTCTACACTATTGATCCTCTCTTCCCAAATGACTACCTGAATCCAGTCCAATGCGGTCAAGGGCAACAGCACTCCGAATGGAGGCAACCGTGAATGGGTGTCAATCCTGCTGTTCATCAGCTTCTGTAGCTGATGGGATGGTATGTGGTGTCATCACAAGATCCCTCCTAAGATTGATCTAGGTAGCCAGTGCATTCGTGATACCCTTCAGGCAGGGCTCCTAGGAGCCTTTTTTCAAAAAGCAATACTTTGCCACCTTTCCCTGCTCCATTCTCAGATTCAACACACAATGAGCATATAGGGGACTACTTGTGATGGATAACCAAGTAGGATAACCCCAGATTTGGCAGTGTTTTATAGCAACTGTGGAACGAATCGCTACAGAATATAAAAAGTGACTTAGATTTCTTAACGATCGACTGCATTTGTGTGAAAGGATGCTAAAACCCTTATTCATTTGTATTTTTTCCAAAATAAATTACCATTTTGCGTTGATTTTTTAATCACTTACTTATCACCACTGTACTTACGTATTAAAATTTCGCATCAGTCTGACAACTCTCTTTGGATAAACTAATTTTTAAGGCAATCAGTGCATTGCTTCATTTAATTCATTGAAATGTGTTATATTTAATAATCGCATTCTATCTGATGTTAAAGGGTTGATTCAGAGATCTGTCAAGCTAAGTTCTATAAAGTTTCCGGTTGGGAAATTAAAAACTGGTGGAATACTGCCAAAAATGGTAGTGAGCTTAAATCTGAGTGTAACAACTATGATAAACAAATGAGTTCAACTTTCTTCTTCTTCAGCACGACAGCTCCTTACAGGCCTTGGCTGCCTCAACCACAGGTAGCCTCCAACACCTCCTGTGCATGGCGACTTTTTTCCAGTTGTTTATCTTTAATACTTTTAGATCTTTAGCACTGTCATCCAGCCATCTAGTTGGAGGTCTTCTTCTAGCCCGAGATCCCGAAGGATTTTAAAAGGTGGCAATTCAGACTGCATTATTTCCTGGACCTCTCCAGATATCCATTTTAATCTATTGCTTCGGATGACCTGCATTATCTGTGGCTGTCCATAGAGTCGGTATAATTCAAAGTTGTATCTGATTCGCCAACAGCCTCTTTCCTGTACTGGGCCAAAAATATTTCTAAGGATTTTTGTTTAAAAAAAACCATGAGTACGTTGATTGTCTGCGTTTAGTATCCATGTTTCACTTGCATAGAGCAATACAGGTAGAATAAGAGTCTTATAAATTTTAATTTTTCGACTGATTATCCTATTGATCTTAATTGCTTTCTTAGTCCAAAGAAACACTTGTTTGCCATTTTAATTCTGTTGTCAACTTCTGTTTTTATGCTGTTTTGGTCATTGTTCCAAGGTATTGAGTTCAACTTTACATTGCATAATTTTGATATAAATAAAAAGATCTAAGCTTATGGTATTTAAGTAGATACTTAAAATTTCGAACTTTAGTTCTATAGGAAGTGAGTCTAATTCACAGGGTCCTGAATTTAGCAATTGCTATAAACCTTCAGAAAGAGTCATAGAAAGTTCATTAACCCAACAAAATACTTCATTTGTAAACAAAATACTCTTTGTAGCGCATACATAAAGAAACAGTGAAAAGAGACAAGACCTTACCAATATTCACTTTCTAGAATATCAATTGTTTTTGTCTGTCACGCAAAAATACTCCTAAATTACAAATTTTTCTTGCCTGGATTTAATCAAAAACTCTTAAAAATATGTTTAAAAATCTCTTTATTATTTTTTAAATACATGAAAGTTTTGGGAATGTGGAATACCTTTTTTTTTCTTCAAAATTTGTTTGATTACTTCAAGGAAACAAAATGATGAAGTAACTGACAAGCATTGACAAGACTGCAACAATTTCTTAACCAAAATAAATACAGCCTTATATTTTACAAGAAATCTAAATCTCTTTCCGCTCAGAAATAGTCGATAATTAAAACTATTTCCTATCAAATTTATAAAATGTGTTAATTCTCAGTACATATCTACAAATCAAAAGTGATAAATACCCAAAGCATCTAAGATGTCATCTAATTTTCCTTTGGCATTTCTTCCTTTGTCTAAAGCTTCCAATGCAGCAGTCTTTGCTTCATTTGCTCTACTTAAAGCCTAGAATAGATTAATTGGTGTTGATAATTAGTTCGAAATATGTACTAGGAATTTTAAAGTTTGTATTAAATAAAAAAAAAATTTCACATTTGGGTTGTGCCTAATACTGAATTGGAAGCGTATTCTTGTCAAAATTAGGAATAGATTTGCTCAAAAACAAAATAAAATTTTTAGTTTTACAAGTTAACGATTTTCAGACCACTTTTTCATTAAATATTAATTTGGATGTTCCAGCTATCAGCAATTTTCATAATAAAAAAATGCATATCATGTTCATGCAACATTAGAGCATAAGGGTTTGTCTGCCTGATGAGTGAGTGTGCTTGTTTTGTAACTGTAAAATGCATGGTTTTGCAAGCTGGAAAAAACTCTAGAAAAATTTTCATGTTATTTAACATTAGAAACATGGGAGCAATTGGTTTGCATATTTGAAAATGAAGATTCTCAAAGAATTGGTGTTGGCCAGTAATTATATTCACACTATTGGTATTGTATCTAATGTTCTGCAGGTATCAACACAAATAATTAAAAACTCTCACTAGTTAATACAAATGGTTTTTATATGACAAATAATTTTATTTTGTAAACAAGAAAATCAATTAATTAAATACCAAGTTACGACTCACTAACTATACAATGAAATAATATTATAAACACTTCATTCACATATATTTATTAAACATATTATATATTTTATTACAACTTTAACTTAATTTATTTTGAAAGAAACGCAGTTCTGCTCTGAATATGAATTGTTCAACATTGTATCTTGTTGCATTGAGCATTTTTTGCTTTAAGGAACGCACAATGGCGATTTTTAAAGTTACATGAATGTAAGAAGTCTTTAGTGAACTTTAGAGGCGAAATTCTGATATTTCTATTTACAAAAAGAGCGAGTAAAGCAATAATTCCATTACTAACGTTAAAAACGTGAAGATCTTTTATAACAGTTGAATATTAGTAAAATCATTATACAGTTTTGAATGAAGATTCTGGAAATGGATATCCTTTTTAAGCAAAAGTACAAGAATTTCTTTTTACAATAAATTAATTTTGTATAGAGTCAAAAAAGTAATAGATAATTCTGGTTTCACCAGAAACAAATTACACATTTGAGTTTTGAAGACTAATGGGTTAAAGTTTAAATAATGATTGCATCAGTTAGTTTTGATTTTATAAAATTTGCTGTTAATATCTCAAGACCAATCCTTTAAATGCTTAAGACTGCACCTGGAAATCATTTAAGTTTTCTTGCTCACTGTATCTATAATTTTATTAACAGGAGAATAACAGTAAATGTTACGCCTAAAATCATACCTCTTCAGAAGAGTCTGCATCCATTTTGGCTTCATCTTCAAATTGTTTCATCCGTTCATCAGTATCATCCACGTCATCTGTGAGTTCTCCCGCTTGACCTTTAAGTCTTTTAGCATCCTCTTTAGTTTGTCCAGCCTCTTTGCGTATTCCATCTGCATCCTATCAAAATCAATGCTTTCATTAGCTACATGAGAAATGTTTAATTAATATACCTATTAGAGACTTGTGCTATGTAAAAATACTATTCCTGAATAATTAAACTTGATTTACAGTTACTCTGTAAATTATCATTCCATTTGACGCATAAACTATGAATTAAATAGAAGATTTTTTATTTATGTCAAACAAATTAACATGGCTTATATACTTTATATAAATTATCGATGGTGAAAAAAAAAATTAAACGCTTACAACCTATGAAAACATTAAAAATTACAGTAACATATCAAGTTTGCAAGTCACAATTATAAAATTGTTTTATCTAAACATAATGTATATTAACATGTTTAGTAGGTAAGTTTAATGATTTTAATGGTACAAAATGTTTAGCCACTGTTTCTCAGGGGTAGAATGCTCACCTCCCAATGAGGTTACCCGGGTTCGAATTTCAGCGATGGCTGGTCGAAATGAATTCTGCACCCGTCTCCTTGCTATCAGGTTAATTGTAGGAGATTTTTCTTGGTTTTCCTCTCCATGTGACGCAATTACGAGTTGGTTCCATCAAAAAGGTCTCAACAAAGACAAATTTCTATCAATACTTTATACAAGATTTCTCCTGTCTTCCGGAATGGGGTAAAAATGGCTATAGAGTAGAACATCGGTAGTCGTAAACCGAAAAGTGGGTCGGCTGTTCGAGAACAATGATAAAAAATATCCCTATATAATGCTTCCCATTTCAAGGTTTACGTAATAAAGATCTTCTACAGTACAAATGAACTATTTTACTATCAACTGTATTTGGGATAAGGAAGTGAGCTATTCAATGTTTGTAAGTAAAAGCAAATTTGTCTCAACAGTTTAACAAAAGAAAATATAAACTAAAAAAAAGAATATTACTTTAGACGCTTGTTCTGCCAATCTTTTAGCTTCTCTCGCAATATCCCTGGCGTCTGCAGCATCTTGGATGGCGCCACGTAAAGCATCTTCAGCATCAAATGTTTTATTTTCAGCTTCGTTAACCTTTCTTTTGACTTCAGGTATTCTCTTAATTGTCTCATTTGCTCTTTCTTGACTCTCTTTTACCTGCTGATCAAAACCTAACAAAAATAATTGATTATATTGTATCTTAAATTGTTTTTATACACATTTGTTTTAAGAGAAATAATGTATGGTAATAAATCAACATTAGAATTCAGGATACAGCTTGTGAATTGTTATTTAGTAATTGGAAGTATATGAACTTAAAAAAAAGGTGCCATACCTTTAAGTGTATCAAGGGTATCTTTAGCATCCTCTAAGATCTTTTCACCAGATTCAATTGCATTCAGTGCCTTGGCAAGTGCAGCATCAGTATCAGTAAGCAATTCATCTGTAATCTAAAATGAAAGATCTCAGATAATGATGATTACAAAAGTTATTAATTGAGAAAAGAAATCTTTGTAATTTTTGCTTGCATTAAATAATTAAAAATAAACATAAAAATATGATAACAGCAATTTGGCAAAAGCAGATTCCCACATGAAATTATGCGGGGGGTAAAACATTAGTAAACCTATCGTATTACGTGTTCTGTAAGGGTCTCACTCATTACGTAGTTTTTAAATCCTTGTCAGAAATTAAGTGAAATAAATATAAGGTTTCAAATGACTATTAAAGCCAGGAAAAATGAGCTTGCTATCAAAATCTGCTAAATTTTATAACCGTGAAAGACGAAGAAACTTGGAGGAGTTTGCTTAATTGCTTTTTAATTCTGCTTTGCTTCCTCAAGCAATCAAATAGGTTTTAATGTTTTCAGTCCCACTTTTCTCTTAAGTGATTAACAATTTTTTAAATTTTATTTAGTAAAAAACGTATACTCATTAAGATTTGTAAATTATTTAAGCAAAAGGAAAAAAAGGAAAAATGCCAAAACCTTTATCGTTACTACTGTAAAAAATAGAACGTAAAACATTTAAATGCCTGGTGAAACTTGGAAATGTTTTTTTAAAACTTGCCTTTTCTCATCTATATCCTCCAGCAATCAAACAGGTTTTGATGCTTTCTGTCTCGCCTTTTAGACAAGTGATTTAACAGATTTGTATCATGCTTCTTTCCCTTAGAAACAAGAACTCTTTTATTCATTATTCAAAATCAGATGTTTTCATCTTCTTTTGAATCATAATTATACAAAATCCACTGATCTAACAAAACAAGTTAATTCAAAGTAAATATGTTCTCAAAGAGTCATTTTCGATAAATAACAATATTCTGTAATCAGATCAATGGGAGAAATCTTCATTTCTTAAGACATTAAACTGTCGTAAATATGTAGTGGGGGGGGGCAAAACTTTATGTATTTATGACTATTTCATATATTATACAATTACAAACATACATAAGTATTTAACTTTACCTGTTGTTGTCTAATTGCTTCATTCAATAATCCTTGGCCATCTTTTGCCTGATCATCTAATCTCGATAAAGTATTTTTGTGTTCATTTGCAAGAGAATCTGCTTGGGCTTTAATTCTCCTAGCCTAGGAATGAAAATTAATAAAAACATTAAAAATGTTTTTAAAAAAATATAGACGCATGTATTTTATACAGTAACATTAATATCTAAAGTACCTCCATTTTTATTCTGGACGCATCATTTTGCAAAGTTTCTACATTTGCCGTTGGCACTACTAGAGAATTAGCATCCGTATAAATGCCCAATGCATCATCATAGACAGTGTTGGCTTCAGTTTTTGCATCTTCTGCTAGATCTTTAGTTCTATTTACAAAGTCATCCAATTCAATTAACCTGAAAATTAGTATAATTCATTTTTATGAGTTCTTAGAATGGAGAAGCTTTTTAATTTGAAATTTCTTGGTTATGCTAATAATAACTACAACCTAGACAAACAGTAAAAATTGATTTTTGTCATTCAATTTTATAACTTGTTCTCAGTTTTAATGCTTGTTTCTTTATAATAATACAATGCTAGAAATAAAAAAATAAATAAGATTTTAATTTTTTCTCAATAAGTTCAAGTAAACAACAATCTGGCAAAAAATGTATTGAAATAGATGGTTTTCAGGTCACATTTACACTAATAAAAATTTTTTGTAAGGAAAATGATATAGTATTGTTAAAATTTGCAAGTCAGAGAGAGATTAGGACTTTCAAAACACATAGTTCATGGATGCATAATTATTTATTTCTTTGTAATAATAAAATTTTCCTACCGTTTCTTTATATAATCAATATTAATATACTTTAAACATAGAAAATAAATAACTTAAAAATTTAAATATTTAATAGAATGAAAATTACCTTCTCCCAAGGTCAAAAACTTCACTGCTTAACTTTTCCTGCGAATCCAGAGTTTCACGAGCGAGACGATATGCTTCAATCGATGTATTCAAAGCCCGATTAGAAACATTGTCACTGACATCAGCATCTTCTTCTTGCCTACAAATTAGAAGTCATCCTTATTGTACATTCTCAAAAGGGAAAACTTACCTTAGATTAACAAATGAAACAGATACATACTGTGGTTTAAAAAAAATTTAGTTTATTGAAGTATGTGTGTCAAAAATGCATACATGTTTGAGTTATTTTTCAATCAACAAGCTCAAATTTAGGGTAAAAATGTCAAGTATTACCAATAAGTGATGATTAAGTTACCAATTTCTTATCTCACTTTGTTACTTACAAAAGGGCAACATCATCTTAAATGCAATATTATTGGTTTGCATGTTCTCTGATCAGTACACAACTAAATTTTTTGCAGCATAATGAAAGATAAAGGCAATTTAAATCACCCTGTTTCTGAGCTCAGTTTGAGATGAGATTAGAGTGCTGTATTATATAAAGTGACTATTATTTTTATTAAAAATTCATAATTAATTCATTCAGTGGAAAAATTCAGTGAAAAAATTCCTAATGATTCAGTGGAAAAATTCATAATTAGCCACAACTCATACTTATAAATTTATTTAAGTTGAATGCACTAAGCTTAAGTATTAAAGAAGGAAAGCTTTAGAAATTAAATTTGTCCAGAGAGTATATTTATTTTTCAGTCTGACATACGTTCGAGAAAATCTGAAAAAAATTAAAATCAAATTTTAAATCAATAAAAATGCCCCATAGGATGTATCTCTTTCAGGATAAATACAACTTCAAAACATCATCAGATCTCATAGTTATTGAAACACCTGGAATCTTTCATATTTTCATACATTCAATTTTATTCAACAACTATTAAAATTTTATAGTTATAAATAAAGTTATATTCAATATTAGTGATTAACTTTGGTTAAAGAATCATTTATGAATAACAGAATGAATTTTGAATTTCATACAAAAATTTTGCAACAAAAGCAAATTTATAGAAACAATATCAACACTATACCGTAAGTGTGAGCAGTAACTTACTGATCTGCAAGTTGACGTGCTTCTCTTGCAATCTGAGACAATCTTTCAGATTGCTGCCCCAATCTGTCTTTTCTGTCTAAAGCAGAGTGAAAGGCATCACGACCTTGAGTATCCAAATATTTTCGAGAAGCAGCAACGGCATCTTTAGACTGCTGTATGATATTTTCTGCCAACGATATGTTATTGAGTCCATATCTTCGATATTCCTCACCATCGTCTAATCGCTCTCTAATTTTACCAGCCGTTTCACCAATCTCCTTGATTCGCTTGCGCAAATCATTTAGTTGATTGATTAAACTGCTATCTGCAACTGTGAGAGAAAATTATCTTTGGTTGATATTGAACAAGGTACATTGTTTTATAAACTAAAGCATTTGAAGAAAGTCATGAATGTCAACAAATTCTGTTGGACTGGTTTAATAATGCAATACATGAAATTATTATATGAACTAATTCTTTTTCACAAAAATTCTTTAGGTTCATAAATTTCATAAAAATAATTTACAAAATTAAATTTGGAAAAATAAATATTTTCATGAAGTTATTTTTCTATTTTTTTTTATTGCGATTCATAAATAAATAAATTAGGCAAAAAAACAAACAAAAAAACAATTAGATACTAATTGAGCAGTGTTGGTGCTTACATAGTTCTACCAACATTATTTTTTGTTTGCTGTTAGTTCTAATTAAAAAGAGCTATTAGTACATACTAATAATTTACTATACAAACTACAAGGGGAAGGATCTATTTTGAGAGCCTTGTTTTCAAATATAAAAACAACACACTAGAATAAAATGCAACTATAAAAACAGAAATATATGTATATCTATATTATATAAAACGCTAATATGTACGTATGTATGTATCAATAAAACCGATGATATTTCTTTTCTCGCGCTGGCAACAGTTTTCATTTTTAATTGATTGGATTCGGCGCGCAAGAGCACGTAGTGAGCAACCAGATAACAATAACCAGAGTGAGCATTATCAGGTTGTTCAATTCAGATTCATGCACTAAAAACATGACAATATTTAATTTAAACTCAATTAGGAATTAATTAATTAATTGAAGTGAGAATGCTTTAAAAGGCCGCTGTTGAATTGATATTTTTCTACTGGGAGCTACCTAAACGTCTAAAAAACGTTTAAGTGTTTGTATTGAATGCATTGAATTTTTTTATATTTCGCGTTTATTTATGCATTGAATTTTCACGCTTTAAAATGCAGAATATTAGTGAAGCAATATTTGATAATTTATTTTGCTAATATGTTTCTTATTTAGCTAATGTTTTGATTTTTTCACCATGTACAATCTAAATAGCTAATATACTTTTTTAAAAGCCAATAAGAACATTGGTAGAATTCTTCTACATAAGTACAATACTATGTCTTTGATGATAAAATACTATGTCTTTGATGATAATATACTATGTCTTTGTGCTAGAACATTGTGTTCATTGGCGAGCGAGCGCAGCGAGCCATGGTTCACGTCGTGAACCACATAGGATTGCGTAGCAATTCTCGGGGGTTGCGAGCGTTAGCGAGCAGGGGGCGGAGCCTCCTAGTAAATATATATTCCATTATCTAAATATTCCATTTTTTCCTTAAAAAAAATAGGATTGTTTAAGAAGTGAGAGAGAGAGAATATTTAAACTACTATCCATAGGTAATAATTTTTTAAAAGCAAAACTAATGAAAATTTACTACATTTTTCATTTTAAATCAGTCTTAATAATTAGAGTAGTGATTAAATAAAAAGTTAAAATTTCATTTTAGTAGAAATAATGAATAAAAGATATTAAGTAAAAATCAATATAAACATTTTAGAAATAAATGACAACTTAAGAAAGGAACACTCTAATTAATATAACCTCATCATAAATTGCTGATATATATTTTAAATGAAAGGGAAAGAAACTTTTAAAAAATACTTTAAACTTTTTTTTTTCAAAAATAAAGTTTGATTTGCATTAAAAGTCATATGGTATTTTTATGAATGCAATACAGTTTGTGATTTTACATATTTAGCAACTCAATTTGATCCAAAAACTTTTTTAGATGAAAATATTTAAATTGCTTACTTGCAGCTCTTTTAGCTTCACTGAGCAAATTCTCAATTTTTCTTTCAGCTTCTCTCAATTTCCGTTCAAAATCAAAATCTTCAATTGTGTCAGGATGGTTTTTCAATTCATCCATCAGTTTGGAAAGCTCAGTTAACTTATCTTTGTAACGATCAATTGCTTCTTCCAGAAGTGAATAACAAGGAGGGCAATCTAACATTAAGATACATTTATATTACGCTTTATGTAACTACAAGCATATTATATGAAGTTAACATTTTTAGGAATATTTGAAATACTGTCAAACATTTTTTTTATTCCCAGGGTTGATTTAATCTGGCCCCCCCCAAAAAAACCCATTTAAAAAATAAGATTTTTTCATTATTGCATTTTATTATTAACAAATAAGTTTCAGATAGTAAGTTTATAAAACAATAAAATTCAAACTACATACATTGAAATATTTATATTTCCATTATTTCTACATTCTATGCTTTTAAACTTTTAATTAACCTTTTAAAAAAAGCACATACTATTAGAAATAGCAAATGATGTACTATTATCATAAAAATTTGAGACACTAATTCACGATACAACTGAAGTTATAGTTACATTATAAATACTATTTTCTCGACTTTATTACATACAGTTAGAGATGATACTTTTAAAATATAGCACTTTTTAACTCTTGAAATACTTGTTTTAGAATTCTTGCTCAGATGTATTCCTTGTTTTTGAAATACTAGAGAAGCTCTCTTTCACTGTACATAACATAGGAGGACAAAGAACACAATAAAACAGTCGGATAAGTAATGCGACGCACCATTGCATTAATACATTTTACATGTTAATTTTAAAAAAGGATGTTTAATATTTGAATTTACATAAATTTTCACTTAAAAATTTAGTCATTTTTCATAATTTTAAAACAGAATAGAGTAATCCTACAAAAGTAATTGGACCCTACTACTGATGTAAATGACATTGATAATAAACTGTATTAATTATTATGGCTATTGAGCACTTAATTGTTAATTAAATTAATGTTATTTATGAATGCACGAAGACTTACTCTAAGATAATAAAAATTAAAAAAAAAGATGAAAAAACTTAATTAAACTGTGAAAAACACTAATCTGTGAGAACACTAATTAGTTACTCACATTACAAAAAGAACTTTTAAGAAACAGTAATATTCCAACTTGACAACATTTTGATACTTCATTATATAAAAAGATCATTTAAAAACAAAGTTACAAACATAAATGAATAAAATATTTAGTATTTTACCTAAGCAAACAGTCCCTCTGCTATATTTGTTGTCTCTACAAATATTGCATCTTCTTCCTTCTCTATTATTCCTGCATTGACACTGACCAGCTGTGTCACACTGCAAGGAAGTGGACCCAGAAGGATCACACTCACACGCTGCAATACATTACATCCTTATCATGAAACAGCATTTCAAATATTAGGAAAAGTCTGATTTAAAGATAATTAAGTAAATTTGAATAAGGCATAAAATACACCCTCAACTGAATTTAAAAGGAATTAATATTGATATAACAATTTAGACGTAGAAACTTAATGTTTGGAAATGCTTATTTTGAAAATAGCAGTTAAAATTTTCTTTACTTCTTCGAGAAATAGGTTCGACGAAACGAATTATGATTGAAAAACGTCTTTCGTTATGATTGAAAATGAAACAAAAGAGAGCAATATTTAAGGTTAGATTATAAAAATATCAAGACGATCACAAAAAAGACTCTTGACTTTAAAATTTTAAAGAAAATAAAACAATGAAAATAATTTAATGGTTGATATTTAGCTTCACATATATAGTTAAACTGCAAAACATTCTTATAACATATCTAATGCTTCAAATATAAATTATTATATTAAAAAAATTCAACAGCATAATTTTATTATAAATAGATTACTATAACTATAGGTATAAAAATAATACAATATCTAATGGTGCTAGTTATATAGAATTCAAGGAAGACTATTCATTCAGAATAAAAATAGAATTATACGAACTGGAGACAAAATAAAATGCATATTAAATGATTTTTACCTTTACATCCTTCTTCAGAAAATCCATAATGGTAAGGAGCACAAGAATCACAGTGGCGGCCGACTACACCTGGGTGGCAATGACACTGTCCCGACCGTAGATCACAGGTTTGGTTATAGGATCCAATTCTGTCACAATCACAAGCAACACAGCCTTGTCCGCTGTCTATATTCCAGAAGCCATTCCTACACTTATCACACTTACGCCCAACAACATTTGCCTTGCAGCGGCATTGACCTCCTGTCAGTTCACATGGGTTGGAGCTTCTTTCTGATTCAATTGTTCCCGGAAGATAGCATATACAGCCTTTAAAAGTATTAAACCACAAGTATAAATGATTTAACAGAAACTAAACATAAATTCTTCATGAGACTACAAACTAAATCAAGAAATTTTATCTAGATTATTAGTTCCAATAGTTGTTGCAAAAAATTCTACAGTTATAAATTTGAAAAAATGAAACAAAAACAACGTATTATATTCAAAAGAGATTTCTTCTTGTATAACAAAACATTTCATTACATCTTTTGATTTAAATAACTTCGTGATGTTTAGCTTGTTTTCAAAATTTATGCTAAAATCAATGGTTTGAAAGAACAGTAAAAACCTATAGATATTTTATCAATACATTTATAAAGCAAAATTTTTTACCTCTCAAAGATGAAGGAATGAAGGGAGAATTTAAAAAAATGATTGTTTTTATTTCATCACAATTACTTATTTAAATAAGTTATCAATGAAATGTAAGACATAATGTGAAAAAGAAACTGGCTGGTGTTCTTATATATTCTCATTCTATCATAAAAACGTTTTATTTTAAATCTACTTATATTTTTTATGACGGTATGGGAGAAAAAAAAAGAAGAGGGAAATTTGAACTAGTTTGGATATTTAATAATGTAAAAGATTTTTTAAGGCAGAGAGAAGTTTAAACGTGAAAAATAATATTTTTTCAAATATGCTGCAAGACAATTAATTTTCTAGCAAGTGAAATTATCTAGCTTGGCCTCTTTCTTGCACGGCAAATAAATTTTTCCTCATGTTGCTACACTGAAGAGAATATTACGTGAAAACTTGTCCAAGTGTTTAATGCTCAAAGAATGAAATTCAAGTCATCCTAATTTACAAATTGTTGCAAAAAATTGTACAGAAAAGAAGAAAACAATAAATAAAAATCAAAAACTTTTATTTCCCTGATCAAATATTTGTAACATATTTTATAAAAAGATGTCATAATCCAAATAGCTGTATGTTCTAATCTAACTTATTTTGGAAGCTTAATGATTCTTCAATTCTTATGAGTTAGAAATGTGCATGTTAACATTTCAGTAAGATTTAATTAAAGAGAAAGATTTCTAGACACACTAAAAGGTAAACCCGAAGCAACTGGATACTCAATTGAACCAAAAAATTTATTTTCCTTCTTGCGGTAAGATGAAGAAAATAAGTACTTACGTTTGCAACCTCCTTTAGGCAAGGTTAAAGCATCTCCATAATATCCTGGTAAACATCTTTCACAACTAAAACCAGATGTGTCATAGATACATTTTAAACACTGTCCAGTAGTACTGAAAATAAAGTGGATATTGATTAAAAATGTAATATCAACTTTTCACTACACTAAACAGCAGTAAAAATAGAACTTACGTATTACAGTTTCCAATAGCATTGGGATCTATATTTCCACTGCACTCACATTTTCTGCATTGTCTTGGTGGGCCGAACCTCCCCAAAGGATCACCATGATAGCCATCAATACACATATCACACTGATGACCTAAGGAACAAAAATATCTGCTTGCAAACATGTACTGATACATAATATGTATAATATATTTAAAAATGTAAGGTAAAAAACAAACAAACCCAAAGGTAGAAAATAAATATTAATATATCCCATGAAAAAACTAGAGCAGAATAAGAATATTCTATTTCTGTTTGTATTGTACATGTATTTGACTTTGGTACAGGCACTTGACTTACATTTATTATTTAGATTTAGTCTACAGGAAATATTTTTTCTTTCATTAAAAACCTTTCATCATATTTATTAACATCAATTTTTTAAATACTATTTTTACTTGAAATGCATTCAACAATCCTCTGCAGAAATATAATTTTTTTCTTTCCCTATTATGAACTAATTTATTATTAAATTTCTTACAATTTCAAATTCCTTATGAAGATTTTTTATATATTTATTTGAATACATTAAATTATTATACCAACAAAAGTTTGTGAGTTGTACAGGATATCAGCTACATTTTAGATTTTCAAATCTATGACTTTTCATGACTAATTCCAAGAATTTTTCATGACTTAACAGAGTTACTATTTTCTCCAACAAAAACACAACAATAAATTTAAAAAGGAAATTATAATATTAATTGAAATGATAGGTATAACCAAAACTGTTATAATCTGTATCTTCATATTTATAGATTTTAAACTTAAAAACAGAGTAAAGAAAGAGTTGAAGCAATAAAATATATATATAAAAAAAAAAATACAAAAGCAAATCATTTTCTTCTTTTTTTCAGCAGAATTATATTCTAAAGATACTTTTCTTGTTCACCAGAAAGGATAGAAATACTCCAGATTTTTCTGTTTTCAATTTGGAATAAAAAAAAAATACCAATGACTGGCTTGCTTCAGCTAGAATTTTAAATTGATAAAAAAATAATAAATAAATAAATAATAAAAATTTTGAAATCACAGAAGTTTATAAGATAATTCACTCTAGAAATGATGTTTTTTCTTTCATTTTTTGAAAGAACAACATGATTTTTAAAGAACACGATAAAAACATTTAATATTTTAATAAAATATGACTGACAGTGGGGATTTTGTTGCAAATTCAGATATTCAGAAATCCACGAAATCGTAAATTCCATTATAAAAATTAGATTTTTCGGCAACCTAAATCCATGAAATTATATATATATATATNAATTCCATTTTAAAAATTAGATTTTTCGGCGACCTAAATCCATAACTTTCCATGATTTTTTTTTAAAAAATAGATAAAATCATGACATTTCACAACAAATTTTATTCAGTACCAAAATTCATGACCTTCCAGGTGTGCGGATACCCTGGTTGTAGCTTAGCAGTTACAATTTATGCAAAACAATGCTTATTGAACTTTATATACACATATATATATACATAATTTCTTATGATAAAGTTATAAATATATTTCCTAGCGCAAAGATTAATACTTAATACATAGAAACACAATTTAACCATAAACCAAAAGTAATTTCAAGTTAAAATTAAAATATATTATAAAAAGATGTTAAGGGTTTTATACATAAAATACATTTAATTTTAACTATTTCTATTATTTTAATCTGACAAGAAAATAATTTCAGAAACAGTTAAATACATACCAGTATGACCTAAAGGACATTGTTGACAAGCAACCTGACCACCCGGCAAAACGACACAGGGTCCTCTGTCAGGACACAGGCATGGTTTACAATCTGCAGAAGTTCCCTCACGAGCATCACCATAATAAGATAAAGCACACCGTTCACAATGATTACCTTCAGTATTATGATGACAGACACATTTTCCTAAATGAGATGTACAAGAGATATTTTATACGTAACTTATCCAAAGAAAAAAATATTTCCACAGAAAAAATTTACCATTTGAATTTTATGCTAAATATAACTATGAAAAGGTGACTAAATAACATAAATGTAAATTTAAAATCTTCTTTGAAAAAGCTGAAACCATTTTTAAACTATTTGCACAATAATATTTAAATGACTCATAGAATGAGACAGTGTACATATCATACAACACATACCAAATGAAAGGATATATTAGATAATATATTCATTCCCTTACGGTTATTTTTTTCATTGCTTAAAGTACCTAAGAGATGATCAAAATAATTATTTTTTCATAGTTTATATCGTAATTATTAATGATTCTAAATATATTATTTTAATCGCAATATTCAAAACTTCATGAAAAATTTTAATAAGTTGATTATCATATTTTTCTTCATAAACAAAAAGGGAAAGCGGTTTTCTCGTTGTTCTCACGATATTTATATCTATACGTATGTTTTTATATTTAAGATATAACTTTGAAGTGTCCTATTTCATAAACTTTAGGATAAATCTTTATCCTAAAGTTTATCAAATAGGATAATTCTTATTAGGATAATAAAATCTTTCATTGAGTAAACAATGTAGAATTTTTATGCAGTTGATTATATATGACGTTCCAAAATATAAATGAGTAAAGGAAAGCACAGATTAATAAAAGCCACTATGGTGATTAATAGAGGAAATGAAATTAAAATTTTGAATCCATGGATAATAAAACATTATAAATTATTTTCAAAATAGTATTAAACAAATTGGAAAGTAAGCTATGCTTGCAGAAGTATGATGCACCTACTTTTAATATATTAACAAGCAAAGTCACAGTTAACTGGAGTTCGTCTCCTTTTCCCATTCGGCAGAGGAGGAAAAAAAAAGGTTCACTCAGCAAAGATGAATTTTTAACAATTCCATCAGTTCCCAAAAATTTAACAGAATTTTATACAAGTGAGGCATTAAATTTTCTTCCCAAAAGCCAAGCATTAAATTTTGTTACGGAAGAACGAAACATGTTAATATTAGTTTAATTTTTGTGTACTATCTTTGTTATAAAATTCTGTCTTCATTAAAAGTCTAACTAAATTTCAAATTCGTTATTTGAAGTATAACTAGAATTTCAAATTATTAATTGAAACTTAAAAATAAATACACACCAAATGGCTGAAGTAAACAAAAAAATTTAATATTTTAAGAGAAAATTTTTTTTAAAACTTTTTCTTTTATTTATAAAGCAAAGAGAAATACTTTCTTGCCTATCAAAAACAAAAAAGCAATTTAAAAATGCATCAAATTTATAAATATTTTTAAATAATACTGAAAGAACAAAACATACAATCAAATTTAAAAAAATAACAATAGGTGAATTTTGTAAATTCATAAAAATATATGAAACATACGAATTTATACACCAGTTTATAAATGTTTTTATACTAACAATGAAATTTACTGTATGAATTATACTAACAATGGTTTCAAGACCTTTGTGTTGAGGGGAAGAGATACACTACCTGTAACAGGATCACAAGTATCAGCATGGTTATGGCAAAAGCACTTCACACATCGAGAGTAAGGACTGTCACCCAAAGGTTCTCTTCGATATCCTTTAGCACATAACTCACATGACAGGCCAGTATAGCCTTCAGGACACGCGCATTGCTCGATCCAGGTGGCTGGAACAGTATTTCTTTCTTTTGCTGCAGATTCCAGAACAACATCATCAAGATATCCAATACCTTTGAAAAATATTCGGAAATATGGATTTTCTTATCATAGGAAGTTAAATTTCGAAATTCTAAAGAATATTTACTTAAAAAGTGAATTTAGTGAATAACAAACACAAATGGCCCTTTTGAAAAAGTATAAGGAAATATCACTAACTAATAGTAGTTTTTTAACCTATTTTTATTGCATTATTTTTAATGGGAATACATCCAAAATGTTACATCTAAAAAACAAAGAATGCTAAATAATTGCAATTTTGTTTCCAATTTTTTTTAATAAATTCTTCAAGTTTTACAAGTATTTTTAATCATAGTCTATGTACAAATAAGGACAATATCGTTTGGAAAAAAAAAAAAAAAAAAAAAAAAATAAAAAAAAAAAAAAGCATTTTTATGAAGTTGATTAAAAATATTTTTATATGCTTGTATAAAAATTAAATAACAAAATCCAAACAAAAACTTTTCATTTAAGACTTCAACTAAGCTTAAAATTAAAGAAGAAATTCTTTCTTAATGGACCACTTAAGTTTTTAGATATCAAGACAATTAAAACTCAACTTTTTAAATGAGGCAGAAGATACACTTTAAACTGTGATGAAGACGTAAATTGAAAATGAATTTTTTTTTTCAGAATAAAAATTAAAAATATAATTACTATTTCAATTAAATAGTAGAAAAAAAAATTTTAATGTGCATTTAATATACAGTTTAATATGCAGTATTATTTAGAATCAGTTAAAATTTAACTATCAGATGAAATAAATTACTAAAAATAAGAATTGAATATAATACAGAGTTTTTATAGACTAAAAACTTACCTTCTCTTGAGAAAGTTGCCTTTATTTTTATAGCAGTCAAATTTGATAAGATCTTTATGTAATCAAGAGCACTAACTCTAGGAGTCCAACCAAATTTAGGGTTTTCATGCAATCTAAATCTATAGGTTTGAATTCTATGGGACGGAATAGGATTGTCTTGCTCTGTGATGGGCACACTGACACGTAGTCCAGCACCTTCCAGAATAACATCGTGGGCACTGATTCGCACACTCTCTGCCCCAATCCTTAGAGTGAAACTCAGAAACTGGTTATAGGATGCCCTCTGATTTCCCAAATAGCATTCTAAGAAGCAACAAAATTCTTTACTGTGTGCAATGTTTGAAAATAAAAACATGATTTTCTTTTTAGATAAAATAATTGGCTTACCTGGAGCAATAAAATATATAAACTCTCCTCCTTGTCCACGTACTTCAATTATTTGAAGATCAGCATCATAGAATAAGGGTATTGCACGCCCTCTCAAATCAACAGCTGTCCAGTCCTCTTTATCTATGGTACAATAAAAGTTACACAAAAATATAATTCACATGAAGTTGACTAGGCTCCATATAACAGCATAGCTATAGTAAAATAGTTGTTTAATAGTTTGTTCTAGAAAAATATTAGGTTCCCATTTGCTAAAATAAGGTCATCAACTGTTGCTATTGTTTTTAATTAAAAAAAAACTCAATATGGAAATGGGAATGGTCTATTTCATATAATTTGATTATTTGCAAAAGCGTTAGAGGGTTAAAGTTATATTAAGCATTAAAATGCCTTATTTTTAAAAAATAGATAACAAAATACTGATAAATTATTTTATGAGTAAGAATTAATATATTCAGATGCCAAAAGAGCAAGAAAATATAATCATTAGAATTATAACTGATAAACATCATTGATTTTTTTAAAAATCTGAAACAGCAATGAGATAAATAACATTTTCTTTCAAATAAGAACATTTAACTGAAAATCAGAGAGAATCAAAATAGCTTTTTAATTCCTCCAAGCATTAAGAACTGAACAGGTTTATAAAATTTTTCTCTCTCCGTGAATGTGTTTCATTGAATAACGGGGAAGAATGGACATGTTCATAGACAGAAAGACATCTAAGAATAATATTAAATCAATTTGGATCAAACAATTAGAAAATTAATATTTAGTCTCCTATTTGTGCAACTAAAATTAAGCAACATTTTAGTTGCACAAAAATTCAAGTCAAAAATTTCAAATTTATATAACTTTTTAAAATTTTTTTTATTTATTTGGTTGAGTTTATTTTTTCAGAAACATTACTAAACAGATGCAAAATACATAATTATCTCTAAAGCTATACATAATTATCTCTAAATACATAAGCTAATACATAATTATCTCTAAATACATAATTTTGAACTTATATATAGCTATATAAGTTCAAAATGAAGAATAAAGCAAAGAGAAATTAAAGACATATGAAAAAAGGGGGAATAATAAGTAAAAAAATAACAGTTAAAAAAAAAACAGATATACAGATATAATCGTGTGGGCTGATGAAAAGATTATTTCTTTTCCCCCCCGGTTTTTTAAATAAAATTTCTTCCCTTTTTTTTTTTAACCTGTTGTTTGTTATTTTTTTACTTATTATTTCCCCCTTTTGTTATATTCAAAAAATATAATTATTTTTCCAGTGTTATATTTAAGATTATATATTGGTTCGTAAACGTGGTTATAATTTATTTTTAATTTCATGGATCATTTTAACCTATAATGTCCTTTAATAAAATAATAATATAATAGATCATATAGAATTTGGAATAACTATTTAATAGTTTACATTTGCGTTGTGAACAATTTAAATCAAAAATCAAATAACGTATCTAAAATATTCAAATAATTACAACGTGATTCTAATGTTAAATTAATTAGTATATTCATACCTTAAAACCAACATTTACATTCAGTATTTACTATTTCTCCAACGTGCTCGTGCAGGCCATCCACGTGACTCGAAAAATCTGTTAGCAAATTTAATCTGCTAAGCCAAGCAGCAATTTGGACTGTAATTAATTTTAAGCCATGATAATTGGCATTATTTAACGAAATATTTAGTTATTAAAAAAAAAAAGGAATTATAGATAACCTTAGAGAATCATGGCACTAGACTGCACGTTCACGAAATTTAATCCTATCCATGGAATTAGCACGAGGCATAGTCAGAATTAAAGACAAATATTACTTTTAAAAACAAAAATGTATTAAAACATAATTCTTGGTTACAACATATATAAAACATTCTTCTTAACACACTAATTAGAATGTCTTAGGAATTCAAAATTTTGGTGCAACATCTCCAAAACAAAATTTAAAATGTTACAATAATTTAATATATATTATGGAAAATAATTCACATTTAACAACTTATAAAAATTGGGCTGGGTTTAAAAAAAAAATTATTCGCACGTCGTTTAAGATTATCGGCGTAATAAGATTTTTAAGTATCTATTTTAAGTTAATTTTAACATTATAATACTTTTCGACATTGTTAATTGATATAAATTACTAATTTAATACGCCAGTTTGAAAGAAAAAAAAATACTTATCGGTCATCCGGTCCCTGGATCCAGGGCCTAGTAGCCCTAAAACGTCTACCTAAAAAAACGTGCTACTTTTAAGGAAAAAAATTATGAGACTGGCTAACGCGCTCTGCGTCGAAAATTCGAAAAAAGGAGGGAGAAAACAGCGCCCTCTGGCAAGCTCTGATAGGCTCTCATACCATTACGTCACTCCTCTTCAGCCATTTACTGCCTGTTGGGGAAAAATCCTTTGCGAAGGGACTTAAAACTCAAAAAAGGGGAAAAATCGCTTACACGCGACCCAGCCACCAGCCAATTGTACAAAACAGATTAAACATTAAAAATAAAATAAAAATAGTTTTAACAATTCAATTAATGGTTTGTGATGTCTCGATTATTTTTTTGTTTATAAAAATTTATTAACGATGAAAATTAATATATAACATTCCATCCCGTCAAGAGAAAAAAAAAAGATTTTTATTTTTTTATTTTTTATAAGACTTATTGACAAACCTCCCCATAACTATCTACTGAACACACGCATTAATCGAAACATCACAACCTCACAACATACTAGCTTATGACCCATGAGTGAAGACCTGTATCAGAGATGGTTAAAAATCGCAATTAACAATGTCGAAAAGTATTATAATGTTAAAATTAACTTAAAATAGATACGTAAAAATCTAATTACGCCGATAATCTTAAACCACGTGCGAATAATTTTTTTTTAAAACCCAGCCCAATTTTTATAAGTTGTTAAATGTGAATTATTTTCCATAATATATATTAAATTATTGTAACATTTTAAATTTTGTTTTGGAGATGTTGCACCAAAATTTTGAATTCCTAAGACATTCTAATTAGTGTGTTAAGAAGAATGTTTTATATATGTTGTAACCAAGAATTATGTTTTAATACATTTTTGTTTTTAAAAGTAATATTTGTCTTTAATTCTGACTATGCCTCGTGCTAATTCCATGTATAGGATTAAATTTCGTGAACGTGCAGTCTAGTGCCATGATTCTCTAAGGTTATCTATAATTCCTTTTTTTTTTTAATAACTAAATATTTCGTTAAATAATGCCAATTATCATGGCTTAAAATTAATTACAGTCCAAATTGCTGCTTGGCTTAGCAGATTAAATTTGCTAACAGATTTTTCGAGTCACGTGGATGGCCTGCACGAGCACGTTGGAGAAATAGTAAATACTGAATGTAAATGTTGGTTTTAAGGTATGAATATACTAATTAATTTAACATTAGAATCACGTTGTAATTATTTGAATATTTTAGATACGTTATTTGATTTTTGATTTAAATTGTTCACAACGCAAATGTAAACTATTAAATAGTTATTCCAAATTCTATACGATCTATTATATTATTATTTTATTAAAGGACATTATAGGTTAAAATGATCCATGAAATTAAAAATAAATTATAACCACGTTTACGAACCAATGTATAATCTTAAATATAACACTGGAAAAATAATAATATTTTTTGAATATAACACTTTTTTCATATGTCTTTAATTTTTCTTTGCTTTATTCTTCATTTTGAACTTATCTAATGGGTTCTGTTTACTTGCAGCTTAAGCGCAATAAATGAAACTTATTGTTTTTCTTAACTTTCTTCGTGTTTTCTTGTATTTATTATATATATATATATATATATCTGTTGTTGAATGATTACCTCTCTCAAAATTTGATTCTATTGGCTTTTTATAAAATCCTGGAGCACTGTGACACTCATTAGAATGGCCATAGCAAAAACAGGCAACACATCCAAATTCATTTTCTAATTGTAAGTCAAAAAATCCCTTTTTGCAACTGTAACAGACAAATATTTCACTTATTATCACAGAAAGCATTTCATGTAATAAATAAATAATATTAATAATAATATAGAAAGCAACTCGAATTAAATAAAAACTATCACTTCAACTTTATAAGAGTGAAGCATAGGTAAAATTCAAAATATTTTTAATGGAAGGTAAAATTAATGATGATTCAATATAAGCATACAAATGGATGTTCTTTCATTGATATATTCATTCACTGAAAACCTCTAAATTTGTTGCCATTTACCTAAAAGAATTTGTGTTTAAACACTAAACATTTCCTGTAAGTGAGTTCCTGTAAGTAAGTTTCCTGTAAACATTTTATGTATTATGTTTACTCATAATTTTGAATATTAATAGGCATTTAATTCATCAAACATAGTTAAAAGAATTTTTTAATTAATTTAAAAAGAGAGCTCTGAATAAAAATAAACGGAACATTTTAGAAAAAAAAAGGTTTGAATTGATTTCGATAAATGAGGTTCACTTCATTATGTAGTTACATTTATTTAATAATTCAAGCAAGCAAAGCAATAGTCGGTACAAAAATTCTATTTCAAGAATTCTATTTTAAGAAATTCATTCTATTTTAAGAAACTTACTCAATTTTAGGGAATTTTCTAAAATGTACAAAAACCAGGAGAATTTTAAATAAACCAGTAGACCAGGAGAAACTATCAAAATCCAGTAGTCTACTGGAAAAACCAGTAGAGTTGGCAGCTATGTATTAATTATAAAGGATAGATAGATAAAGGGTACATAGCTGTAGATAGTGCAAAATTCATAAATAATATAGATGAATTTTTTAAACTAGATGAACACACTATAAATAAATATAAATATAACTTAATATTTCTAAACAGCGACATTTTTAAAAATATCTTTAATGAAAAATACAATATAATTTTTTAAATCTATGCTTCATAGAAGATTTAATCGATCTTGCAAAAAATATTGTACTAGAAAAAGTTTCTAAATATTTATAGGGACTTGCAATGCGACAAATGCATAATAAGTGTCAGTAGAATTTTTTTTCTTTTAAAAAAATAATAATTAAATATTTGATTGAATAATAAAAAAATTATATAGATTCCAAAAATTTATTTCAAATAAGGTACAGATAAAATAATTTATTTTAAAGGAAAATATAAATTTAATTTACCTAAAAATAAAATAAAAAAACAATTGAGAAAACTATTATTTAGGTGTTACTTGATAAATAATGTAAAAATTAACTAGTTACAAAATAAAATATACAATTCTTATCACGGACATATAACATAAAATACAATAACATATAATATAATAACTTAAAATAACATATTTGAATGTATAAAAAATATTTACCTATCACATCTTTGACCAACAACATTTTCTTTACAAGGGCAATAACCTAAGGATGGATCACAACTTGGTGCATCTGGAGCAATACCAGCAAGATTGCATCCACAGGGTCTGAAAATAAACAGAATTAAACAAAAATTATCTCAATTAGAATAATGCTTGCAAAAAAGTGACATCATAAGTAAAATTTACAGCTTAAATAATTCAACTGTTAATCATATCAATGCTGTAAACTGTGAGTCAATTTGAAATTGGTTTTCCCATGTTTGCACATTTACATTATTAAAAGACTCAATCTGTGTTAATCTTTTATATCATGCACTTAAAGAAAAGCAATAGATAGAAGGGATGGCATAATTAACAATGAATTTGATAAATCCTAGTTAATTTATTCAAAGGATTAGCAGAAACACAAAGCAACATAAGAACAGCCTTAAAAAACAAAAACATTAATAATTTAAAAAAAAAAGGAGAATTGTTACCTGCAACCATTAGCTGTCATGTCATAAAAATTTGGTGCACATTTTCCACAAGTTCGAGTGCCAACACCTGGTTTACATTGGCATTGGCCATCTTCCAAACATTGATTTGCGGTGGAACCTAGTAAATATTGAACTTCTTTAAAATAAAAACTAAAAATACCTTTTTTTTTATACCTGATTATATAAATATTAGCAATATTAAAATGTAAGAAAGAAAAAAGTTAATCATCCACAAAAAATTTTTTTTTCAACAATTCTTTTCAGAATTACATATTTACTTAGAAGATAAAAAAAATATGAAAAAGTTTGTAGGATTGCTTTAATTTCAAATATTGAACCAATATATTAATATATAAATTCTTCCATAAATCAAAATTGAAAAAAGAACTATTCACTAAATGAAAAAAAATAAAAAACAATTGCAAAATATAGTTACATAGAACTAGAAGGGTCAAATATAATCAAACTATAGATAAATCTAGAAAATAGATAAAAGAATATAAAGATAAATTTAGTATTACTCAATACAAATTATAAAATGAAGATAAATCTAATATTAATCAATACAACTTATAAAATAAAGGTAAAAATTCAGTAATTATCTATACAAATTATAAAATGAAGATAAATTCAGTGTTAATTAATACAAATAATAAAAATCAGCATTTACCGACACTATCACAGGCACAAGGAACACACTCTTTGTCATCTTTTCTTCTATAATGAAGAGGTTGACAACGCTCACAATTGACTCCTTCAGTATTATCTTCACACTCAATGCAATGACCTCCACTGCCAGTTCTGTCAAATAACCGTTGATCGAAGAAACACTTGTTGGATTTTCCATTGCAATTACAAGCTAAAAATACATTAACAGAGATTACATATGTTAAATAACAGTTAAAGAAATGCAATTAATATTTAACAGCTACTGAACTGTTAAGTATCATTGAACATTACACACATTTTTTTCCCTATATACTGATATAAATACAGCATAACTCTAGAAAATGCGATTTTTACTGTTAAGAAAATATCGATTTTACAGCTAGCATTGTTTAAAGACTAAATATGAAAGAAAAGAAAAAACAATTTTTAATAATTTCAAACTAAAAATTATTCATTTACAAATGTGGTCAAAATTCTGAAGAATTTTTGGCAGGGTGACCTGTAGTAATTCACGATCACTCTGTTTCTAGGGTAAATAATGATTACCTAAGTTTTACTTTTAAAAAAAATTAATTTTTTTTAAATTTGAGACATGGACAAGAATGCTTGTACATTTTACTAAAGTATAACTCCATTTACTTAATAATAGTTTTTTGTTTAATCTAACAAAATGAGTAATCTTTTAAAATGCTTTCTGTATTTTCCATTTCAAAGATGGGTCTCAAACTGTGCACATTTTTCCTTCTCTTAATACATATTTTGAGTTACTTTCTTTTTCCTTGATATAAAAATAGCGTAAGCTTAAGCATCTACTGTAAACATTATAATTGATTATAGGAAACTATATCAAATGTTGCCCCCTACAGATGGGGTAATTATTGATCACTGGGTCAATTCTTGATCATTGTCATTTCTTCTTATAAATACAGTACACTCTCGATTAACCGTGCGCGGATTATCCGGTTTGCAGATTATCCGTGCTCATTCCGGAGTCAACAGAAAATTTAAAGAGAAACATTTTCAAGATTGAAAAAATTTGATTCATGAAGTTATAACACTACCAAATTTTTGAAAGCAATATTCGTTATTGAATTGCAGTATATGGAATATCAGCAGCATGGTCAAAGGTAAATCCGTCTACTTTATCACGATCTTGGAGAAAGATCATACCGCTTGATGAACAATCCTCTTCAGATATTCAAGAAGAGTATGATAATAGTATTCTTGAACAAGCAAAAGAAATCGAAGGTTTCGAAATTCTTGATGAAGAAAATTTAGAAGATTGGTTTCAAAGTGATGCATGTGAGCCGCCTG
>NC_092207.1:100227396-100236991 GCF_043381705.1 Parasteatoda tepidariorum
GATTGAAAATTAAAATTTCAGTGTGAGAGCTGCTGCCAGAGCTGAAGTGTTAATCTTTATTCCGGCTTTTAAATAAAACGTTTTAATAGCTGCTTAAAAATATCTTTTTGGTTTATTTGTTTGACCTTAATGTCTTATTTGTTAATTACCATTGTATAATTATTTTTAAACAACCCATTTACTATAAAAACTGGTGATCAGTAACTATCCCGAAATGATCAGGAATTACCCCAGAAATGATCAAGAGAAGGGGTAATTCCTGATCACTAAAAATTTAAAAACTTTTAAATTCTAATTAGATTTTCAAACAAAAGAAGGTAGTCAAACTTACAGTAAATATTAAAATTCTATCTTGAATAGTTTTTTCACAAAATAGATGCTTAAATTTTTTGATCAGGAATCACCCCAGGTCACCCTACTTAAAAAACTTAACATTAATTGCTTAATGCAAAAAAAAAATAATAAATAAATAAATATATAAAATAATAATACAAGATTGATATTAAATAATTCCTCGGCAAATTCCTCGGCTATAAATTAATTCAGGCAAAAATTACTAGGTTTTCACAAAAAAAATTAATACTACCAAATTTGTGTGTGTTTGAGAAATCTCCGAATAGTTAACTAGGCGAGCAATGACAGCTACACTATATTTGAGAAATAAATACAGGTAACTATTTACATAATGATTAAATGATACAAGCTAAAAAATTACCGAAATTGCAAGAACAACAAATATAAAAAGCTTTAATAACAATTTTCAAAAACACTAAAAAAGGTAAACATATGATATTGATACGCTTCCAGTGGTTTAATTTTGCTCATATATGTGTTTCGTAGATCACAACCGAAACTCTTAGTGTTTCAGGTGGATTCACGTTTAATCTCACTGAATGTTTTTCACGCATTTTCGAACTTTCCCAAGAGAGATTGAGAATCAGTTTGATGGAAAATCATTCAGTGAAAATGGAGGCATGGAGAAAAAAAGAGTTCTCCCCATTTCCATATTTATTGCATTTTATTGTTACAATCAGAAGATTCGCTACTAGTTAGATCAGTCATGAATATTTCTCTCCCAATCTCCTATAGGGCTCCTATAGTGATGTGCGATTTTTTCATGTTTTTCATTTCAAATTCTTGTTCGCATGGGAAAAATCGCATCCAGCGAGAACAGTTGTTGAATAGGGTTTCCAGTATAGCAACACTGACAGCCGTCAATGATGACTACTTTTATCAGCCTGTGAAGGGATGAAGGGTGTGCGGTATCGATACTTGTAAAACTCAGAAGCGTGCTCATTGTTTCAGCGGTACTGGGTGAAACATTGAGGCCTTTTGCCAGGGTTGATAAAAATAAGTTGTTTAAAAAATATATATTAAACATTTCATTTTTTTTCTCATTTCAATAAATAAAAAACATAAAAATTCGTTTTTTTATTAAACAATTAAAGCTTTGATAAAACGTATTAATAATACTTAATATTATTCAACAACAATATTCATATTAGTGGTTCTAATAAAAATGCTAATACGAATATTATTGCATAATTATTGCAAACTAATTTCTTAATAAATGAAATCAGTTAATTTTTTTTGTGAAACTTAAAACTTAATGAGTTCTAAAGACAGAGATCCAATTTGTCAAATAAAAAGTAAGTTTAGATTTGAAAACATTTTCAAAAATAAATTATTCTGGGTAGAACTAGTCTTTATTCATTTATAAGTAGTAGATACACTAACTACATATTTAATAAGTTTTGAAATAACTCGTATTTAAATAAATACGAATGAAATTGGGCAAATTATGAAAAGGGCAAATTATTTTGAATTTCTTCTCCACAATCCTCAGTGGAAGGATCACACAATAACTGGCTATAAGATAAAAAATATTTTCATGTGGGAGTGTCATTTATAAAGATTTAAAGAAATTTTCTCAACAAAGAGGAAAAGTGAAAGAAAAAAAAAATTGGAACACAACTATTAAAAAGTTTTGAAAAGTTAAAAGAATTATATTGACAACGAATAAAAATTTTTTATTCATGAATGTATATCATGTAATATGCCTATTTAATTGTTCGTGATACATATTAAACATGAATTAAAAGAAAAGCAACCTCACATTTTAGGGAAAACTTCCAAAAATGAACAGAGGTACTGATTTTATACCGAAATGCGGGGTTTGGGTAACTCTCATTTATAATTAAAGAAATATTGACATAAGGTGCGGCAGTCTACAACCACAGTATTATTATTATTATTTTATTGTTGTTTTTTTGTATTAGTCAACCTATATTTTCTAAATTATAAAGTTTATTATTAAGTCGAAAGTTAACTTTGCATTGTTAAAAGAGTTTCTCCATTGCCAAAGAAATTTATGACTCAACTACATTAAAACACGTTATGTACGTTAAATTAAAAACTTAATATTTAAAACTGTGGTAATTAAAATTAATAATAAAAATTAATATAAAAAAAATTAGTTCGGTTCAGGGCCGAAAGTAAGAGAAGAAACTGGTAGTGAAATAGTTTCATTTACAGCTGTTTTTCGTAAAGAGTAATATGAGCTCTTACTATTTTAAATTATAAGCATTCATCCCTATTTAATTTTGACAACAAACCATCTGATGTATGGGTCATAATTGTTAAAAAAATCTTGGTAGCCATGAAAGTTTTTATTTCTATTTTGCAAGATATAATGAAATGATTTTTTTCATTGTTTTGCTCTCTTCCGCCTTGGGTGTCCCAAAAGGTCGTTTGCAAACTTAACATGCTGGTCTGTCATATCATGATGAACAAGATTTACATAGGAACTTGTGTCCAAAAATTAAAACTGCGACCGCTAGAGGGCGATAATTGCACGAAAACGGGAGAGTGGGAAAAACAATCATTTCAGGCGTGGACGTTGAAGGAGAAGGATGAATGAGTTTAGTAGCGTAGAAATGGCCGACATGCATTACGTATACGGCGTAGCTGATGGAAATGGACGAGCCGCAGCACGGACGTACCTTGAGCGCTTCCCAAACAGACGTCAGCACGATTGCACAGCAGATTATGTGAATCAGGTGCTTTCGTAGCACGTAGCCACATCGGTCGAGAACGTGCTACACGCACACCTGTCGTAGAGGAAACCGTGCTACAGGAGTATGCCATCAACCCGCAAAGAAGTCTCCGAGAAGGCGAACGTGTCTTGGGTGTAGCTCGTTCCACCATAATGCGCATACTGCACGATGACATGCAACACCCTGCTTATTTTGTAATGTACTTTATTATNATAAACAAAAGAGAGGGTCGCACAGCCAGATTTTCCATCATGGATTTTGTTTTCTGATGAATCCTGCTTTACACGGGATGGTGTCGTGAACCTGCACGCATGGGCGCATGAAAACCCAAGATGTACACGTGCCCATGCACATCAACAACGTTTCAGCGTAAACGTTTGGGCTGGTATTATCGGTGACATGTTGATTGGCCCTTACCTTCTACCTGAACGCCTCGACTGAAATACCTATCGCATTTTTTTAGAAAGAGTTTTGCCGGATCTGATGGGTGACGTTCCAGCCGCTACACGCCGAAACATCTGGTTTCAGCATGATGGAGCGCCTGCCCACTTTAGCTACGCTGTTCAAGAATACCACGATAGGACTTATCCTAATCGCTGGATCGGTATAGGCGGACCAGTCCCATGGCCGCCGCGATCCCCCGACCTGACTCCCCTGGATTTCTATCTGTGGGGACACATGAAGTCCATAGTGTCCGATACACCTGTAACATCGGACATGGATCTTATCGCCAGGACGCTGTGAAACGTGCATTGCGGCGAATGGAAGGAATTTTGAGCATTTGCTGTGATGTAATGATGTTTTATAATAAAAGTCATATTAACACCGCTATCGATATCATTTTTTTTCTCCTCATCCAAACCTGCACTTATCGCCCTCTAGCGGTCTCAGTTTTAATTTTCGGACACAAGTTCCTATGTAATTCTTGTTCATCATGATATGACAGACCAGCATGTTAAGTTTGTAAACGACCTTTTGGGACACCCTGTATACTGTCAGCCCTTGTTTGTTCTGCTTTGCCATTTGTTTTACTCCATTTGTTGCATTCCAACAATCACAATGTCTCTCACTATAGTGTTGAAAGATCGGTCTGCTGTACTAAAAGCCTTATTTCATTGTAATGGTAGGAGGATCGCCTCTATGAATGCGGCATTTAAATAAAGTGGACATTTTTATGATTAAAAAAAAATCAGAATTGAGTTATTTCCTATTATATATCGTATAGCATAGATTTATATAAGGATAATAATACGATTATTTTATCATCGTTGAACAGCCGACCCAATTTTGGGTTCACGACTACTAAGGTTCAAATCCTTGGTTAAGGCCTTGTAATTTTGAACCTAATCGAGAGAACAAGGGAACTCCTGGATCAAATATTGGAAGAAATTTGCCTTCTTGGAGGACTTTACGATGGGCGTAACCAGTATTTGAGTTACACGGAGAGGAAAACCACGAAATTCTCCCACGGTTAACCTGACGACATGGAGGCTAACCCATGATCCATTTACCACTGATAATATTTTACGTCGGATGATCACCATGATTGCCATGATCCTTTACAGCACTATGGTCTGGGTGGAATTCGTATCGACTAGCCATTGCTGGGATTCAAACCCGGTTCACCTCATTGGAAGGCGAGCGCTCTATTCCCTGATCCACCACGGCTCAGTTAATACGATTGTAATTACTCTTTGTAACTAGAGATTCTGAAGTTTTGTTATCGTTTGTTTACATTTTGTGTGTACTCATGTTATAACTGAAGTAGCGAATTAACTGAAGTTAACTGAAGTAGTGAAAGTTAACGTCAGTCGATAAAAGACGCAGCTTATAACAAATATTTTTTAGAAAAAAAAATTCTTGAGCAAACAACGCAATTCTTTTAAATTGTTGAAAAAAATTTAGTTGCAACTCAAAATTTAAAAGTTTAACTTGTTGTTACTATCGGATTTTTTATGAAACGAAACAAAATTAAAAATTTTTTGTAAAAGCATTTTTGCTCCCAGTAATCAAGAATCCTTTCCTGATTTTTTACATATTTCATTGTTCTAATAATAAAATGAAGAATTTTTGTGTGTTCGTCTGTTTCTCTTTTAACTCCAGAATCGTTTGTGCTATTTGGACAGTGGATGAGAGGGACAACTTAAGCCTCTTATCCTAAAAATCGTCCGAAAATTTTAGTTAGATCCTCCAGCATTTTTCCAGATATTTAAAAAAATGGAATTTTCTTACTGGCATAGATATAAATGAAATCGCACACGATTTTAGAGATTGCTTACTGAGGTTTATTGCACGTTCTTATTTTTCATTATTTTTTCCTCGTTATGTCAGATAAACTCAATGATCAACACGAGCGTGGCAACATAGGTGGACTGCGTTACCAAATTAGTATTCCTTAAGCAATAAGAGACCATCTGTTCATTATTTTTTTCATATAATTTTGCTTCTAAAACATATGTCTATAAAACTAGGTAATTAAAAATGGCTTAGGCGAGAGTAAAAAATACTCATACTATAATTAACACCAATGATGTTTGATTAATTTTGGCTAATGTGAAAAGCAAAAATAATGAAGAAATGGAACTAGTTTGTTAAGGGGAACATAAAAAAATCGATATACTATTATTCATGCCAATGGTGCTTAATAAATCTTGTTAATATGCACTTTCGGTTTACATGGTAATTGGTGCGATTTCAATCAATACCAAATATACTAATGTAGGAAAAATTAGTATATTTGGTGCCTATTAAAATTGCATTAATACTCTGCAGTTAATAAGCTATAACGCTACAAATATATCACAAACTCAAGCAATAACATCATTCCAAAAGATAGTGAATACAATTGTTTGATGGGATAAACTACTAAACACGTGTTTTTCTTAATCTAATAGTGTAAAGTTCGCAACAAAAGACGAACAATAATAATAAATTGTAAAAAATTAGAATTATTTTAGCTTTATTAGTCATAGTGCATGATTTCACAGTGTTGTTTAGTACTTATTTATTGATAATTTAAGTATTTTTCACCTCGTACGGAGAACAGGTATTCAGCTAGTTACTGATAAAATATTAACGTAAGGAAATTAAAGCAGCATAAATTCAAAAATTGCTGCATAAAATATAATGACACTGATTTAACAAAACAAAATAAAAAATAATTCGTTTATAAAGAAATTTTAATTAATGAGGTAAATGCTTTAAGAAAAAGCACATCCATATCAGTAATTCTTTTTATAATTATAAATTTTGCACCGCATTTGTATTGTCCAAAAGAATGTAATTTTTTCATATTTATTAACTTTATTTTCATGTTTATTAATTTCAAATAGTCTTTATTTTTCCCTACGCTATATCTAAGGAGATAAAATTTTTATATATTTTTATTATGTGAAAATAAAAGTTTTATAAGAATTAAACAGATTTACTGCTTAAAACACCCATTCGCTTAATTTTAATATATTTAAATATCGACAATAAAAAAAAAGTGCCAAATAATGTCTTAAGTACATTTTTAGGGAACGCTAAAAGAGAAAGACTTAAATAAATAAATTTATAAAGTAAATTTGATTATAATTTTGAGCTTCAACTTACCATGGAGAGTGAACTCAAAATCCTGACGCACTCTTGATTTCTTTTTAACTCCTCCTCGACATTCAATTAATATAAATAAAACAAAAATATAACAAATTTTTACGACTAAATACATTTTTATAACTGTCTTGAAAGGAATCTTGGAATAATAATTATAAAATTAGGAGTGACACTAAATTGTTTCATTCTATAATCCGATTTGAGGTAACATATTGTTTTGTGTTGATTACTGTCAGGTGAAAAAAGACAGAATGAAGAACTGGAAACAACTCGCAGACGATTCTACGATGACACCTGTTGCTCATTTTTTATTTAAAATGCAGGTTAATCTTTTCGAAATTAAAAACATCGCGTTAGATATTTTAGTCGAAATAAGTCGTTTGAAAAAAATATTATTATTGTGCTTTCATCGAGAATCGAAATATTTTTGAATAAATTTGTTAGAAAAAGTTATTAGTCAATGATTCGTCGGAGCAAGAAAACTCTGAAGAATAACTTTTCTTCCACTGTGTTTAGGGTTGTCTGACATTTCGAACAAAATCGCAGAAAAATAAAGTGCGGGATGAAAAAAATCTTTAAAATTACGATTGCATGTAAAAATCGATTATTTCAATGCTACTATATTTATTAAATGGCACTCAATGGATTATCTAATGTTTGTGATGAAAAGATTTTTTTTTCAGTCAGAAAATTAGAATAATTATTTTTAAGTTAATAAATGTTACAGATATACTTAAGTAAAAATATCTGTTATAAATTTTTCAAGTATGTCATTATAAACATATATTTTGCATTTATAATATGCTTTAAATTATTATGAATAAGTAATTAAAAATTGTCGGTCTTTGTATTTTAAATTTCAAAATGAAAAAGATAATATTGAGATAGTCTGCTAATATTTATAAAAACAACGCCTGTACTTCATTATAATAATTTAAGTTTGCTTTTTACATTTACATACATTTAAGTGTTATTATTATTTTTTTTTTACTTTTAAAGAAAGAAAAAAGTTCTATTTTAATTCCATTCATAAAATCTGCAGAAGTGTTAAATCTTTTTAAATTATTTAAGAACAAATTACAATTACAGAGGCAAACGGTTTCGCTCTTTTTTTTCGGGTGGGGGGGGGGAGCTAACTACTGAATAATTTGCTTAAAAAAGCGTTGATTTTCACCTTTAAATTATTACTTTCTAATTTTATTAATTTTCCAGATTTTTTTACTGCAATAATTTAAAAAATAATTTTAACATGTGTATTTATATTTTAAAGTTTTTTTAATGAATAACTTGAATGCCAATTATTTTTTTAATTTATTTTTCTAGCTTTCAATTATAAAGCAAATGATTACTTCGAATTAGATAGATTTTAATTCTTATCATAAAATTAGAATCTATCAAATTATAACAGGTTTCATTGATAATGAATATAATAAAAAAATCTTTTTGATAACAGTAATTTAATAAAATTCTTTTATAAATTGTATTTATTAATATTAAAAATAATAATCATAATATAAGATTTTTAATATTAAATATAATCGGAATAAGGTTAAAAATTGCAACAAACTAATTTAATAATTTTATATTAAAGGAGAAATAAGTTCATACTTTTAAAATAATTTCTCTTCTTTTAGATTTTTAAATGCAATAGCTGCAAGCAATAAAAATTTTGAATCTATAAAAATCTTAATTTTAAATCTATAAAATCATAAATTTTAGAATTTTTAAAAGTTTAAAGCTCATTTATTAAATTAATGTTAACCGTGTAATGTTTTTTCATAAGAGGAATGTTAAAGAAAAAAATGAATTGAAATTGCATTTGTAAGAAAGTGGCGTAAATTATGTGGAGAAAGAATTCTTGTTTTATGCGATCTTGATTACTTTGGAAATATGTAGGCCGCGCCGCCGCCTTCTCAAGCCGGGAGGCCCATACTAAGTATGGTTTGGACGAATAAGGAAGACCACAGATATCACACTAAACCTGTTCATTCATAGAAGCGTAGGCACAAGAAAGGTTTTGAAATAGACATGTTTTTATTTATTCTTTTTACAACTTCTTACTAAACAGGAAGTCAAAAAATTCACTGTTTACTCGTAGAAATTAATGAGGATTTTTAAAGCTTAACTATGAAACTCAAATAAATTAAACATTTTTGATTGGTATAAAATTTAAAAAAAAATTTCATAAAGAAATGTTTCGAGAAACTTATGTTTTTTTTTAAAATTAGTATTCCAAAATTTTTTATTAAAAAAATTTCAGCGGGAAATTATAGGAAATAATTATTACTTAAAAAATAAATGTAAAATGAGTTGAATAATAACAATAATCTTCTTATTTCAAAATTATAACAATAACATTTCATTGAACAAAAATAATTTCTTTCCAAAAAGATATGAACTTTGTTAGTACGAGGGTTGCTATTTATATTTCTGGCCTTGACAACAGTAAGTGTTGCTAGGCGACCGTAGACGATTTTAATCGGAAGTTTGAGATTTTTAAACATAAATTCAGCAGACGATTTACCATTATAGCTTCATTTGTGTTGTTGACTGAACATTTCAAAAACGTTTAACTTCTTTCACCTTTAGATTCATTATTATCCCTCGAAGAATTAGTTTAGACAATATTTTAAGTTACGAGATAACCATAACCATTTAAGTTACGAAATCAGTCACAAAAACGTTAATTTTTTATCGTCGAATTCGGATTCTTTGCGATCGAAAGTTTGGATTCCTTTATGTTGATTTAACTTTTTGCGTATTTCGTTGCATCTTGGGAATTTTTTAAGTGAATCGAAAACATTCCTCCTGATCCCGATCTCAGCTGCGGTTGGGAGAGGTGGGCGAAAACCAGTTTTAAGAAGATCTTCATCGCCTGTGCCCCTAAATGCTGTCTTTTCCTTTATACACAGATCCCGTCTCCCAACCCTTGGGAAAGTGATTTA
>NC_092207.1:100239510-100247447 GCF_043381705.1 Parasteatoda tepidariorum
TTATATATATATATATATATATATGTAGCCTAAATTTATCTGATACCACGTGTTTATTTTGTGTATACTATTTGTTTAAAATATGCTTATGTAAAAGTAAATAATTTAAAATCAACGTTAATTGAAATGAAAAACTGTTAGTTATGTATTTAAAGGCAAAATTAATGGAGAAGTGGTACTAATTCGCTTGAAAAGAACGTAAAAATTGTCCTACCATTATTGACGCTAGTGATTTTTAATTCATTTTAGTGGTAATATATGCATATTAAAATAAAAAAAGCTATGTATTAGAAAACAATATTAATGAAATAAAGGTACTAATTCGTTTTGAGGTATTGTAAAAAATTGCTATACTGTTGAGACATTGTTTAATTAATGATGATAATATCTAAGAATTGAAATTAAAAAATCTATTTTTGAAAAAACAAAGTTAATGCAAAAAGATAATTATTCGCTTTGGGGATATTATTGATCGCTATATTATTATTCATAACGATGTTTAATTAGTATTTGTAATATGGACTAATCGAAATAAAGAGAAAAGTTACGTGCCTAACGGTGAAAAGGTTAATGGGAAACTTGATTAAGGGAACTGTAAAAAGTCACCATTTGCTGATGACGCTTAATTAATTTTGGTTATATGTACTACTACTATGGTGCAATTTTAAATAAGAAGTGAAGTAGGCTAGTGCAATTTTAATTAGAATTCTACAATGAGTTTCTCGTATAAAGTTTCAGGAAATATTTTTCCAGTGATAGCAAAGGTAGTGTATTGATATTTTAATAAATTAGAATTAGTAGAATTTTTCCTCACCATTATTTATATTTTAAGTAGTAAATTGAAGGTCAGATGGAACCATTGTCTTGCTTCTAAGTCCTTATCAAGGTCTTATAAGAATTCTATTTGTTTTTAATATTTCGGCTTTAGTTTGCTGCTACTAATAAATGAAATTCGAGTAAAACTCGAATATTGAAGGGGTATGCAATAAGTACCAAATATACTAATTTAGGCATAAAGTATTATATTGATATATTTGGTGATTATTAAAATTGAACTAATACTAAACAGTTTAAGTACCGATACTGTGAAATTAATTGTCTGATGAAAAGGGATATGCGATGGAGGAAATTACTCGATAGTGAAAAATTTTTACTATCATGAGTTGGCCACGAGCAAATATTATTACGCCAAGTGAATCTAAATATTGTTAATATACATTCTGATGGGATGAGTTTGAGGATGGTATTACGTTATTATATGAAGCAAAAAAAAAAACGTGTTTTACTTTATGTAGTAACGTAAAGTCACTGGGAAGGGAAAAAATGATAATAATTAATCTCTAATAATTAAATTTCGCTTCTGATTCCTAGAAATCTGAGTCAACTTACTCCTCGTTTCTTTTTATTTCATTTAGTGGAACTGCTTCTGTGATATCCAATTTGAGCCACCTTGTAAGAATATCTACGTGTTTCTGATGCAAATTCATATTCTTAAATTTCAAAGTAGCGTAATCCAGTCGTCTCTGAACTAAATGTAAATTAATCGAGTAACGATTATTTGTTATCAGTCCAAGGTAAACAAACTTCGCACCGTTCATCACAATTAATTTTCATGGTCTCTAAGAGGTTCGAATGACGATTTCCTGTTTGAAGTCTTAAATTTCTTGCTTCAATAGGAGCATTGATTTCAATCAAATTAAACTGCCACAAATATCCAGCTGATTTACTAACAAGGAAGTTACATTCATTGCCAAAGCTGAGCTTTCCTTTGGGGTATCTTTTTCGGGTAATTTTCCCATGAATGCCCATCCTAAGCGGATTTCAGCAACTACAAGACCAGATTTCATCCTCTGTTTGCTTCAAAGGGTCTAGTCTTTCCTGGCAAGGAGAAGGATAGCCCATTTCTAGTGCAACATTTGTCAATCTACCGAACCTAAAACTAATGTTATACTTCTCTTTTCATTTTCTGACACCATCATGGATTTTAAAGTTTGGAGAAATGCTCTTGTACTACTTTTATTTCAATTAGATATGTTGACAGTATTTTGAACGTGATTTTTTTCTTCCTCTTTTGCAAAAGTCTTGTGTATGCAGCTTATTACAGATCAATATCACATGATTTCTAGAGCAAATAAAATATCTCAAAAAAGTTCATCCAATTTTAATTTTGTGCTCCATACACGCAGAACAGTGTTTTTCTTAAACAATATTCCATTGTTCTTCAAAGTTAATTTTTTTTGAGCTGAAAATTATTCAGATCTCTTATTCTTGCCATCACAAAATATTGATATACACTTAATAATAGCTGTAGTTGATACTGTCGTCAACAAATTGGCAGCAATAGGATTGATGCTACAAAATTTAAGATTCTTTTCCCATTGCTTCTTTTTTGTAACTTTGCGTACACTTAGGATCATTTAATCCAAAACACATTACCAATTTTTCTTCGCTCATCGCCTTCAACTTCTACATGAATTTTATTTGGTTGTGTAAACACTCCCATGCATCCACGGAAACAGAAGGTGCTAGTGCCTTTATAAAATCTTCGTTTAATCAGAGTTCTACCATTGGGGTATAATATCAAAGCTGATTTTTCCATCGTTATTTCTAAAAGTTTTAAGGCTCGTAAATGGGATTCGAGTTTATCATACGAGGATGTTATTGAAAATGTTTCATTTTTATGCGTGGAAATAACTAACTTCAGGAGGTCTCTGACTCTACTAACAAATCTGTATAACTATCGAAGCGAGCTTTTAAGCATTACTGCGCTTCGGCATAATTATCACGCGTTGGTGGAAAACTTTCCGCTATCACCCGAGCGACATTCAGAAACAGTAGCTTGAATCAAATGTAGAGACCTGTTCTATGTCTCCATCTTTATGAATAGGCTGGATTTGACCGTAAAATGGCTACTGTTTTTAAATATTACCAGAAAATTGCCTAAACTCTAATTTCGGTAGAAGGAATCTTCTTTTAAAGCTAGTTTCAGATAATGGTGAACTTATGATTATTTCTGCTATGTTAGATTGCGCCCGGATTCTCACTTACTCCTGTTCATTCTGTCACCTGTATTTTACTTTTTACTCATAAGCTTTCTTCTTCTCTTTCTTTTCTTTCACGCATTTCTTTTTTTCATTCCGTCTTACGTCAGTCGTAATTAAAACAGTCATGATGAAATTAGAAATATTTTCATACTTGCAGCTGTTAAGAATTAAATTCTTTAAGACTGACATTGTTGCATTTGCTCGTATAACTTCACAATATAAAATAAATTACATTTATTCAACTTTAATTTGAAATTATTGATTTTATATTTAAAAAAGAGGAAAAAAGACGATTTTTTAAAAAATATATCTTAAATTGAGAGATGTCAGGATCCTGATTCCTCTCCCGCGCATTTGATTGACCCCTGACCTGAGGGTCAGAGGGTAAGGGACATCCGGAATATTATATTCTACAGTTCATGTATATTTTTGTAACTTATTGTAAATAATTATATAACCCAGAGTCATGAAATAAATAAGCTATATCAGCAAGTCCATGGTCATCATTAAGAGGATTTCAGTAAACGAACCGAAAGAGAAATGTCTCACAAATTGGCGCAGTCGACAGGATCCTCGCCAGGATCATGTAAGGAAGAATGCTGATAGGAAAGAATCATAGCCCGGTAAAAGGATACCCACTATGAGAAATACCCAGTACAGAATGTTGCCTGATGGAGTTTTAGTCTTGATGGAAGGATGCCTACTATGATGGGGAATGCTTAGAGCGTGGCCTGAAGGAATATGTTGAACGACTACATCGACGGGTGCAGAACTGAAGAGACGGTACTGGAAAGACACTATTATCGCCGGAGGCGATAGGAAGCCGGAGCTACCCTCCGTGACCTGTGACCATAGAGAAAAGAGTGTGGTTTCAACATCGACTCTCTGCTAAAGAGGACAATTGAAAAGATAAAGGGAGGTAAGCTTTATCCCATGCATGAAAAGATAAATTACATGCTCACATCCTCGGATATCAACCAATTAGACATGGATGCCACGTGCCATTGACCACAACCGGCCAGGGGGTCTACCTTTCTGCATGTAAAATGTCTTGTGCCTACGTGTGCCTCGACAGACTCCTCGGACGGGGTCATTTAAATCTATCACTCGCCGTTCAAGCCCCCTTCCTCTAGCGTCCACCATGTAAAAGGGGGCCACCACAAACGATTTGTAGCTTACAAATTATCCATTTGTAATTGTGGGATTGTTTTGGTTTAAAGTCAACCTGATGTGTTATTTTATTTGAGCTTAAGGGATTGGCCAGTTAGCTATAGTATTGTTTGTGTGATTAATGAGTATGATTATAATTGATAAGTATAATAAGTAATGATTTTATGTTTTTTTTAAGTAACTTAGTGTGTTGGTTTGTTAAGAGTGCAATTTTTTTTATTGCTTTATTAAGAGTATATATGAAAGAAGAAGAGTATTGATTCAATAACTTGTAAAAAAGTGTAGGATTATTTTAAGATTGTGTTTTTATATGTCAATAGCGAGCTGAGTAAACAAGGCTCTTGGTTTATTATTATTTAGTAGTGATGATTATTTATAAGGCATTCTGTTAAAATAATTTTGGATCCGAAAAAGGGGCAAGGAAGGTGTTTGCTTTTGTTTAAAGGATGAAATGGTTAATTATTATGTTTCTAAAATCTATGAAATTTGAGAGTTTTGATTGTGGGGAAATTAAAGGTGTATATTCTAGGCGTACCAAAAGAGTACGATATTTTTATTATTTTGTAATGAAAGTTGAAAAGAGTAATTTGTATTTATGTGTATGAAAGAGTAATGTTTGAATATTGCGTGTTTTGAATATTGCATGATACAAATTTTGTTGTATATGTTTTGGTTACATGTGAGGTGTTAAATTTTATAATAGAATGCCGGGGTATGAGTATAGTGGATCTGAAGGTAAGATTGGGGGATCGGAATAGAATGGGTCACTAAGTTTTCGTTTTGTTTAAATTTTATTTTTAAATATCAATAGTTATTTTTGTGATTAGGAAGTTAAGTTAATACGGTCAGTATGAGTTTTCCTGCAAAACTAAGCAGGGAAGATTTGATAGTTCTAGCTAAGGAGTTGTTAGCGACGGTTCCAGAGAAGCTTACTGAGATAAGGGCATTAATCACCGAAGATTCAGATTACGACGAACAAGATGAAACCGGGTGTCAGGATCCTGATTCCTCTCCCACGCATTTGATTGACCCCTGACCTGAGGGTCAGAGGGTAAGGGACATGGGAAGTGTCGTTCCCCTACATTGGGGGTGGAGCGAAGGACTTTTTCTTATGAGAAAGAATATTTTTAGATCAGTATTAGTTTGAACGTGGAAGAGTTGAGAATGTAGAGAAAGTATGAACCAGAAGGGAGCAGTAGCGCTCCGGAATATTATATTCTACAGTTCATGTACATTTTTGTAACTTATTGTAAATAATTATATAACCCAGAGTCATGAAATAAATAAGCTATATCAGCAAGTCCACGGTCATCATTAAGAGGATTTCAGTAAACGAACCGAAAGAGAAATGTCTCACAAGAGCGAAAATGATTAAAATGTACCTGAAGTTGTGGATTATTCTCGAAATCATATGCTCCTGGCCTTCCTTCCAGAGTGCTGAATATAATTGTACCACCAGTCAGAGGAGATATATCACTGTATTCAGATGTGCAGAGTGGCAATGTTTCATTCTCTCTGGAAGCGTACGTTCCATCCGGTACCCCATACGTTTCGTTGCAAGTGGCACTGTAGTATTGATAGGGCTCCCAATCTGAATCCATTGTCGTTTTCTTGTATATAGCAAAGCTCTCTGGTCGACTGCTATAGAAACGAAGGCGAACGTATGATATGTCGAATGATTTTCCTGCGTGGAAAGAGTGTAGTGACATGTATATTATAAGCAGAAATGGTAAAAGTTTAATGTCATTTGTATTCATTTTTGTCATTCAGTGTATTCATTCAGTTCATTTTTGTCATTCCATTGTATTCATTCAGCGTTTTTCTCACCCCGTATGTTGTTTTTCTGGTATATTATACCTCACAGAGCAGTTCTGTGAGTTAGTTATCTATTCGAAGAGCTGGAATTCTCTTTTCCATAATTTTTGGCTGTACTACTTTCTGACGCTCTTCTAGAGCCATAACTTGATTATAGTATGCTCGAAAAAGGCTAGCTCTGTCACCAATAATTGGTATGACAGTATGAGGCGTTTATATTTAAAATTTCCATAGCCATTTTAAAATTAAAATTAAATAATTACTTCAGTTTTTATTTTTATAAAAATATACTCTATTATTTTATATAAATACTTCACGTATGACTAGATAATTATTCAACACTACTTAATCTATCACTTAAGATTACCTAACAAAATGAGTCTAAATAAATACTTAACGTATAGCTAATTATTTAACACTACTTAAATTATTACTAAAGACAACTTAACAAAACGAATTGCTTTAGATGATTAAAGTGTTGCTAATTTAAAGTAAGAAATATCCGCTTTTTTGGTGTCACGTAAGAGAAATAAATATATAGGGGTGATTCTCACGAAACATGACATTTTGGATCAAAAAATTTCTTCAAATTTAAAGTCCTCAGAATAATCTAAAAATGTTTTGTGTACTTCTTTAGCTACACTTATTAATATCTTATAGACAGCAGTGTAGTTTTTCACCAAATCTTGAATGCCAGGAAAATGACATATTACCTTAGAAGTTTAAAAAATTCATAGTAAGTAACTCAACTTAAGTAGTCATAGTAAGTCATTTTAAGTTAATAGTAAGTAACTCAACTTAAGCCTTTATGTTAGATGGACCAGAAATTGCTTAAATTAATTCTTTTTATCTACTATAGAAAGAAACAAAAGAATTGTTGCTGATATGTGCAGAATAAAATTGTGTATAATAATCAATCATTAAATAAATAACTTTGATGACATCCAAGCATATTACAATCATACATAAACTTGGTATTAGGTTAGTATTTGCTTTCCCTCTTTACAGTATTAGCAGTCAAAAAGAATTTCAGGTAACACTTCAATGACCTGGCATTCATAAGCCAGGAAAATGACAGCCAGGATAATGACAAATTCCCCATTTTATGGCATATAACTTTACGTTAATTTAATATTTTGGCCGAAGACGTTTATATTCTGCAGAAAACAATAGTATTTCTTAAAATAACTCAGATAAATCTATGTAGTTCTTGTTATTAATGATTTCAAGAAGCCAGGAAAATGACAGCATGAAAACCTACTTATCTTGAAAATTTTTTTGAAAGGGATTTTGAGCCAGAAAATTGGTTCTTTATTCATGCAACAAAACATGTTCAGATAGGAGGGTATCTAATCAATCTATTAACATAAGATATTGATTCCTGGCGCTATCTATTTTGGTTATAAATTACTAAATAAAGTAGCCAGGAAAACGACAGATTTTCATGGGACAAACAAATTATTGACAGAAAAAATTATTTTAAGCGAAGTTTTAGTAAACAATACCCTCTGCGTATATTCTAGAAATGCTTACATAGGATAAGATAAAGAAAATTAGATTTTGAAAAATGTATGGGAAGTTTTGAAGCTAGTTATTATTGGAAATATTGTTTGGGACATGCCAGGAAAATGACATTTTGATATTCAATTAAATTTTTTAAGTACGCAAAACAGCCAATGCTAGAGCAAAGTCATTTTAAAATGCTAACAGCAATGCTATTTGTTAATTACTTAAAAAAAAAAGTTCTTTCAGTATTATTGTATTAGATCTTGGAGCAAGGGACAGGGAATTGTCACGTTTCGTGAGAATCACCCATAGACTATCATATAAAATTTGGTCCATGTTTTCCTAAGGTTATTGAGTCAGAAATTGATCAAAAATTTTCCCATATTTATATATATATATATA
>NC_092207.1:100247610-100335533 GCF_043381705.1 Parasteatoda tepidariorum
TTCAGCAGCTGTGAAAAAAAAAATAGAAAAACGTGCTTCCAATTTGTTTGTTTTAAAAACATTTCATCGGGTTAAAAATGTTAACGTCATTACATTTTTTTCTATGGTGTCTTTAATAACAAAGTAGATTTTATTATAATTTTTAGTTAAATTTTATAATACTTTACATTCCAGAGAAGATCTTCTAGCTAAAAAATAACATGCCACATTTTTATGCTTTTACATTTCATAAAAGAGTCAGCAAAAAATGCCATGGTAATTATTTAATATATATATATATATATATATATATATAACAATAGCAGTTTTAAAATAAAAGGTCTTAATTAGTATTTGAAAAGAAATATATTAAGAGTATATGAATCACTATTTTTTTCTTAAAATGGGAATGTCATTATGAGATGCATTTGTCAAGGATATATCAAATCATAAGGTTGTATCTAAATCATAATGAAATATATTTACATTGTATTAATATATACTTTAATTTAAATGCTCTTTTTAAGGCGCCTTCAACCTCTGTTAATGGGTTAATCTAATCTTTGATCAGAATAAGGTGGTTTTTGGCAATTTTAGAATTAACTATGTTTCGATTTGAATGCTTTAAAAATAAATTTTCATCGTACTAAATTTTTGTTCACCGTTGCATTTAATTTTTAAGCATTCAAAAAATTATAAAATTATAAAAAATTCATGAAGTTCAATTCATTAGATTTGTAGGAATTATATACATGATTTAGATTTAAAATAATTTATAGCATAAAAAGAAACCCAAAAAACTCGTAAGCAGTCGCCAGAAAGTTAAATTTTAAATCTCTACTGTTAAGCTTAAAAACTGGACGTATTTGGACAGGACATGCAAACAACAGGACAGCAAATAATATATTAAATTGGGAAAATAGGGTGATCTCATATAAATAGCGTTGCAATTTTTTTGCATAATTAAACTACATTTAACCATTTTATTCAACTAAATTATTATTTTTCCCGATGTATTTATTCAATTAGGTCCTATTTTCGGAAATAGCAAAAGAGGGAATCGATCCGAGAATGGTTCTAGACTCCGGACATTCTGGAGCCATTTTGAATGTTTTTTATGTTATCCTTTTATGTATTTCCGGATTGAAAAGAGGTCATCTTTGCAGATTCAGCGAATCTCCGCAAAGGGAGATTTGAGCCATTGCCAATTCCCTTCGAATTTCATTCTCTTGTTTAAGAACCAGGATGTAGATTTCAATATTAAAATTTTTTGATATGGAATATTTGAATTATAAGTCAAATTTATATCTTTGGTTGTTATCATAATTTCTTTTAAAGAGTAGAATAAGTCTTCGTTGCTTTTAATTTTACTAAAACAGATGGTATTTTTTATTTATAAGTGTAGGGTTTTTGCCATAAAAAAACTAACTTAAAAATTATTTACGATTCATTTTTTTTGGGAATTATGAACTCGTTAAATAAATAAATTGTAAAATAAACAAATTTTAAAAGGCAAAATTAATTAACGAAACGTTAAATGTATTCAAGAACATTAAATGGAAAAAATGTAAAGATTTAAAAATTTAAAACGAAACAGAATACAATCTTATTTAACTAGTTTATGATCATTAAATACAGAAGTTGCTGATTATCAAGATGTAAATTTAAAATTCAGAATTCTTTTTACATGGCAGCCAGAAGTTCATAAATGGTTATAAAAGTATGGATGGTCTTTAAGCCCTTGGATTCAAAACAAGGTTTCAATTCCATTTCAGTTTTCGAAGAAAATGCCAACGAACTTTCTCAACAACATTTCTGCTAAACACAGTAAATATTTCATAACAAAAATTTTTTTTTATCTAACAAGCAATGAAACTTACTGTTTGCGAAAAAAAGTGAAATAATACATTTTATAAGAAATGAATTTTCAGAAATTGAAGGTTTAATCATTTGCACTGCGAGTACTTTAATATGCTGTTTGAACTATTGTAAATACTAAATCATTTAAACTACATAGGACAGTACTTTTTTAATAATTTCTTATATTTATGAAATAGTGTGGTTAATAATTATTAATATATGAAAATTTTGAAATTTAAAGCTTTTCACATGCATTTAAAATTATATGCTTATACGTCATGGTAGCCAAAACCTTTCTAAACCGGGTTTAGTAAATCACAAATCAATATTAAAACATTACTTTTAAGAAAAACTTTTAATTGAACGAGAGAAAAAATGTAGTTGTTTTTGGGAAAGACGTCGTATATACCAATTTATCATAAAGATGAGAACGATAAATTATGAAAATATTTTCACTTAAGCTTAAAACCATTAAGCGTGTAAGTATTTAAATTAAAGTAAGATAACTAACAGAAAAAATATTAATTTTACTTTAACTCAAATATATTACCACTTTTTATCCTATAAGTGCCGACAACTGTTATTTTTAACGTTATGTTAACGTAATTTAACCCTTAAACGTATTCTTTAAAATTGATTTTGAAAACTGAGAACACATTTCAATAAAATTACAAGAATTGTTTAATTTCAATTTGCATTTTAATTCCTAACTTGTACTCTGACATTTTTTATTTTTTTGAAAAATTTCTTAAAAAATCATTAAATTATTTTTGCATGCGTTTATAAAAAATTCACAATTTGCAAGGCGTAAGAACTTAAAGTCTAAGATTTGAGTTTTAAAATTTAATTGAGAAATGTCTTGCTTAACCAAGTGGTATCAACAAGTGAGACTCGTCCTGCATTTATGTCGAATAAATAAAAAATGGTGACAAAAGTATGTTGCTATCAGTGTATTTCAGAAAAAGATAATTCATTGATAACTTACACCCTATAAATGATAATGTAGTAATGCATCAAATTTAATTTGGTAACTACTCGACTCAAAAAGAAATAAATCGATTATCTTTATTCAAAAACTTATTACTAGTTTCCTCTTTATTATCTGGTACTTAAATAAATTGGATTTCAATGTATTAAATTTGTTTCTTACTAAAATCCAAAGTGAGGTTGACTTGTCCTGGATAGTCGGGACCATCTTCCATAGTTTCACTCATCCACCAGGTAAGATTACGGTAGGTGTTGAAATCTGTCATGTGGTGAGGTAGGTGAGATCTGTGAGGTATCGTGACGTCACATACCTCACATGAGGCACGGGCCCACTGTGTGCCCATTTGACGACAAAACTCTCTGGGACCCTTTGGACCTGCTCCACAAGTATTGGTAGCTTGGATGTTTCTGTAAGTAGCTGCATTTGAGAACTCTGGCGTGCATCGCTGCGGAAGGTTGTTTTCATCGTAACAAGGAGACTTACTGTCAAAATAAATGATTAAAGTTACGTTTAAGCACAATTTAAATGTGGAAATGTGTTACACACATTTCAGACACTCGCAAACTAAACATAATTAGTTATTTAGTTTGCGATGAGTAGTTTAACTTGCAATTAGTTGTGGTTATTTGGTTCACGATTTTTTTATACATAATGAGTTAAGGTAAGTAATCAAGTATATAAATACTTAAAAAAAATTCGTAAATAATATCAATGAAGAAATCATAACTGCATGGTTGTCTTTGCTCTTCGAAATATTTAAAGTAATAGGGAAAAACAGCATAAGTAAGCAGAATTTGTTTAATTTTGACTGAATTTTCAAAAAAAAATCATTGTAAGATTAGCTTGAACGATTGTTTATGAATATGCATGTAAATATACATTAATTAAACGAGCTTACTTAAACTAAATTTATATCTCATATTTTCTCAACTTATTTAACAGAAGTGACGGTCAAAATCATTTAAATTCATAAGTGCAAGAAATAAAAATAAAAAGCACATTTCGATTACTTTTAACAAAAAATTAAACTTACGCAAAAAATGTGTGAAAATCAACGACAGTATGCTAAATAGTAGTATTCAGAGTGACATTTTTCTCTAAAATTATTTATCTATACATAATAATAAAAGCGGCTGTGTGTGTCAGTCTGTCTGTAATCACAATATATCGCCCCAGAAGCCTCGCCAAGGCACGAAACTCGGCACATAATTGTGTTTTGNTTAAATAATCATATTTTAACTCATTTTCAACCTTTTGCTCTCCGAATACCTAAAAATGCTGTTTGAACTAATATAACAATAAATAATTTAAAATACATAATACAATAATATTTTAAAATAATTTTTAAAATTCTTGAAATATTGTGGTCACTAATTATTAAGGGATAAAAAATTTTTAATTTTAGAGTGGTGACGGTTGATGGCCTCTCAGAGGTGACATTTGAGTGCAAAGGGTTAAGAGACTATTTTTCTTAACCCTTTAAGACCCCTTGATTGTGCGAGTTATTTATAAACCCTAAATGTACACAGTGATAACTTACACATTTTAAAACATTTAACGTTAAGTTAAGCATTTTCTTCTCTAAACGATATCATTTTTTCAATATTAAAACACAAAATTAGATCTCAAATTTCATAAATTATACTAGTGAGCATGGATTATCCTTATTTCCTACATTAACGCGCGAAACAGAATAATTTTCCTCGCACTTTTTACGTTTTTAGCTATTTATAAAGAGAAAAAAATAATTTCAAATTGCATCAGGTCTGTAAGGGTTAAAATTTTGAATTTTTTTCGGGTATCTTTGTAACTTTTGAAATTGGACAAATATAGATATTATTTCACTACTTTTTGCCAAATTCTTCCACAAAAAATGCTCAAACTGTTGGCGAGAGACGCTGTAAAATCGATAACACCACCGCTCTTTTTTAAGTTTAAAATTTGTATTCCTGGAATAAAAAGTTCTTCAACTAATTTTATATGGAGAGAAAGTAAGCAAAGAATAGAATGTATAAAAAAAGACTGTAAGATCTTAGGTAAAAAAGAAAAAAATTCTTCCGTAAATCATAAAGACCGGAAATTTTATATGCTTTTTCAAAAATAATAATGAAAAAGGTTGCTTGCTCGAATGGCAAAATGTATTGTCTTGAAATCATTTATTGATTTTTAAAAACAAATTTCACATAATTTTGATGTAGTTATTCAATTTAATTACGAAGCTTAATTATCCAAGGTGATTTCTTGAAAAATTAAAAAGATTATAGACACTTTTGTTTTTACAATTTTTTGATTAAGATTTGATTCGAAGAACATAAATAAATAAAAATTAAATTTGCTTATGTTTGCACACTTGCAAACACGCAGGTACTATATGTTTTTTTTTCTTTTAGAAATGTAATAACTTTTGTAATAAATGTAAGTTTTGCAATTGATTATTTAAAAAAATTCATATTTATCGATTTATTTCAGGACATAAAAAAGATATGTTAACAAGTTTTGTAAACTATTTCTTTAAAATTAATTAATTCATAGGATTTTTAATATAAACTTACATGTCAGTGTTTGGAAGATTCCACGTTCCGGGAAATTCCTCACTGTAATCTTCGTCGTAATCATCTTGCAATAAAAATTCATCGTAATCATATGCTGCAAATCGTTTTCTCCTTTTGAAACTTAAGTTAGCAGACGATTCGAAAATCAAGCAAGATGCGTGAAGAGTAAGTGAAAAATAAAGGATTACTTGAAGTATCTCCATCTTCCGAATCGTCTGCTTCGGACGTATCCGCTTCTCGATTTTGAGCATGCGTCGAATGGTCATCATTAACAGAGATGAACTTTGTGTGAGAAAAAAATTAAAACTTAACTAGTCTGTGCTCATTTAGATTTGTTAGACAAATTGTGTTTTCACGATATAAAAAATAAAGAATATGTTAAAATTTTGCCTAATTTATTAGTTACTGACACATAATAGGTTTTATACAACAATTAAAGTTTAAAATTTGGATCAGGAATCGGTCTAAGAATTCAGCTTTTTATAGAATTTTATGCAAAAAAAACTTGTTATATTTCTTACTTCAAGCATTAGTTTTGACTAAATATTTTGAAGTTAGCATAGTTTTCACGCTGAAAGAACGGTTTAATATTTGAGGACAAACACTCGTAAAACTTTTATTGCTATTAATAGTTACATAGCTTAACGTAAATGCTAGTAAGAAGTTATGATTTTATGATAGCACTGTTATTTGATTCAGTTCACAGATATATTTTCTATAAAAACATGTAATAATTTTTTCAAATATGTAAAAATATCATTATTTGATTCATTTTTCTCGTAATTTTGGAAAATTTTTAAAACCCATGGGAACTCTGAGTGATACTAATTTATTTCATTGCTAATAAATTTCCTCCATTTATTATTTGTTCGTAAATAGCACCATAGATTAACACTATAGCTAACATATATTACGGTATTTAAAACGAAAATATAAGAAAACATTCATTATCAGTAATAAACAGAAATAAGTTACAATAGTGTGATCTGTCTTAACTTATTTTGATTGACATTTACTTTTTATGGGTCTAACTATTTTAAAATGTTTAGACGCATGTTCCCTTGCTGTTCGTAAATTATTAAATTAATTTTCAAAGGGTTTGATGCAGTTATGAAATCTACATTTTAACACTTCGTTTTGAACGCTTCTTACGTTTATTTGAAAGCTTATGATAAATAAATAGACTTTTTGTAACATGACACACACACCCACGCACTACACTCCTGATAAACTAATTTTATTCTGAAACAAATTAATTAATTTTGTATTACATTCTTTTTCTGTCACATTTGGTGCAGTCATCTCACATCACTGCCAATGATTTGTGAGTGAGAGGAATTTATAGAATTCATGGGTAAAAATGTAAGTGATAAATTGTCAAATGTATTCTGACTTTGAAAACTTAAAATGACTCCATCTCCAATCTTAATTTGTTAATTCAAATTTTTGACGGAGTCTTTTTTGCTGCTTTTCATGATGCTTTCAGACAAAAGTTAGAGGGAGAAAGAAAAAAAAACAGTCTTAGTTAAGTTTAATTTGAGTGGAAAACTTACTGCTGATAGAATTGACATGTCAAAATCCGTTTCCCACAATTTTTAGCCGAAATCAATGGGGTAGAAGGGGAAAAAAAAGAAATAAGCGTCCATCAAATCTATCTTTTCATTGCCAACGTCGCCTCATCAGAGCAGCGATTAATGAGTGTGCAAATTTATTGGGAATGACATCTCACTGCAACTTTACGTGACATTTAGAACAATATGAAATGTTGTATAAAATTGCAGACGTTTAGAATGCTTTAAACGAAAAGCGAAATCAAAACAATCTTTTAAAGATTCTCTGGTGTTTATATGCGTGCTTAAATTGCTTATGAAACGCCTTAAGAGGTAAATATCAAAGCAATGTGAGGAATAAAATTTTTCTTGTAACCCAAATTGAATCAATTTTTTTTTCGTAAGTCGAGACATATTTATTATAACTATTATATAGCATGTTTTTGACTCCATTTTTTCTGTTCATTATATAAAATTGCGGGATGAATAAAATACTAAAAACTGAAGATGCACTTCATAGCACCTTACTTTGGCCCGTTTTTTTCTCAATTATTTCATGAAACCTTTGATAGTAAAACAGGAAATACGAGTATTTCTCTGATACATTTTTTAGACTATTATTCGCCACACGTATGTATTTTTAGCATATGAATTAATTCAAAGATTTAATGGCTATTAGAAGGAAAAACATTTTAAGAACATTATTTTGTCCTAGTCATTTTTCCGCAGAAATTATAGTACTTTGGGCCAATTTATCCTATCAAATGAAATTGACTCTAACAAAATTATTGGAACAAAACTGAAGTGATTTAAAAATGAATTATAATTTCCAGGAACAATGAATGCATGCAAACTAAACGTAATTTTACTTCTGTATTGAACTACTATACTTTAGTAAGCAGTATCGTGAAAACCATCAAGAAAGATTGTTTAACAAATAAAAATAGATTTTATTAATGTTATAGTTCATTCATAAGTTACGAAAAAATTACAGCTGTCTAGGAGTTTCTTTGTCACAGTATAACTACACGCTAAATATTATTGAATTATTAGGAAACATTTGAACAGGTGTATCAGAGATATAACTTGCTCAAAGAATTCCTAATATTTCAATAAACCATTCCGAAACCATCTATGGGAGGTGATGCTCTGCAATTGGAATAATACTGAAAGCAAAATATTTGACAAACTCAACCACAGAATGTTCCAAGTGGGCGCGATGGTGATCACTTCAAAAGGAGATTACTTTGGTGGACGAAAAACTAATTCTATTATTTTCCTTTCAATAACCATTCTTAAGTGCATTTACTGTGGTAAAATGGATGCTAATTCTTCTGTTTTTTTTTAGTAACCACTTCAAAAGAAGGTTACTTTGGTAAAAGAAAAACTAATTCTAGTGGCGTTCTTTGAAGATCCACTGTTAAGTGTACTTACTTTGGTGAAATATGAAGACAGACAGAAAAGAATATTGTGTTCTTTTCAGTAACATTTTCAAAAAGAGGTCACTTTGGTGAGAGAAAGACTACTTCTAATGTCTTCCTTTCGGCTACCACTTTTAAGTGTACTTACATTGGTTAAATGGTGACAAATTCTATTGTTTCCTCTTCAGTAACCACTTGTAAGTACCACTTTTTTCAGTAACCACTTTTCAGTAACCACCAAAAGGTGGTTACTTTGGTTGAAAAAAGACTTATTCGATTGTCTACTTTTTAATGACCGCTTCAAAAGGTAGTTATTTTAGTGCAAAGAATACAAATTTTATTATGTTCTTATCAGTAACCACTTTAAATAGATGTTATATTGTTGAAAGGAAAACAAAGTGTTTTGTGCTTGTTAAACTGTGCAAGGAATAAAGATTATATTTCAAGGAAAAACTGAAAAAAGAACAATAGATTTATTGAAATCAATGAATGACGGTGTATTTCATGAGCTTATGTGTTTTTAAAGATAGTGCTAAATAATCTTTAAATTTTAGCCTATATGTTTTCAACTTGTAACTACAGCATGCAGTTTGTAATTGCGTAATTTTAAGTATCCTAACCACCTTAAAATAATTTAGATATTACAAGCATCATCTAAATTTTATTTGTAAGATTGCCTGGTTTCTTTAAGTTCAATATCGAGATTTTGAAGTTTACATGCATTAAAACTAAACTAACTATGTATTTATACTAAACTTATAGTGTCGCGCAAGCTATTGAGACCAAAAACACGAAATTCAATAAATAATCTAGCCAGCAAAGAGAAGAAAAAAAATTCAACAGTATTTCTAAAAAAATGTAGAACACATTAGTAATAAATATCGACTAACAGCAAAATAAATTGCAGCAGACCTTTTCTATAATTTCTTTTGAAAATAAGAAAGATAGTCGTCACCAGAAAGTTTCATACATCTATTTCATATAGATGTCAACTTTATTTAACACAATTGCGAACCATTTAATCCTACTACATTTATTCTTTTTCGTGAGAAATAACTGCAACCGAATGCTAATGGATTCTACTTTTTGTTCCTTTCACTGGCAAGCTGTCTAGGGCACTTAAAAGAAGGACTTTTTTTTATGGTGTTTTATCAGTTGTCAAAATGAAAAGAAAAAAAAAAAAAGAATTGTGAATAGTTACTAGGGTTTTCTGAAGTTTGAGAACCGTTTATACCGATGTTATATTGTGCTAAAAATTCACATATGTTAAAAAAAAAACATTAAAGGGTATGCGAGTCTACATTACGCAGTGTCTCCTGTCTATTGGCTAACTGAGATCGTAGCTCAAAATTAGTGGAATATGAATCCTTTAGGAAGTTGAGACTATTGACGACTTTAAAGGTAAAAACAAAATGTCTTTTTATCAGATGCGATGCAATCTGTAATCACAGCCTTACATGAATAAAGCACAAATAAAAATGGACATACTATAGTTTCAGTTCAATAAACATGAATGTTCCGTTGTATGTAAGTTTTAATGTCCTTTAAGATTTAGACCATTTTACGATTAGAAACTGAGGAAGGTTCTTGTTTATAAATCCGAAACTATAATATATTCATTTTTGCTCCCTCATTTGTACTTTATTCACGTTGTTTTGCTTTATTCGTACGTAGCACAAAGTATACACTACCTTCATTTGGATATGTTCTGATGCATATTGAAAACTTTAATACCACCCATCTGGATTAGCAAATAAAATTTTTTTTGGATTATTTATTGTATGCAAAAAAATAAATAAAATCGTTAAAGCCCGATGAACTAGCAGTAATTTCATTGAAATTTAAATCAAAATATGTTTGACATTCAAAAATAAAATCTAAAGGCTATGTCTTTAATTTAAAATAATTTAAAACGGATGGAACAAAGTTCAAAGTTATAAATTTAGCTTGAAAACACGGTTTTTCTCTTAGAAATATTAAGTTAAGAATTAATTGGTTCAAAATTTACTATCGTGAATCTCATAATGGAGGGGGATGTATTATCAAATTATTTTAGGCAAGGGTTCGAGAATTTAACAACAAAGGCAATATTTAAAGAATACATAACGCATACGAAATTCAGTAAAACGTAAACATTACCTCGAATTTTGAATTTTCTAAATTTAGTTTTGTATTTCATACCACGACGACGCATTGCTCATGCGTGTTTTAATTATATTTAAACATGCATGAATTAAATATTCTGACTTAGAAAATATGTTTGAAATAATATTTATTTTAAAATCACTTTAAATGAAACCAGAATTTTGTACGTTTCTTAAATTTGTCTTCATTTTATGATTTTTAAACATTTTACATTCACGAAAAAACACGAAAATTTCTGAGAACTGTTTACAATTTTTGCTCAAATGATCTCACTTCTAGTTTTAAAAGACGGAACCTAACTTTGAAATTGTCTTGCTATTTAATTTAACTTCAAAGTAAACTTAACGAAGAAAACTTAATTTTAAATACAAGTTTGGAAATAAGACGGTAATTTTCAGATATGAGCATAAAAATTTACATAGTCGAGAAAAATAATTTTTTTTTTATCATATTACCTTTGTATACCTACCTGTAAACTCTTACTTTCTTTACAGAGGTCTTTTCCTAGCGGTAGTGAAACCTTAATAGACTTTGTTAGCAGACATAAAATTAAGATTTAATTAGCATTTACAATATAATAATTAGCATACAATATAAAAAATTACTGTCAAATGTATTATTAATTGATCAAATATATTTTATACTCCTTTCGTTCTAAATTAGTTGTTACATTTAGGTCCAACATTTTGTCTCAAATCAGTAGCTACATTTTAAGTAGATGGCAGTTAAGTTGACTGACACCAGAAAAATTACCACTCATCTAGCTAATGAATCAATTCATGATTCATTAGCTGGAAGATGGTGATTATTGGTAGTGGAGTGCTTACAAAAGGGGGCGAGACTTATGAACTCGTGGTGCTTAAGTCCCGCAGTGTGCTGATCATGAAGATACGATTTCCAGTAGAACACCGAAGTCAAGCATCAGTGGCTGCGATCAGTAAGCGGGTGATTGACCACTTTGATCAGCCTGAGTAGGGACCGAGGGTGCGCTGTATCGGTCCTCGTTAAACTGTGCTCCTCTTCGCGCACAAGTCATCAGGCTACCAAAGCAGGGGAGCCATTCCCTTTAAAGAGGGTCAAAAATTGCGATGGCATGTCTTCGGAACATCCTCAGAGATGTCTCCAATAGCCCATTGTGCAGCTTTAGTGCGACATAAATAAAGTACCCACCTTGATGTTTTGAAATATTTCGATATTGATTTAAGAAGGTAAGTAATGATTGGTAAGTAAATGTTGTTGATTGATAGCACAGCATCCCTGACATATCTAAAAAATGTTCAAACAAAATCATAAACTCGTTAGTATCAATAATCAGTACAAAAATATTCAAATGTAGCAACTCATTTGGGGTAAGTGAGTAGTTTTTTTTTTGTATGAAGTTATTTTATATTTTGATTTCAGATATTACGCAGATGTGAAGATTAGGGAGATGAATAAGAGAACCAAATCCTGGAAAAGTGATCTGTTGATAATCTTGAAACAGTCGGTGATTACTGGAGTCCCGGAATTTATAGCTACTCGAAGAAAATGCCAGAAGTTACTCCGATTTTGTGTATTTATAATTTGTTTAACGGGTTTCATTTATTACACTTGGGTTCAGATGGATGTTTACTGGAAATATCCAACTGTAATGGATGTTACTGTGCAGTATCCTGAAGATGTGGACACCCCGGCTATTACCATATGCAGTCATAACGGGCAAGTAGAATAAAATACATTTTTTACTAACTAAGCTGCCACTTATTGTTTTTTTCAATTATTTATAACCTTCATTTTGACTTTTGAAAGCTTACAGGTGATTATTTCTTGCTTAAACTTGAACTAAATACTTTTATGACTTGAAACGTACTTCCATTAAACTAAATAAATTAAAATCAACGATAATTGAAGTACACAAAAGTTATTCACTAAAAAGCAAAATGAATGGAAAAATGATGGATGCTTTTATTGTTTGAAACTTATTTCTGTAAAACTAAATTAAAATCAACGGTAATTGAAATAAAAAAAGGTTATGTACAAATGAGTACAAGAATTATGTATAAGCAAAATGAATGGCGAAGTGGTACTTATTTAATTATTTGAGAGAAAAAGTTTATTCAAGAGCTGGAAAAAAGGGCTAGATGCTGAAATACGTAGTTTAAAAATTTGAAGAAAAAAAATGCTAACAAACAAGAAAGTATCATTTCACATATTTTTTTTTTACAATATGGGAGAAAATTCCCGAAATCTCCCTTTTTGTTACAAATGTTCAATTCTTATAGCTTTTCAACTCATGTAACAAGAAATTTAACAGTAAACATTATCCTTTGCTTGCCAAATTAAATGAATGGCCATAAAATCATCCATTGCTGGTAAACATAAGAAGTGAGTGTTCCCAGATGATGATAAGGAGTGATAGAGCAACATTCATTTTGTATGAAAAATAGCAGGAATGATGCCGGATCGAGCAGCACAGTGTTACCTACGACGAACATACTTGTTATTTATACGCATGAATAACAGTTCAGATGTTTTTTTTAAGGATATGTGTCTATAAAAATGATTACCATAACACTTCTATTATTAGAAGTGAAGAAATGGCAAGTGGTACCGGTAAATCACTCCAGCACAACGTTTTTACGCAACTTAGAACGAGGAAAGCACTCACTTATTTGTATTCAGTTTCTGTTGAAATAAAAGTACAAAATATTTACAGATAAGAAAATCATAACTTCAATTTATATTTCCAAAATATGAGATTTTAGAGAGTTAGCTTTAATGAGAAACTTCTTTAACACGCACAATCCCAAATGTGTAACCTTAAATTTCATATATTTTTTTTAAAAATACATTTTTTTTTAAAGTTTGCTTTCTTTGGATAATATTACTGTTTCACAACAAGATCCATAATCATTAATTTTAAAATTTAACCTTATGACATACATTTCAATACAATGGGTAAATGTAACGAGGAAAGGAAGAGTTTCAAATTGTTTTGTTCCTTAATGATAAACTTCCCTAATTCCTAAGCCTAAACAGATATATTACTGTGCACCGTTTTTCGATGTAAATTCCAGAATCTCGTAAAGAATCGATATGCAAACAATAAAAGGAATAATTTGATACAAAATATCACAGTTAAGAAAAGTGTGATTCTTCACTCTATTACTTCAAGTCTATCAAGTGATCACAATTGACTTAGTTATAAAATATCACAATAAGTTTGCATTAATAGAACTGGCTTCTTAAATTTATTAAATTATCCCTTACATGTCATTTTGATTCGACACAAATCCTTCAACATGGTTACGAATTTTCGATGAGGAAGAATTAAATCTATTTAAGCCCAATTTTTTATAGAGCATTCGTTTATTTAAATGGGGCAACGATATCTTATAGTGTCCATTCTTATCCATTATATTTTGTCATATTTTTGATGGTAGCATGATTCCACGATCATAAAAATTTTGTTCTTTGCTGGTAAAAAAGAGGAAACTGATCCAGGTGATTTTCGATATCCTTATTGGAAGTAAATGTCTTATCGTGTTAAAATTTTTGTTGAGACCGGAACCTTGTTGAATCTATTTCTCGTCACCACAGTGATGATGTGTTTAAAAAAATGGATCATTTTTCTTGACATTTGTGGAGCAAATTACAGACGTTAAATCCTTCCCCGTAAGAACATGAGTAACCCTAATGCTGAGCTTTAAGCTTAAGCTTCAGGCTTTTTAAATGATCATAAATAGTTGAATTCGATCAATTTAATGTCTCAGGGATCTCATGAGTTATTCGACGATTTGATCGCTGCAAGTAGCCGGCCGACCGGCGAAGCGGGTTTGCAACTTTTCATAACCACTGCGTAGAAGCATCCCCAACATTCCGGAGGTTCAAAGGACACAGACTCCTCGGATACTTAAAATACACTGTCTTCACCCAGAAGACGTGTGCGCACCGAGTACCCAATCGTACAACCCTACAAACTTACTAAAGCTCGCCTGTCTGAGCTTGCTGAAAGGGAAGATATAAGTACATAAAAAAAAAATTACAAAATTAAGACACAGTTTAGAAAACTTTAATCAGTTATGGATAAAAAATTACTAAAAATGAATTGATAGATTACAACATCATATAGAAAAAAAGTAGAGTTACATAGAATTGAATTACATTTAATGAGAATGATGTGGTTTAGGAAGCCTTATTCAATTGAGTAGTGAATACCTGCAGCAAAAATGTCTATTGGGGTTTACAAAATTAGAGGTTGGGCATAGAAGGCATTAGCTGGTTCGATTAAAAACTGTGGACAGTGGTCGGACGTTGATTTGAGGATATTGCTTACCTTCGGATTTAGATGAGTGCAGTGCTAACACGGTTGATGGGGTTATCGTACATAAATTAAAGCTATTATAGCTAATAACTTAAAATAAAACACTTTCAGATAATCAGTCATTATGACCGCATTTAACATGGATAGTAGGTCATTGAAAAACACTGTTGTAGAAACAGTTGGAAAAAAATAAAGTTGAACTTAAGGACATTTAGTACACATTTAGCATGGTTATTAAATGGCACTATTTCAAATTATAACATTCTATTTAATATTGCACATAACAGTATTGAGTACTGTTAAGCTTTATTACACATTATTAATCCTATTAGTCACAATGAATTTGTAAATATTACTAAGTATTAAAACTTTAATGATTATTGACAATACCATTATTGAGCTGAAACAGTACATAAATAGGAATATATGGTTTTTTTATAAAGTTGTGGTAGGAGGCAGATTACAATTAGGGTATAACACATAAATGGTGGAGTTTAAGTTGATGTGTGGAGGAAATACATAATTAGATGGGTGTATTCGCCGGTTAATGCTTTTAGTGTGTGTTTACCAGCTTAAACTGGCGAGGTGCATCTTAATCAAAATTTTGCAAACAAGTTTTGGCATTGGCTTACTGTCAACGTATTTTCTCCATATACATCAGATAATTTTTATTCTTACTTGAACAGCATTTGTACCTTTTCGGTAGTGAAAGAGTGAAATATACTCAAAATTCTGCATTCCACTTCCTGTATTTGAAAGCACCAACAAAAACTACAGCCTAGAATGAAACCGAAGTTTCCACCAGCAAGAAGCTCTACTGTATTAGCGGTAAAAATATTTAATGGTGATGTGACTCAAGTGGGAAATTGGCTGTGAAAAAATATGATTAAAGCTCTTGTTGGAAGAAAAAAAATGTATTGACTTTCTGAATAACCAAATATTAATAACACAAGTATTTATAATGCATGGAGGGAGGTTCTTCGATGGCGGCTTGAAGCTCTTCCTGGTTTAAATCGAAAGATTTCAGCTTGTCTAGGAAGTAAAGGTGGTCCATGTTGAACACATTGCTGCCTTCACGTCGTTGGTTACGAAGTTGTGGAGCACCGATGAAGGACGTTTAGGGGGGGGGGAGCTGAACGCCCTGTCGCAGGAATTTTTACTTTTTTTCTTATAATACATAAATTCTGACCCTATACATTAACAATATTTTTCGAAACTGAACTTACCTTAAGCATTCATTTCTATCCACTTTTTTTCAAATCACTTTTGGAACAACGAGGTAAAAGAAATGTCAGCGGTTAACCTTCAACACATTCAATTTGCAAACACACTCTATTGAACGGTGTACCTAACGAGGTAGCGGGAAGGTCCATTATTATTAAATCCTATTAATCTCTAATTACATTTTATTTTCAATATAGGATCTTAGCTTCGGAATTCTGTAGGGTGCATTCCGATTTCTGTTCACCAATGCTGATGAATTATACAGACTTTTGCAGAGAAAATTTTTATTTCTGCAATACTAATTATGAATTTCCAGAAAACGTCACAGTAAGTAAAATGAGCTTTCATTAGCAAAATTGCAAATTTTGAACTCTTAAATCTTACAGTTTTCACATTCGAATTTAATTTTTAAGCTTTTTAAGATTTAAGTTTAACTGATTCACTTTTTCCTCGATGGATTGAAATGTTATGCATCAAATATTCAAAGCTCAGCCCCGTCCCGCCCCCTAGCGGGGGCATCCGGGGTGAAAATTCATTGATCAACAAAAGGATACAATACAATTTCCAGTTTGAAAACAAAAGAAGATGAGAATTTACAATGATAAACATGAATAATAAAACAAAATAAATGAATAATAAATAAATATAATAATATTTAATGCTTATCCTAAATTTTAGTTGACATCCTATAATTTTAGTTGACAATGACTTGTATGCCTTAGATTTGAATAGAGACGAATTTGATATAGCATTACATGATTTCTTAAGTATCTTTGAATATTACTAACAACAACAATCTGAAAAAGAATACAGTATATAACATTGGATCCAAGAGGGTAAACAGGTAAGTGAAAGATTGTAAACATTAAAAACATTGGATCAAAAGGTAAATTAGACAAGCAAAAGCAATTTAAACGTAATAAAACATTGAAAACATAGAAATTGAACCAACAGGCTTCCAGAATATAAAATATAAAATATCATTGAACCAAAAGGGTTCCAAAGTTAAAAACAAATAAATAGCAATGAAGTGAAATGAGTAGAATTAAAAGAAAGCATTAAGAGCATTTAGCTATTTGTGGCAGAGCAGGTGGTCGCTATGCAACCCCGAGAGATGTTAATTAGGTGCAAAGATCTAAATTTGATTCATATGAAGAGGGTCCATGAGATCGTCTGGTGTCATTATATCTACCAGGGTACGTATAATAATCTCAGTGATAGCATATTTTTGTGCTTTAGATCGGAACCAAAGAGTCAAGTCGTTCATATTACGAAAGAGATTTCCTCGGAGTGTCTGGAATTTGTCACATTCGACGATTAGGTGTTTAAGAGATTGATATTTTCCACATTATTTACTATTTCCACGAACATCACGAATTATGCATCAAATATTTTACTTAAATCCACAATCCATGATTTTTTTTCTCTTAAATTCATGCAAATATTCAAGAATACTTAAATTAGTGAATAATTTTTCGTAATCTACCATCTTCTACTATTTATTAAATTATGTCTGAGAATATCAAAGTATTTATTAAATTATCTTGGAAGGTCCTTCTCTAATCCTTCTCTTACGAACAACGAACTTTTAGAAAATACCACGCGAAACGCTTTGCATTCCAACGCAACGCAGCTAGAGAGATAAAATTTGAAGCATTGAATGAGCCACATATTGCTGCATGCTCAAATTTCTCCTCTTATAACATAAACATTAAATATAAACATGCGATATAATATAAATCAAATACATAAATACCTTTATTCACAAACGGCAAGTGTCTGTCATATTTTTATCGAAGAATCTATTGTTAGGTGTTAGTTCATTTGCAAAGATGCTAAGAATTGTAAAATTATTAGAATTGAAATGATGGAAAAGCAATTAGATGTTACAAAAGATATACGTACTCATATTTTTATTAGCATTTTTTGATTTCTCTTGTTGCCACCCTGATGTATAAATTTGCAGCAATTCATAATGCTCTAGATAGTTAAATAAATATTTTTGCCTTCCTGACAGTGATTATTGCTTAATAGTTTTCTATCAGTTTAAATATTTGTAATTTATACAGACAGGATGTTCCGTAACAACCGCCCTTACTAAGTGTTTTCTGAATCCCAGTGAAGAAAATTAAAAAAAATTGTTAAATTTTGAAAAAGTGGGAGGTTTTTTTTTTCCAGAAGGAAAGTAGTATTTCATTATAACGCTTAAAAAAGCAAAGTAGAATAATATCATTAAAAAGCCATTGTCTTGTAAAACTGAAATGCATTCGCCTTTGTTAAAAAACACATTTATTCATCATTCGCAAATAAATTGAGTTTTGATCATTTTAATATATCCTTTTCTCTTTTTGATGTCGAAAGTGTTCAGATTTTGAATACTTTTTGTTCAGTCTCGTTTGAATTTGAATTTAAAACTCATAATTTGCAATTTTTTTCTAAAATTTATTTTTACGAACATTCTAAATATGTATTAAGGAAAGTCTTTAAGGAACACCTTGAGTAGTGTTTTATTGAATTGCAGTTTCCAGTCATCACACCTTACGGATTACCTCAGAAAAACAGAGAATATTTTCGGTCTTTTGGTTCTCGGGACACAGATCTCATTGAATCATGCCAAATTATCTTTCCGACATTCTCCCGTTCTTGTGTGTAAGTTTCACTTTTAGTTTTTTTTCAATTTATTGTTCTGTTTTTATTTATTTATTTTTTCAGTTGTCACATAAGCTTGCATTTATAATACGAATTGAGTTTGCTTGATTCCAAGTTCTTTTTTGCAATATTCAGAATTGTAATTATGCAATAATCAATAATTTAGCTAAACAATAACGCCCATACTGCAGTATGAATTATTTGTTAAGACAATGCGAATCAGCTCATTAGTGTTATTTTTGGGACAACTACACTAAAAAAATAGCAACTTATTTTCTTAAGTCGAAAGTCTTTGTTCCATCCAATTGCGTTTTGTTCCATTTACTTATTGTTACGTATAGACACGCATTCCTGTGTGCTTATTAAGAAGACGGCTTATAAGCCCTTATCAAGTTGAAGATTACAGATCGCAGAAGTTTGAGAAGGACATCACTAAGACACATTCAAGGTGACAACGAAATTAGAACCCACTACTTCCTTCTTATAGAGCGTTGCTGAATCGACGAGACACTATGCCTGGGAGTATTGCCTTTTGAATTTTATAGCGAAACAAATGTATATATTAATTTAAGATTTTTAACGAAAATAAGCAGGTACAAAACGCGTGGAAACTCATAATCATGCGCGATTCATTAATAAATTAATAAGGTAAGTTCCGGTTATTTTTTTTTTCCATACACTGAATGCAAATAGCTACGAGCTGTAAAAATACTAGTTTAGGATGAATTAACATAGTGTCGCAGCTGCACATTTGTATGCGGTATATTTTGTTTTCGACTCTTAATTATATGCTTACAGTATTTAGAATTCTTCTAAAAAGAAAGTTAAGAGCTAGATTTTCTTAAATCAATATTTATGTGAGAAAATCAAATTTTTTATCAAACTTTGACGATTTAGTTTCAGAGCCAATCTATGAAAAAGAGAGATGAAAATATTCAAAATCAGATTATTTGGCAGATGAATTCAGAGCGGTAATAGTGATAATTTCTAAATGTTAAAATAACGGAGAAAAATGGAAAACGCTTGTTAGTATCAGGTTTAAAATTTAAGGTCATATTTAATTGCACTTTTCTGTTGAGATTAATTAGATATTGCTTTAAATGGTTTTCTTGTTTTTTTCCCTTCACCAGTTATGCATTAACTAGTATTATGTTTAACTCTAAAATTCAGCCTGCAATTATCTAGATATTGTTACCATATGATTACTGATAATCATGCGAAATGATTATAGTAGTGTCATCTAATATGATTATTAACATTCATAAGATAATTGTGATTATATGCATTAATGCGATATGTTTTTAATATTATTATGATTATTGACATCTATTCACTAATAATATTGAAATTCATGTAATATAATTATTGATAATCACGTGATGTGACTATTAACATTCTTCTTATTATCATTGATATTTAAGTGATATAATTATTGACATTTATGTGAAAAATGTTGATATAACATTAGATAAAGGCATACTTTTTCCATAATTTTGCAAATATTTTTGAAATAATGAATTTACAGTACATTTCCTTTAGCACATGTTTAAATCAGCTTCAATTTTTTTTAAAATATTGAAATAGAATCTATTTAACTTTGTGATTTTAAGTAATTGATGGAGCTTTTCATTGTAGAAATAATAAGACTATCTTAGTGGATGTCTTTGATTCTATGGGATTACCAAACAACTGCTACACTATCAACAGTTTTGTGGGAGAAGTTCAAACAAAAATTAAAAAGATTCCGTCAAAGACATGTAAGTAATGATTAATTGCAAGCTTTATGATAACAATACTAAAACTAAATCACATATTAAAATGATCTATTTTTAAAGTTATATTACGCTGTGAATTATTAAATTTACTAAAAAATGACACCTATGCTGTGCTGTTAGAAGCATATTAGTATAGATTAGTCAAGAATGGTATAAAATATTTGAAACTAGGGAGTCCTCCCCCTGCTTGCTGTTGAGCCACTTCCGCATTATTACGCCTTCATACTTGCATACTGGATACTGGATTCGAGTATAACTTTATATGTATGAAGATACTCCTTTTAAATGACGCCTCCTGTTTCGCTCACTGTCTCCGATCCCCAAAGAATCCAATGAAATGAAATCTTAGATGGTTTGCTTTGCAAAACTTATTCAGTTAACTCGTTACTAAGTTAAACCAAGTTAAACTATATTTAGTGTAAAATCTTAAAAATTTAAATCAATTATTAAAATTTTTAAAACTAATTCCTCGTAATATTTTTAATGAAAAAAAAAAGTGAAACGAGCAGTAGCACGACTCATTTTTCAATAAAATTATTATTATTGAACCTGCATAAGCATGATTAAAACACTTTGTATGCTGATATGAGAGATTCGCTTTCAACATGTGGTGCGCTAGGTCAGTAAAATAACAAGATTCAAAATTTCATTTAATATAAATGTAAACAGCGCGTTGCTAAGACAACGCAATTATAATTTCAATCCTGACTCTCATTATATTTGGTTACATAAGTAATAATGGATGCAAATATTTTCCCTCATTAATATTGTATTTAATAACTGGAATCAATCATGCTTCTAACTATATATTAACTTGTAATATTAAATGTTATAGTGTCGTCAGTTTGCCTCGTATTTATTCACACAAAATCGCATACTGTAGGAAGACTTCCCTTACAAACATTTCCATTCGTTCCAAATTACAGAGCTCAGTTTGTTCTAGCCTTTTGCTGCTCACGTGAGAATTTTATTCAGAAATTTGAAGAAAAAAAGCATACGTTATTGAACATATTATTTCAATTATTCATTTATTTACCACTAATAGCTATGCAATTTGAGACCTTAGTGAATTTATGTTAGTCTAAGGAAGATGAAAGCAAACACTTAAAGTGTTTATTTGTCCACTTATCAGTGCTCGGGCTTCATTCAAATCTGAATCCCGATAATGTATGTCAAATTCTCGTATTGTTTTTGATTTGCATCAACCGAAGCTCTCACCTAAAAGTAGAATCATGGGTCAATGCTCTCCGACGGCCAGGTTGGCCACAGGAAATTTTTTGTGATTTTCATCCCCTGTAACAAAAATTAGAGTTACTTTTTTCTAAAAATAATTCATATAGTCTTTCAGAAAGGTGAGTTCGTCCCAACATTTGATGCAGGAATTTCTTGAACTCCTAAATGGATTTAAAATCACAAGACTATGGAAATAAACACTTAAAACAATTAAGATTAATTATTAGAAATGAAGATACAAAATACATAAATTGCGATCGTAAAAAAAAGATACATAAATTCAATAAATTGTGTGATGCGGAGAACCAACCGATTCGAAGTATTTTTTTTAAAAAAAATATTATTTTCACATTAAATTATACATTAGTGTTGTTCCCCTTACAATTACATGGTATAATAGAGAAAGAGTATAAAAACAGTTAACGTAAGAGAATTTCAAGAATTTTTCTATTCAACTTCAATCCTTTTGCCGAAGTATTTTTTTAAGTATTACGTAGAATTTTTATTTTTTAATCCATATTGTAATTACATTATTTAATGGGTGATAACAGTAAACTAATAATGTTTACAAATAAGGAATTAAAAGAAAAATTCTATACAATGAGTGGTAAAAACGCTTTTTTTTAAAGCTAAATACAGTTTAACTCCATTCTAAAAGGATGGACTACAAAAAACTTGTTTTGCTTAATGTAATACATAAAGCCATCAAGGGGGGCAACGAATAAAAATAAATAAAAAAAATATTTCGGTTTTAATAATTGAAAAGCTTAGAGGAAAAGCCAGGTAAGTGACATTTTCAGAGAGGTTATAAGCAGCGTAAGTGGAAAAAAAGTGATCTGAGAAATATTTTATTACCGATTAAATATTAGTTGGCGAATCTTATAATTCTTTTTTCTTATTTTCTTTAGCAGTGCCCAATTTGAATTAGTTATGTTGAGATTAAAATGAAGGCAGAAACAATCGCGTTACATTAAACATATTGATAGCAACCTGCTTTATGTTATTTTCGCTGATTCATAAATACCCATAAAAATGTCACTTACCCGGTTCTCCCACTAAGATCTCCAATTGTTTTAGCATATGCCTCCCAGAGTTGTTCAGCGCTTACTAATTGTTTTTTTTAGTCCATCCCATACGATGAACGTGCATTCAGCTATCGTGTAAAAAAAAAAAACGCTTATTGCATCTTTCTTTCTCTTTTAATTTTGGATGATTGAAGATCTGCTACATGTGTTTGTTAAGGATAGTAGTGAAGTGAGACAATCCTTTACTTTAATTTTTTGCTTATTATGATCCTATATTTTTTAGATGTCAATATAAAAATTAAAACATCAGTGAAGGATACTTTTTACACAGCAACGCCAGCCGTGTTCCAAATATCCATTCATAATCCTAGAGTTCTAGTAAATCCATTTAAAAAAGGAATCTCTGTAAAGCCATGTTTTAATTATTATCTATACCCCTCAAAGGTAAGAAATGAAGCACAATTATTTACCACTTTATTAACTTAAGTGACAATATTCACTTTTAGTTTAAAATTTTTGAAAAAAGTTTTTTTAAACTATTTGAAAACAAGACATTTATATGTGTCTTAGAAATTTTGTTTCATAAGAAATATTCGATCGTTTAATTTTAAAACTTGTGTTTGGAATTTAAAATTAGATAATTTAACATCCATTAAAAATGAATGCCATTTAATATTTTTAATCATAATTAATATTTTTTTTGAAAAAATATGTAAAAGAATTTTCTCTATGCAACTTTAAGCTCAGTTTACAAAAATAAGTTTGAAGTTACTAAAATCAATCAATTAAATGAAAGACTGAAGAATAATAAAAATGTTTTCTAAATGATAAAAATTAAACTTATGTAACCCTTTGACGCAGATGAGACACCAGTGACTCTTTTATATATTTTTTTCCTGATTTTCCAGTTACAGGTTATTTTTTAATTTTAAAAACAGTCTAATAGTCAAGACACAAATCTGTCAGATTATCGGAATTATACTTGTACTAAAGTAAAGATCCAAAATAAAGTAGTTTGAAATTTTTTTTCATTCATATTAAAAAATGTATCAATAACTGATTTTGAAAATTAAAGAAATTTTAAAGATGAATAAATTTTTTTCCAAATAATTTCAAATAAGTATTACTAAGAATTTGCTTTCAACGCAGGAAAAGACAGGCATTTCATGCTAAATTTCATAACCGTAAACTATTAAAATACTAAATAGAATATTTTTCCCTTATTTTGGCCTAAAAGTTAATATAAATGAAATAAAAATAGGGTTCATAACAATTTTGCAGCGAAGGGTTAAGAAAACGTGTTACAATTTCTAAACTCCAATAGATGTAATAGAATTTGCAAAAATTTATACACTACTATATATAAAATTACAATTTATATATTTTTATGTACCCATAAACACAAATAAAAGTTATAACTTTAGATCAAAATTGCAGTATGCACGTGCGAGAAAAATAAATTAAGCATTCTGAATAACTTTTGATCTAATGATCGAATTTTCACTTTCTAGGACTCAATCTTAAGGGTTGGAGGGGGCGATTTGAAATAGGTTAATGTTTTAGTGCAGACGAAACCAAGCACAAAACGTACTTTCGCTGTAAAAACATTCCTTCTTTTCGTCGCAATTGGATTTCATGCCATCCAAAATATAGGGGTAGTAGCAATCTGCAAAACAGGGTTCCAATAGTTTCCTTCGAACAGCGGAAGTTTAGATCCCTTCATGATAATTTTATTTTCCCCCTAGTGAAAATTTTTTTAATTGAAATATTTTGCACGTCATTATAAAATTCGTTTATCTAAAGGCAATTTCATTCAAAAAATAATTTTGAATTATTATTTACGTCTTGTGCTGATCAAACTATTTCCCAGATTGCAGCTATCACCTCAATTTCGGCATTCAGAAACCCAAATCCGTCGGGAAAAAAGGAGTTATGTTGATTCAGAGAAAGTGCGTTTTTGTGTCTGATTCCGTACCCTAAATTATCGTCTGCACTGATTCATTAGCCAATTTAAAGTCACCCTTTCACTAAAACCATTAAGACTGAGTCCGTGAAATTCTGATCATTAGATTAAAATATGCGTATTTAGGGGTTCATTTTCGGTGCACTGAACATTTCTTAAACTTGTGTTAATAAATTTTTGTTAAACAAATAATATACTCGTATTATCAATTTACACAATACATTCACTCAAAAAGTTTGCTCAGTGCTGCACTTGTTTTTTTGTGTGCATAATATATAACAACAGAAGCTTTGAGTTTTCGATGAATCGTTTTTTGTATTCTAAATTGATCATTTCATATAAGTGGTACTCTAAATTGATTGAGCAGCTTCATTAAGCCAAATGCTTTGCAACCTTATTATTAAAGAATTTATATTATTTTTCTATCTAAACATTCTTTCTGATTATTATAGTAGCAAAAATAAAAATTTAATATTGCAGGTTGTAAATATTTTGATGTCAGCTCCTTATGACACCAACTGCACAGATTACTTTGAAGAGTGGGTAGCGAGAGGAGGCGTAGGGCCATTGTCTCAAACAGTACGTTAATAACATATTTATCTTTAATGAAATTGTGAATGATTATCTAAAGAAAAATAAGTGTCTTTTTTTCACGAAATATATATTAGCAATTTCCTAACTGATATATCTTTGAGGTCAGCTTTCTACAGAAAAAAAAGAGTATTTTCCTCTTCAGAAAACAGATTTTTCTGTTATTAACCACTGTTTGCAAAATGCAAAATTTCCAGTTTTTTTCGTATGTGTGATGATTTAAAGCTGTTTCGTTAACTAAAAAGTTTTTTTCTGTTTTTCACTCGAATCATAAACGGATCAAAACCGTCAATTCAAATTTAGTTTTTGTCATTCAGTTTTGCTTACCGTACAACAACTTTACTCCCTTCAAAAAATCTTTTTACAATTATTTTATATACATGCTCCTACTTTTCAGCAATTATTTATAAAACTGTGCAATTTGCGTAATCGTATAACTGTGAATTCACTTTATTGTAAAAATGATAATGTACCGGGTTATTATGTTTTCTTAAGATGTAATTTTTTTGGTTAAGTTAGCAGACAATTTTGTAAAAGAGGGTCACTGTAGTTTAAAATGTTTTTACACTTAAATATGATTTGAATTAGACTATAAAAATAGAGACATTTTCAGATGACACTCAAATATGATTTCAATAAGACTTTCAAAATTAAAGCAGTTTAAGATTTTTCTTCATTAGGAAAAGTAGAGCCTTGGTAGCTCAGCCGACTGAGCACTCGCCTTCCAGTCATATGACCAGGTTCGAATCCCAACGTTGATTGGCAGTATGAACTCTGGTAAAATTACCGTAGTGTATGGTACATTTCTTGCAAAAAAAACACAATTCTGGTAAAACAAAAATTTAAAATACACGGTAATTGGGAAATTTTTCCATTCATATGGTAACGGTTTACTGGAAATTCCGATTTTCAAATTATAGTTCTTTTTACCACTCGTTTAGTAACAGATACTATACTGACAAGTAAATTTAACCGAATAAATGGTTTTTAATGCCATTCTTTAAGGTATCATTATAAAAATCACACATTTTTTTCACATTTACCTAATTTTAACATTTATTATAAACCCTTAAATTTATTGCTATTTTTACTAAAATAATTACCAATGTGCTTCGGTAATCACTACAGAGTTTTTGGTGTTCTCATAGAGCCAGAAACACAGTAAATTTAGTTTGGGCCCTACTTATTTTCTCACAAAACTTCACTCAAATTGATGGCAACTTAAACAGAGTGCATTTACACCCAAGTTCAACATCCTAAAACTGAAATTCTCTATTGAAAAAAATGCTTTTTTCCGAATTTAATTTAATTTTTATAGTACCAGCATTTAATACTTTTTATTATATTCAACACTCTAAAACTGGAACTGCTACGTTAAAGAGACTTTTCAAAATTTTATCATCTTGATTCCAGCAAAATCCAATTTACATGTAGCGTATAGTTGAAAAGATCGCGCTTAACCTTTACGTTATTTTTTTTAAAAAATATTTTTGATAATTTTTCAAAATTCATTCAAGTTTAATTACTATAATAATGGATAGTTATACTTGAATAAAACAATTTCATTAGCTCAATCGTCATAAAGCGTAGTTCTGAGTGACAGAAATGAAATAATTATGTTTTAAATAAATGTTGCAATTGATGTCATGTCTATTGACTTGTAAACTATTTTTAATAAGCGACTTTTAGAAACAAACTAACTTAAAAAAATAATCTTCTTCTATAGCAGTGCCGAGAGGAATGTCTTTTGAATGCTACTTTAGAGGATTCTCATTGTGTTGATCCCTTTTACATAGCGTATCCAAACACGGCACCCATATGCAATCAGCGTAAGTAATCATGTTTATTATTAATATGGAATAAAAAGGACGTTGCAGTGATTAATTCTATAAAATATTCCTCAACAGATCATTATTTTTCCTTTTTGTAAACATTGTTTCGATTTTGTTAACAACTGATCGGTAAGTTTTTTCTCTAAACGATATCCAAAGTGGTTATAAAATACCAATGAGGTAAAAGAATATTTCTAAAATGTTGTTTAGCTCTTTAAAGCATTATCAGTTGTTTTTTTCTATATCTTTAAATTGTTTGAAAAAGTGGTAATCGAAATCATTTTAAAGCATAAGATTGGAAACCCCTTTGAAAATTTCAAGCTTAACTGTTAGTGACTGGTTTTGTGTTTGAAGTGCAACAAAAATGTATAACCTGAGTTAAAAAAACAAACTTTGAAGTTTCCTGTTCTCTTTGATAGGGAGACTGCTGGATTCCAATTAATACAAATGAAATATTAATGCAAATGGTCAATCTTTCTGAATAATCTTGTATATATATATATATATATATATACACATAATAATAGNTGTTTTGCCTAATATATATGTATGTATGTATGTATATATATATATATAATATTAATATGTATTTGCAGGTAACACTTTCTTTTTTTGCATAAAACAAAAGCCTGCATTATTATTTTTTGCGTCTTTTTTAGAAAAGAAAAAGGTTCTGATCGTTTAAAAGGGGTCAAGGTACAAATGGGTTAAGACCACGGACGCAATATAATTAAGTGTAATATGACGTTATTCTATTTGTTTATATGAGTGATGGACAATAAAAGAATCAAAAATAAAATGTTAAAGTATATATTTCTGAAACCATTTTGAATATAAAATGCAAGTCTAAATTAAGTTATTTTAAATTATTTCGTTTCCATTTAAAACTGCATTAGAGTCATTGTCCGTAGGTAAAAACCAGCGTGATAAAAATACACTGAACTTCAATAGTTAAACTACAATATTTTTTTTGAAATTTTAAATTGAAAAAAACATAACTTATTAGAGTACTTATTTAACTTATTCTAGAATTAAACTGCTTTGGAGGTTCCGTTCGAGCCATAAAATCTTAAATGTTCAAAAGAAAGAAAAAAAAAGAAGTGATTTTTAGCAAAAGTTACATATTTCGAATCTGAAAGCCAACTTGCAAACTATCTAAAATCAACAAACGAACTGATCGAACGAACGGAATAGTTTACACAGTAAAAAGAATAGATTCGAGAATAGAGTTATTTCATCGTTAGAAAACAGAATTTAATCATTTAAATTGTAATTTCTTACTTGCGGCCAAACATTAACTTTAGAAAGTAAACTGGTTCCTAACATAAAATATCCCCATTCAGTGAAACCAAATACAGATACTATCCTGAATAACTTTTGATCTGCAACTAAATTGAACTCAGTGGCGTGACAGCCCAAGAAGGTCCAGCGCCTACTATTTCAATCTCAATTTTCTAGACCTTGGGTTCGTTTTGGGCTCATACACTAGTGTGTGTGTGTGTGGTCAGCCAAGCACACACGGAAACTCCATTCCTGAAGTATGCATATTGTACTCATTTGTATCGACCCACAGAAGAAGGGATGAAAAGGCTGACAACTATTTCTACACTGTCAGAAATAAAACTCTCACTTTTAGACGGTTCAGCAATCCTTGAGCTGTACTTCGTTACTTTTGAATATCATTTCGTTAAGAAATCACGTGATTTGTAACGAAAAACGAAGTTTCAAGTGTATGACGAAAGTTTTTCCCCCATTTGAATCCTCATCATAGTGCATTATAGGAAATTGCTCACTGGAATGACGAAACTTGGGCGAAGACTAGACGATATAAAATAAAGTTACGAAATAAGTCGACTGTTGGTCTAAGAGTTGGCCTCGCACCAGGAAGATCCTGGTTTTGAATCTCGCTTCGGGTAATTTATCTTTCCTTCTTATGTTGTTCCTTCTTTGTTCTATCTGTCCTTCTTATGTTGTTAAGGTGACATTGATCCAGCTATAGGGTGTCCGCGATAAAGTGATTATTAGAAAAGTTGAATACATTAGGTACTAAGAGTTTCTTTTTTGTTGGTAAAAAATAGAATCATGAAATATTTCTTTACTTTTGACGAAATTCATTTCCTCGAAGAAGTGATGATTGTTACTTCGTTATTTTGATGAAATATTTGTTCGAAGCATATACCAGGAAACGGTTTGTGAAAAACGAAGGCATTGTCGTGAAATTTGAGTATCCATTTCCTAATGTGCATGAGCAGCCATTAAAGTTATCAGGATAATTCTAAATACGAGATGTAATATTAACCGTCTTTTCGTCCTCACTACTTATTTCCTAAATTTATTTTGAGAGTAGTCCTGCTTCATATATTGACCTTTTTAAAAACTTCTTCAAAACCGTCTTCACGTCTGTCAAGTCTTGAAAATATTTCCCATTTTTGATGTTCTCAAAGCATTTTTGTATATTTTTGAAGAAGTTTTCAAAAGGTAATATCTTACCACTTCATTTTCTCGGGATTATTTTATTTAAGCTTAATGTAGTTATTTATGCTACACATATTTACACGTCCCGCAGTGGACTGATCGTTAAGACACTGTTCCCAGCAGATCACGGAAGTCAAGCATCACTGGCTACGGTCAGTGTGCGGGTGGTTGACCACTTGGATCAGTCTGCGTAGGGACCGAGGGTGTGCGGTATTGATCCTCGTTAAACTGTGCTACTGTAAAGTGCTCGACTTCGCGCGCAGGTCGTTGGCCTATCGAAGGGGGGGGGTCCCATCCCCTCCGCAGAGGATCAAAATTGTGATGGCATGTCTGCGGATCATCCGCCGGGATGCTTCCCAGACCGTCGCCAATAGCCCATTGTGCAGCTCTAGTGCGACGTAAATTAACAACAACAACAACAACATATTTACACCAGACGTAAAAAATTTTATCAGAATAACTTCCCTAGGAATGTGTGAAAAGTAGAATTCTCTTAAATCAGTCTCGCAACTTGTATAAGTTTCAAAGCACCTAAGCAAAATATTTTTTCCAAAATTTAAAAAAAAAAAAAACAAGTTATTACATTTCAGATTTAATTACATGTTTTAAAACTTTCAATTTTATGATAAANCGTATATATATAATACTTGATATAAACACCAAAATACTTGTATATGCAGATATAAAGTCTATCATGGAGAAAGTATAAAATTCTGGAAATTATTATTGCTTGAAAAAAGAGCACGAATAATTGAGTAATTTCAATGAATGCTAAAATAGGCTTTAAATAGGGATGTTTCTTAAAAGCAATATGTGTTTTCTTATTTAAGATAATTTTCAGCTATTTTTAACAATATAAATGCTTTATCAAAAAATAATTTTATTTATTTTTTTAGCTGTATATGGAAATAAATATTTCAAAAAGTGTTTGCACCTTTGTTCTAGGGCATGCTAGTAAGTAGTAAATATTATTTTACTTGTCATTATAAATTTTCGTTCTTATGAAATAATTAATATCATAAAAATAGTGCATTTGAAATAAAATGAAAGGTCACTATTACCAGTCTCAAGTCTTTGGCGTAAGGATAAAAGAAAAAAAAAATAAATAAAAATAAAAAACGTATCGGACTTAAAATTTCTGTAAACATATAAACTAAAATTATCTGTGCTTATAAGGAATTAATAAAAGACATATAATTGCTTATAAGAGGGCAAACGAGACAATCATTAATGAACGGTATAGTTAACTTTTCAAGTGTTATAATAATTATTCATCGGTAAGTTTTACATTTATCAACTTACATTTACCTATTGATGTGGCTCAGTAAGATTCGAGGTACTAAGGCTCTGTTGTAGAAAATAAGCTTTTTATACTTAGGCCAGTAACATATATGGGAGATATTCTTTACTCTTTCAGTTAAAATAGTTAGTAAAAATAATTAACAGAAAATAAACTAATGTGAATTTTCTTTTAAAAAAAAAAGGAGTTCCATTGAGTGAATTTATAAATCTCTGAGAAGCTCAGTCCCTTTCTTCCCCCCTCATTCATCACTGCTTTTTTTTTTCATTTTAAAAGTCAAAATTCTTTTCGAAAAAAGAGATTACTTCATTAATAAAATATAAGTATGATAATTTCATGTAAGGACATTTTATTAATATGATATTCATAGCGAAATGGACAATTACCTGTATTTGTAAAACAATAAACTTTAATTAAAACTTAAACCTAGGGATAAATGAGATATAATAATGATAAATGAGAAGAAATAAATCGTTAACCATATATAAATACAACCTTACATCATTGAAACAGTTCAAATTGTAAACAGCTTCCATCTCACTGAAATTAATATTTTTTCTTTATATTTTTAAAAATTTCTATATAAGAGTTAGGATTTACAACTGGCAACATTTCACCTCTCATTCTGTTTTTTTGTCACATTTGACTTCAATTGAAGCACGAGCTTATAAAATAAAGAGTTAGAGAGCGATAGATTTTGCTGCAATAATCATTAAATAGTCATTATTTATAGCAGAGAAAAAAATGCGGGAAAATTTGCGAAAAGAGAGCTTAAAAAATTGTATTATCTTTAGAACAAACTGAAATTTTGAAAAACTCGTGTTAAGTTCATAAGCAAAAGTGCCTTATTCAGCATGTCATTTCTCAACTCCGTAACTATTTTTCGGTGGGCTGCAGATCCACCCTCATGGTAATTTTTACTGTAAGTTTAGCTGTTAAAATTCTCGTACTAATTATAAAATGTTAAAATTTCACATTGTATTCTCGCTCTCTGTATACATTTCTACCACTATTTGTACTAAGTCTTTCAGTTCGGTGTTACGCGATAAAACAGAATGTATGTTTAAGTATAGCAAAAAAAAAAAAAAAAAAAAAAAAGCATTTAAAATTGTTATAACTTTTAAACAAGTTAAAATTTCGAAAAAAAGTAACTCTTATTGCTTCTTTAGACGCGGGTAGAGTAAAAAGTGAAAATTGCAGAAAGTCACGTACTTGTCGGGCTTCAAAAAGAAGGGTTGAGTTACGGCTTTTATGATAAAACATTATGCATATTCCTCACCATTTAATTTTTATGTTTCAAAAATTAATGCATATGAATAAACATAATTTAATGTATAATTTTATTTTTCAATTTAAAGCCGCGAAGATATTTTGATTGATGTGGAAGAACATGCGTCATTGTTGGCAAGAGTGAGTATTCTTAGATATTGAAGACGCGCTAATTGTTTTCCTTTTTAAAAATATTCGATTTATATTATCATTATAATTTTTTAAAATTTTAACATGACCGAAAAAACATTCAAGACTGAGAAAATTTAATCCTTTATATAATGATTGTTCCAAAATCACAAAAAATTTGTATTTTTATAATTCGTGATAGAAATGAAATTAAACAAAAAACACACTTTCGGAGACTTGTTAATATTTAAGTGAAGAAGAAAAGAAAAACGTTATCAGAACTTAACGAGTCATTAAAGATGTATGCGAAATTAAAAACACCAAACCCTGTTTGATTGAAGTTCAAAAGAAGTTTAAAGACAATTATCAGAAATACTTTCGAATTTCATCTCGCAAACAAATGAGATGCTTTTATCTCTGGAATTCAATAACGTTTTTGTTTCACGTTAGCTTAAATATTAATGCGAGACCATCAGCCATTTGACGTAGAATCATTCTTACACTTATTTTTCATACTTTTTTTTCATTATATTCTATTATTTTAGGTTAAAATATGTGAAAAATATCATATTTAGCATTTTAATAAGTTATGGTTATGAAATACTGCATGAAACTCCGTTAAAAGTAAAATTTTCCTAACAACGGCTCACTTAAAAACAATAATTTTCACATTTGCACTTAGTCGGAGCTATTTAGATCTAAGAAAAACACTTATTCATCATTAAATTTCTTTAATTTACGAAATCAATTGTTGATAATTTTTTGAATATGAATGAAATTTTTTTTTGGATTTTATAGTTTAGTACAAATATAATTTTAGTAATCTTAACAGATTTTTTTTATTTACTATTAGACTGTTTTTCATCATTAAAAATACTAAAATATATTTTTCCTTGGAATTAAAGCGTCAGAAAAAAATATATAATAGTAAAGCGGTGTCCCATCTGCGCCAAAGCGCTTTTTTCCAGTTTTGGTTGGGATTTTAGAAGTATTGATCAAAGATGGTAAAAACGGAACAATGCAAGTTATTCAGTGCTTCACGCAATGATAAACTAAAATTGCATTAATCGAATGTTTAATGCTGAAAACTTGCTTTTTGCAGAAGAATTTTTTATGATATTAGTAACAAAATTTAAGCTTTGATTCCTTCGTTAATTAATTTTATTTAAAACTATTTTGCTACATGTGACTAGACCTGAAAATTTAAGTTTTCAGTTAGCAGTCAATGGCCGTTAGATTTTAATAACTTAGTACCCTATTTTCCCCTTAAACTTAATGAGTAGGTGACTGATATTTAGAGGTCCTTTTCATTTAATACCCAACTTTTTCAAACCTTTTTCTGCTTTGACCTTTTTTTTTAATATAATTTAAATTGTATTAAAAAAAAATGCATTAGAAATATTATACGTCTATAAAAAGTTTTTTCAACAATAAAAATAATATAAGTATTCGAAAAAATTAGTTAAACATACTGACTTCAAAGAGGTTTATTTAAAAAATATTTGCGTAGACAAAATAATTTAATGTATACATTACATCTTTGAAATATGTGAATTCTTTTTCCACACAAATTTTAAAATCAGAAATTGATGGATTCTGATAGATCAACATTTTGAATGGAGACATTGGATATTTTAAGGAAAATTCTGTTTTCCAGAGTCGCTTTAGCATTGATTTATTTTTATCATTAAACAATTTTTTAAAAAAGCAGTGTGAAAAAAATGACCGGTTGTTTATTTAATTTACGTCGCCACTTTTTTTTGTTTTTCTCGGCATGTGGTTAGTGGTAATTTTCTGGTCTACCTATGACTTATTGATTCAATTATCTACCAGCTATCATTACTCTAGAGACATTTTTAAGTGCGGCTGAAATTAAAAAAGAAAAAGATCCGCTTATTTTAATGCTTTTGAGTTCGAAAAATCTTCCACAAAAAGTAGTGCTGCCATAAACATAAATGAAGATGTTAATACTTTCATCTCACAAAACAATTTTAAATAAATTGCAATCTTTTAAAACAAAATTGTATAATTTAGATTTTTCAAATTGATTTTGTAAAAGAAAAGTAAGTGTGTTGCATTCGACTCTCTTCAATGGAATTGTTGAGCAGTTTCAATTCAATTCGTTGATGTCAAATTATTTTTATGTACCATGAAAAAAACAATAAACAATGCAGCAAAAATTTTGTATTTGTAAATAATACTTTAACTTTTCTTATCTGAAAAATGTCTAGTGTTTTTGAAAAAATATACAGTTATAGATTAATAAAATCATTCTTTTTTAGGAGAACAAAGATGAGGCCGATGAGTAAGCTAATTAATTTTTATAATTTTCTTTGTAAATTTTTAATGAACGGTAAAAATGAAATAAAAAAGGTAGTTGGCTCATACTGGAGCTGCGGGATAATGTTGACATCGAAAAAGTATATACATTAGGGATAGCAAATTAATACTTAAAGCAGGAAAAAAATAAATAAAAAGACTGATCAAAAGAAGATATCAAAATTTAACCAAGTCAATACTGATTAATGCGGGAATGAAGACATAAAACTTGTTTGATTGCTGAATAAAACTTGAAAAATAATAATTAAAAACAGTATAAGATATCAATCCAACGGGCTTTGATGTATTCATTCACTCAGACATTCGACGCAGATTTTTTTGTTTCGATAAAAACGTGCGATCTCAAACTTGCATACTTTTCATTTTATTTTTAATAAGGATTCTAATAGAGCACATTCTTTCCAATTATCTATATCTCTGTACTTAACGCCGATAATTATTATTTGGGATCAAGCAAGAAAGTGATAAACCCTTAAAATCCGATACATATTTCTCGAAATTTAAGCATTTTAGTGATTGACGCACTTTAATTCATTGGTATTTTAATTATATGCTGAATATTATTAACTTGCATTCAATGTTTTTCGAATGACTGAATTAATGTGGTATTATTTCGGATTAAATAAACTCTAGAGTATTCATCTTAACATCTCCTCATTCTTACCTCAGTTATCATCCTTTTTAGACATACTTCCTAAGCCTTTTTCTTTAACCTTGAATTTATCGTAGTATAGCCTTATTTAATAATTCAAAACCAATTGGAAAAGTCTGTGATTTGATTTTATTTTTAAAAAAATCATATATTAGTTAGAGAAAAAGATTGACATCATGCATTTACATTTCAGGTGCATTTCTGTTTTGACAATAGCATTCAGCAGAATGGAAGTAAAAACTTTCAGATATTCCGCGAAGTATCAGGTAATGTGCAGCATTTTTATTTTAAACCGAAATTTGGTGTCAATTAACAGGAGAGTATAAAGCAAGTCGATACTTATCAAAATAGAAAATTCGGTTCGATGTATAATGATTCATCCGCTCTATCTATAATATCTCACCATAAAATAAATGAGTATATAGTCAATGTAGATTGAGTTTGTTATAAACAATTTATAGGGCAAATCTCATAATCCAGAGAGAGCAGTTCAATATAATATTCTTCTGATAGATTGTAAAGCTATAAAGTGGAAAATTCATATAGTGTGGTTTAATAACAGAAGTCTTATAAATCTTGACCTTCTTTTCCTATTAGTGACAAAGCTGATTCCTTGGGGTATTCAACCGCTTTTCCTTCGAGGTTAATATCTTCCTTACCTGTACTATGCATGATTCTTTATCGCCTTACGAGATCATCGCCAACAAAACCAATTATTTTTATTTTTTGAAATGCCGGATGCTATTTAGGCAAAGTATGTCATAGATGGCAACGTTACTTTTAAAAAGTAACGAGTAAAAGTACAAGTATTTTTAAAAAAAGTAACGATTATAACCAAAGCGTTGCATATTTTAAAAAGTAACGAGTAAAAAGTACAAGTAAAAGTACNTAATTTATTCGTGGATATAATTACATTTATTCGATATTTTAATACTTACTGACGATAGATTAGAACAAACATCAGTGTTTGGAGTATCGGGCAAATATATACCGGGCAATGGCACTTGACCTTAAAGAAACATCAGTGTAGGGTATACCGGGCAAATGTATACCGGGCAGTGGCACTTGATCTTAAAAAAACATCAGGGTAGGGTATACCGGACAGTGGCACTTGATCTTAAAAAAACATCAGGGTAGGGTATAGCGGGCAAATGTATACCGGGCAATGGCACTTGACCTTAAAACATCAGTGTAGGGTATACCGAGCAATGACACTTAAACAGACCTAATATGACTAGACCTTTGGTAAATGTCCGAAATATATACTTGGTCTAGTGCCACTTTTGCTATAGCCTAAATATTAAAAAAAATTAAACAAAGCGTTTGAATCAATTTTAAACTGATAACGAAATTATTGCTTTAAAATTAAAAAAATAATAATAAAAACTGCGCCAGATAAGAGTAATTGAAGTAGTTGCTTTATACAGCACATGTGCGGAAAAAAATTTAAAAAAAAATTAGCCACGTGCATCTAAAAGTGGATGAATATCCCAAGACACCCATCTGCATATAGACATTGGAACAGACTTCATTCTTCCAGGAAATTTCCTATCATTGAATGATATAACGTCTATAAATGACTTGTTCTTTAAACATCTCTCTAAGAAAAGAAGCACAGAAATGCCTTGAAAAAGAAACCAAGGAAGTGAAAGTATACTTTTTTAATGGAGTCTATCACTACAAATTATCGAAGCGTGTCAGTAATTCGTATGACTGCTGTAGATCAGCCCTGAAATTGAAAAGTTTAAACTTTGTTTCAATATAATTATAAATAAAATTTTACGTAATAATTGTTTAAAATTTGATTGGCGTTAAAATAGACATTTGAACATTATAATTGCAATTTTGTAGTTACTACCCAATAATGTTCTAATTTGCGGATACCTAGGGCTGGGATAGCTTGGTAGGTAGGGCACTGAGCCCATGTTCAGGAGGCTGTGGGTTCGATCCATCCCCGCAGGCCGAAGACTCCCCGTGTAGTAAATGGTGACTGTTAGACGTTAAATCTGTCGGGTCACAAAGTCCTCCTTGTTCCTATAACAAATTATAGCTCTGGGAGTACTGATCCAGGAGTTTTCTTGTCCTCTGGATTGAGCTGAAAATGACAAGGCTACTGAGTTGAACATTAGCAATGGTAAACCACAAAATTGGGTCGACTGTTCAACGACGGATAAAAAAAAATTATGGATTCTTAAATAATCGAATTTCTTCTAGCAAAATGACTTTATAAAGTTCATCAGCAGCTGTGAATATACTTACCAAAGAAAGACTACTAATTATTTAAAAATATTTTAATCATTTTAGCAATAATAGTCTTAAAATTAGGTTTTATGTCCGACAACTTAGTTCATAGGCCCTGAACGTCTTTAGAGTTTGTACGTGACGTAAAATTTGGTTTTATGTCAGACAAATAAATTCACAGACTGTGAGTGGTTATGGAATCTGTTCTTGGTGTATGCACAAGCTGAAAACGAATAAAATATACAAAAATTTGATTTTTGAAAAATAACTAATAAATAATTGTTGATCGCATAAGAAACTTGAATGATAGGTTTCAGTGAGAAATCTCTAGGAAATTGTTGACGAAACACAGTAAGCAAAATTTCGACTTATAATGAAATTTATAACGAAGAACTAAAATTCAAATTCGAAATAATTTTCATAAAGATTTTTCTATAATAATTTAATATTTTAATTTAGAGAGATTCTTGCTCTTGATGCTTGCTGCACAGAGATTTTATGTTAGTTTCCAATTTGGTTAGCTTCAGCTTCAAGTCTCCCCACTGTGTTATATCCAGGCGATTTTCTTTTTTTTACCAGTAAATCATTTACAGCACTAAATCCACATTCAGCTAAATATGAAGATGGAATCGGTAACAANTGTTAGTTTCCAATTTGGTTAGCTTCAGCTTCAAGTCTCCCCACTGTGCTATATCCAGGCGATTTCCTTTTTTTACCAGTAAATCATTTACAGCACTAAATCCACATTCGACTAAATAAGAAGATGGAAACGGTAACAATAGTTTTCATGCATATTTGGTTGAATTTGGGTATTTGATTTCTGTTTCCTCACAAAGCCATGCCATCACTCCTTTTATATAAAATAAAGTTTTATCTGACATTTTGCATTTCTGAGAGTTCTTCTTGATACTGCATATTTCATGTACCAGACAAATGCACTAACATTGGCTGCATCATCCGTGTTGAAAAATCAATTTGTTTTAAATCAGAAAATCTTTCTCTTAAATCAGCCGATAGAATTTTCAGATGATTGGCAATAAGCGGTATCATTTACTAATATTAAGTAAAGCGGTATCATTTACTTTTAATTTTTGGGGACAATTAAACTGATCCAAGTTTTTGTTTTCTGACTTAACTCAATAAGGGTAATGAAACCAAATATCTTCGTTTTTGTATCAATAAGAGTTTTATTTGTTCCTTGAAGTTGCTTATTTAATATATTTAGTTTTTCAGAGATATCGGCTAAATAACTCACAAATGCTTTACCATCGACTGTTAACAGATACTTAATATCAGGTTTGTCGCTTAAAAAATCACTAAGAGTATCAAACAGTTCCATGAATCTTTTCAAGCAGTTCCCTTTAGAGAGCCATCTTACTTCAGAGTGAAGTAAAAGTCTCACATGGTCTGCATTTTGTTCTTCACAAAACAGCTTGAAGAGGAGCTCGCATTTGGCATTAGCTTTAATAGCATCGATACACTTTATTACTGAATGTAATTACTTCATTTGGAACAGGCGAGATGTTTTTAGCTACCAAGTTTTCCCTATGCACAACTTTTCCCTATGCAATAACACAATACACAAGAATCATTTCTGGATTCTCATCTTTCATCAATTTTAAGTAGCAATTTTTCTTGCCCATCATATTAGGAGCACCATCTGCAGCACAAGATGTTATATTTTTCATTGGCATATTATAGACATCTAAGTTTTTTTTTAGCTTATTATATAATATCTTTGGTGGTAGTGGTGCTTTCTAATCTTTTACAGAACAACATTTCTTCAACAAAATGCTCCTTATCAATATATTTTACGTAAGTTATCAATACTGCCACACTGTCTATCAAAGTTGATTCATCCATTTGCACTGAGAATTTTCTTGTTTTTAGCTTGTCAGCAAGTTATTTTTCAATATCTTCACTCATTTCGTCTATTCTTCTGTTAACAGTATTGTTATTGAGTGGCATAGCTTTTACATCTTTTTCAAGAACCGTTTTAAGAAATGCTGATAATGACGGTTTTATTTAATTCTCTCCTATAGTATGATTTCTTCCAAATTTAGCAATGAATAAAGAAATTTCATAACTAGCCTCAAGAATACAATTATGAGTTGAAGTGTGAGCAGTAAATAAAGACTTTACTGTTGCATTGCAGGCATAAAAGACATACTATGGTATTGATTTCTGTCACTGAATGTTGCGAAACACTACAGAAGTTGCGACGGGTTATTCAGATGCGAACAACTGCATTGTTTAGCGAAATTTTAAAGCATCAAGGGGTGCAGCCTGCCATATGCCGCAGGGAGGTTAGTTAACTACCAAAAACTCAGTTCACATTTTGGTCTCATCAAACGAATTTATAATATTTATTGGCCGCAATTATTTAAGAAATTCGCTTTTTTTCTTTCAATTTTGGGACCGAAATCTAGCATTGTATTTAAATGGCCCGGAGCAAATAGGTAAAACTCTTGTCGAGTCCATTTTCGAATTGCCCCCCTTAACAATCAAATCGCCCCCCAGTGGGGCGTGGGCCACACGTTGGGAAACACTGAACTAAAGCATTAGGCAAATTAGGGATTAACAATTGCATATAAATATAATTAATGATTTCAGAAACCATTATATGAGTTTAAAGAAAGTCCTTACTTTCGGATTCCCAGTGATCTTTCTACGGAATCCAAGGGTTCCATGGAACAACTTTTAGGAACCATTCCATTAGATGAAAACTTTTTAAAAATGAAATAATAATTTTCAAATTATTTATAAACATGTGTCAAGCATCTTAAATGAGATAGAAGTAAATAAAGTAAAAAATGTTTAAGAAAATCAAATAAAACAGTGAGTTAAGTTATCGAAAAAAAAAAATGCAAATACGAATTTTTATAAAAACTATAGCTATTACCAGTTGCATAAATGGTAAAATTCGAAATCTTAAATTGCTTTGCAAATTTGATTAAAATTATTACAATGAGTATCATCAATAATTGAAGCCTTACTTCGTTAGTTACACTTAAGGCTAGAAAAAAACATAGAATTTCATGTGTGTGTTGTTAAATTATCAAAATCTTGCAACAAAAAAAAATATCGACTATCGTCACAGACAAGGTGGAAAGAAATATGGTATGGCTTGAACTACGGAATACGTGCTAATAATTATAGTACTGTACTCTTGAGTGAACAAAACACTACATGACAGAATCTTATCAAAGAGGAAACTATTGAATATAAAGTTACTGTAAAATTTTTGACTTTTTGTGTGCTAATTTAAGAGATAACAGTAAGATGCAATTTTTTTTCGATTAGTGCATTTCTCATGATATTTGTCATTTTCAAATCTTGATATGTTCCCTGAATGCTGCACGCGAGAGCAGTCGCGCACTAACTTACGACACCACAAACAATTTCTCTTTTAATTGGATACATAGAAGCATTGTGGGTATGGATCCTCATGGGTTGCTGATTTTATTTATGTTAGCAACTGTTCTTTCCATTATATTTAGAGTAAGCCTAGACCGTCAAATGCGAACTCTCTGAAGTGACACATTCTATATTCTTTCACAAAGAAATATTTGATTTATTTCTTATTTAACACAAACATAGGCACGAAGCCATGCAGAACGTAAACTAATTATGCAACAAAGTTGCCAGATACGCAAAACAAAATAATCACTGTTATAATAAAATACATAAACAAATAATTAATCTAGGTGAAATAAAAGATGCAGTTGAAAAAGAATTATACTTTAACAGATTCGATTTGTGATACTTAATAAACTTTGAATTAATTAGCATTTTAACTTATGTGGATAAACTTAGCTCGACTTTAGCCAGCAATATCCATTATATTAAATATGCCATCTTGTTTATAAGTAGTCAGCTGCTGCTGAGATCATAAGTTAGGTGGTTGTGTAACAGAGTTTGTATCCTATTGTAATATTAATAGTTCAATATTATGACGATTTTAAACACAAAAATTTTGAAAAGACGCATAGTAACGTTATTTAAAATATTTGTTTAAAATATAGTGCGTTTAGTTAGTTATAGTTAGTAAAAATTAAAAATATAAATTAAGTTTTTCAAATGTTGAGATTATAAAATCTAAATCTCTCGACTATTAAATTTCAAAATAAACCAATCAATAAGTTTACGATTCATAAAATACTCACAAAAAATTTGATTCAAATGGCTTACATTATTTAATTTCAATTCTTTATGCTTGCTTTGAGAGAAAGCACAAGGACAATATACTCTATTAGTATTCTATTTTTGATTTTCTTAAAACTTTTTATTTTTTGTAACTTTAATTTTTTTAGTTTTTCTTCTTAAAAAAATATTTTAGGGAGCATTACTCATTTCTAAAGAAAAGCACTTTTTGTAACAGAAAAATCAGGATTTATTTTTTTAAATTAATATTAAAACAAATAAAATCTTGGCATTTTAATTGACCTGCTTTCATATTAGCCCTTTATTTTAATTTCTTTTCAGGGAATCGAAATGTTTGGCAATATTGGCGGTATTTTGGGAGTTTGGCTTGGTATTTCTCTTATGGCGATAACCGATGTCTTTGAAACATGCTACGTTGTTTTTCGTCACTTTAGAAAAAGGATCCATCGAAAGAAGATAAAGAAGGAATTAATCAAGGCAGAAAAGCTATTTCAAGATTGTTATCATTGTGATTCGAAAGGGAATTTTACATTAAAGATTTATTAATGGGAAATTTCTAGTATTTATTGAGTATATTTATAATCCATTCTAAATTTCATTAAAAAGTTCAGTTATAATAAAATTTGATGCTTAGCATAAATTTCATGACCATTTCCCTCTGTTGATTAGTGAAAATTTTGTCATAGAAGTGATTAGCCTACATCCACACTATTTCTACTTCAGTTCATTTCGCCCAATAATGTTTCTTTGGAAATCTTTGCATTTCAATGCAAATATTTGTAAAATGTAATGAAGACGTCTATTATTTTTTCCCATCGAATCCTGCCGTAACACTGAATGTACTTTCGTGTTGTCCTTCTCTGAATTGTATTATCTATCTTTCTGCTCGGAAAAGGCTTACAAGCCATACTTATGTAATCAACTACAGAAGCTTGTACAACAAATAGCTTGTACAACAGCTTGTACACAGCAAATAGAAGCTTGTACAACAAATAAATAAACAAATAAAATTTGGTGCGGATCGGTTCTGAATTGCAGATTGATATAAGGTACATTCACACATACGTATAGACATCCTGATTTATTTAAATATGTAAATAATTGCATAATTATAAATGATGCATTAATTAAATCAATTAACAATAATCTCACAGAAGTTTAATGTTCTGATAAGTTTAAAATATAAAAAAAATTAAGTATTTAAATTTAATTCAAATTTTTAAAAAAATCCCCAGTTGATGCAATATTTATATATAAAATTTAGAGCAATAGAAAATCTTAAGGGGCCTCACGAATGTTAAGTTTTACGTAAAAGAAAAATAATCAATGATTTTTTTGACAGCTTACTGTTAGCTAAGTAATAGTATTAGAATATCAATTTCTTTAAGATATGCATAAATATGTTTAAGAGTAAGAAACATATTCATATTTTTGAAAATTTCTCATAATTAATTATTAGAAAATTCACTGGAAAATTAATTAGAAATTAATGATTAGAAAATCCGTGTAATATTAGCTATCAGAGCAAAACTAAAGAAGAAAACAAATTTAGTTTTTTGTATAAATTTTCAAGAATGCTGAAAATATTGGTATAAGACAGGGCATCCGGATGGCATTTAATTGATTTCTNAAAATTTGATGCTTAGAATAAATTTCATGACCATTTCCCTCTGCTGATTAGCGAAAATTTTGTCATAGAACTGATTAGCCTACATCCACACTATTTCTACTTCAGTTCATTTCCCCCAATAATGTTTCTTTGGAAATCTTTGCATTTCAATGCAAATATTTGTAAAATGTAATGTAGACATCCATTATTTTTTCCCATCGAATCCTGCCGTAACACTGAATGTACTTTCGTGCTGTCCTTCTCTGAATTGTATTATCTATCTTTCTGCTCGGAAAAGGCTTACTAGCCATACTTATGTAATCAACTACAGAAGCTTGCATAGTATGCGTACAATAAATAAATAAACAAATAAAATTTAGTGCTGATCAGTTCTGAATTGCAGATTGATAAAAGGTACATTGACACATACGAGTAGACATCCTGATTTATTTATATACATAGATAATTGTATAATTATAAATGATGTATTAATTAAATCAATTAACAATAATCTCATAGGAGTTTAATGTTCTGATAAGTTTAAAATATAAAAAACATTAAGTATTTAAATTTAATTCAAATTTTTAAAAAAAATCCCCAGTTGATAAAGCAATATTTATATATAAAATTTAGAACAATAGAAAATCTTAAGGGGCCTACGAATGTTAAGTTTTACGTAAAAGAAAAATAATCAATGACTTTTTTTACAGGTTACTGTTAGCTAAGAAATAGTATTAGAATATCAATTTCTTAAAGATATGTATAAATATGTTTAAGAGTAAGAAACATATTTATATTTTTGAAAATTTCTCATAATTAATTATTAGAAAATTTACTGGAAAATTAATTAGAAATTAATGATTAGAAAATCCGTGTAATATTAGCTATCAAAGCAAAACTAAAGAAGAAAACAAATTTAGTTTTTTGTATAAATTTTCAAGAATGCTGAAAATATTGGTATGAGACAGGACATACGGATGACATTTAATTGATTTCTTATTCTAAATCGAAAGAATATATTATCGCCATCTATCTGGCGATATGTATTTAGAATATATATCGCTAGAAATATTATCTTAAAGAAATGTAAAAATGTGGTGGATAAAACAATTCCAAAACATGACAAAAATATCCATTATGAACAAAAATATTCTCAAATGTGTAAAATTAGCGATACTACATAATTAAAGGGGTCTCCACTCCCTGTTCACTAGCCCACAGACCGTTTCGCTCGCTTATTGGACACTAGTGTGCTTTATATGAATAGTGGCACTATATTTTAAAGTTTAAAAAATACTAAAAAATACATAGAGTGAAACTTTCGATTGACATGCATTTTGATACTACTTCATTATTTCGGCAGAAAGCCTATTACCTGTATTAGGCACCGATAACCACACTATTTCTTACTACAATAAACTAAAGCGTCAATGATAGTTTGAGAATTCTTATACTGCACCCCGAAACGGAACAGTACCCACATTTGAATCGTAAAATGCATAAAAACCAATAAAAAAAAGGTAAGAAATGAAGAAAAAAAAATGAAAGCAATAATTTTAATTTAAGTTTCAATGAAGTTTTAATAATGGAAGCAGTAACAATTCCACACGGTAGGCAGAAAAGTGGGTTCATCAGAAAATTTATTTTGATTACTTTAGAGAAATTATCTGATGGCGCTGCAGTTGGATGTTTTTAAATTTTTATTTTATCTCTCTGTCTAACTATGCTTTCAATTAGAAATATCTGCTTCGCAATAAGAAAATAATAGTAAAATACTTAGCATGATTTCTTTTTTTCTTTTTTTTTTGTTTACCAGGCATTATAAGACCATTTCTTTAGTTCCAAATTCTTTACTAGTAGAAATGTTTTTTTCCCTGTCTTTTGTTTAATGGAAAGATTTTAACATCATAGATATTGACGAATTGCTTTTAGGAATCATTATAAAGAAAAAAGGGAATAATAGACAGAAAATGGGGGGAAAGACTAAAATCAGTATCATTACCAGAAAATAAGACAAGAGCAAAAATCAATTTTTCTCTTTTAGACCTTTCTGCCACAAGTAATACAAAACGTTTTCTTCTTTTATTTATCACTTTTATGTTCATTAGCAAATTTCCCTAGATTTGCTTAGCTTTGGGGACTCAGTGCATCTATTCTCAGGTAAGGAAAACTTCGAATTATTTCTGTTCATCTGATTAAAAATATATAATTAGTCTATTTCTAGGTGAGCAAATTTCTAAGTTATTTAAATGAAAAATATAGGGTTAAACTACTTCTAGGTAGGAAAGCTTCTAATTATTTCTGCTCGTTTAAATAAAGGTACACAGTTTGAAGTTATAGAGCTGGGTTGTTTAGTACTTCATGTTTTTTAGAGTGGAGAATAATCTTTGAAAGCAATTATTACGTTTTGTTTTTTATGCAATAATTTTTTTTCTTCTTAAATGGTCGTACATATCTCTTTCACTTGAAGCTCGAGTAGAATACCGCTGGAATCATATAGTTGGACGTAATCAGGTGGTTAATATTGGCCATTGCAATTATTAGGCTTGATCTGTTATCACGCTCAATCAATTGTCGAATAAGATTTAATCAGATACCTGCAAGAGACGTCATGCACGTGTGTCAAACCTGACAGGCTGCTGAATCATGGCATAAACAAATGACACGATTAACCCGTACGCATCGCCGCTTGCAGGTATCCAACTATGACCATTTTTGTTAGCAGATCTTGATTTGTTAAAAGGCATAACAGGCCTGATCATAGAGTCTCCCAATTTCAAGCTCTTCTTCAAATTCAAATATGAATTTAAGAGTAGCTTTTAAGTAGAATACAAAAATAATTAAACAAAATAATACCACAGATGCATTTTCAGTTTTTTAGTTAACTAACTTCTAAGAATAAACTATTGTGAGTTTCAAAAAATAAATATATTAAAACTAAAAAATAAAAATTGAGAATTTCCGCATTTTTTTCCTGAGAAATGCAAGAGATCATTTGGTGCCCCTGAAGTCGTAAGAACTGAAAATTAGAGATAATTTGGGTAGTACCAAACTATGACTTACAAAAGATTTAATAAGAACAATCCATTACGAGCGTCTAACCTTAGCAAAAATAAAGTAGCGTAGCAAATTGAATTAATTTTTAGTTGTTTTAAAAATAATTAAATATTTAATTTACTTAAAAATTCTACTTATTGAATAAATATACTTGCATAGGTAAAAATTGATCATGAAATTTTGGCTAAGATTCAAGAGAATTTTGAAGAATTCTGTTATTACTGGAATACCGCAGATTGTAGTCACTAAAAACGTCATCAGAAAAGTTATCAAATTAATGGTCTTCACTGGTTGTCTATTTGGATTCTTTTGGCAAACTACATCGTTTCTCGAAGTCTACTGGACCTATCCAACTGTAGTTGATGTTCAATACACATTTCCCTATGAATTCGAATTGCCTGCTTTGACAATATGCAGCTATAATGGGTGAGTATTGCTATAGAAAAGATATATTTTTGTCGTTACGTTAATTTCTATCATTTGGCTTAAAGGTGGTAACATTAAAACCAAATCCGCTACTTATAGTTTTCCTTAATGTATTTAAAATAAATAGCTTGAAATAAAATGATTACAAAAAATCTGTTAATCTAACTTCGATTGCGTTAAGACTACACCGTACCACGTGAGAAATTTTTTGTCACAAATTCTCTTTCAACTTCGTAACTAATTTGAAATTTAAAGTATGGAAAACGGGAGTTCAGGCAGACCTAGAGTAAGCCATTTAGTTTTAAATATTGAAAAGAAAATTTTAAAATATTAAAAGGAAAATAAATTATGAGAAGACAACTTAGAATTACGCAATGGAGAGAATCTCTCCCAATAATTTGTTTGCATTTTGACATTTAAAATTTTTTTCAGCAATTGAATCTTTAAGGATTTCCCTGAACTCACTTTTCTTTTTAAATTAGTCATGAAAGTGAAAGATAATTTGCGACGAAAAGTTTCTCCCTTCTCATGAAGTAAATCTAAAAGGAAGAAACTAAAATAATTATTTGAACTAGTTATTAAACTAAGGAGACACTTTTTAAAGAAATGAAAATAGAATTAATTTTAATAGTATGTACATGAAATTTCAATTCAATCAATAAAAAATTTGAAGAAAAAGTAGCTTTAAATTTTGAAAAGTGAGCAGTTTTAAAAATCACCCCTATTCACACGTTGCTTAGTATTTAATAACTTTTTTTAAAAATTAAAAAAAAAAGAAAACTTTTCCATGGTTTTGCATGAAAAGTAAGAGAAAATTTAGGGTGTACTTAAAAGAATAGAGTTGATACATTCTATGTTAATTTTCCAGACATAATGTTAATTTTTTATTAAGTCTATCTTAAAACTCATAACAAGATTGACTTATAAAATTTTAAAACAAAAGTAGATGAAAGTTAGTCGGTTTACGAGTAACAGTGATAACATCAAACATATCACCGACTTTTCATCTAATTAACAGGTAAAAGGAGCGATTAACAGTAAAAGAAAAGTTGAAAAAGTGTATTATATTTTTGGTAGACAGCTTTCAATTTTTAAATTCATATCTTTCACTTTCGATCTCAAGATTCGAGATTTTAGATTAGGAGTGCAGAACATTATGAGTGAACGGTCACTTATACAGCAAATTGACCAGAGAATGACATTTATACATGTTGACGTCAATTGTGGTAATTTTTATGTAAAGAACGAAGTTTTAGTTAGTAAATTACTTTTATCGGTTAACTTAGAAATATATTTTAAAGAAAAATTAAATGATTTTAAATATTAAAATTCATTAAAACCTCAAGAATATCATATTGAAACTTTTTCAAAAAATAATTATTATATTTTCTTCTTATCAAAAAGTAGCTTCATCAAAATTTTTTTTTATGAAGATGGGGGAAAAGCAATGTTTTATTTTCTATCACATTGCATAGTATAGTTTTCTATCACATTGCATAGTACATAATACACAAGTTTATTTTTAGAAAAATATTAACTGTATTATTCATAGAATAAAAGTAAAATAAATAAATAAATATTTTACTTAAATAATTTCTATGGTTGTCTAAAATGTTTGAGAATAAAACAATCAAAATAAGATTCAACATTTAGTTAGGGACTCATTTCTAGCTTTAGAACAGTTATAATTGGTGAATTATAATAAATATTTATGAATATTAAATCTAGAATGGTTCTTTAAGCTAATGAAATTAGAAATAAAGTTTTAAAAAACGGTAAACAGTTTCTTCCCTATGTTCAAATTTCGCGTTTTGTAATGATATTGTACTAAATAATGTAATGTCGAGAATTTTTTTTTAAAAAATGAGTAACAACAACTGCCGAAAAAAGGAAAGAAAAAAAAATCGTGCGATAAACGATGAAACCCACTAAAAAAAAGCAAGTGTTTTTTAAAATGATTATTAAAATGTGCGAAAATTGCAAGTCGCAATAATATTACATTAAAAAATTTGAAATTTTCAACAACTGCTTAGCGAAAACTGCCTTAAAAAACAATTGAAAAATCATTTGGAATGATGATGAAATCGGATCACATTTAACAACTCGAAAGAGATAATTAAAAGGCATGATTCAAAACTCGTAAAACGTAACAATATTGTATTAAAAATATTAAGATTTCCGAAACCATGATGCAAAGCAAAGAATAACTACCGAAGGAAGGATTTAAAAAATCTCATAAAATCCGCTCAAACAAAGTGTATATTTTAATGCGTGATTCGAGTATCTACTAATACACATTAAAAACATTGGAATTTTCAAAATAATGTATAGAATTGCGAATCAATTATTAACGAAATATCAAGAGTGATTACTTAAATGCGAGATTCGAAATTCGCAAGTAGAAATTATGTAGTATTTAAAATATCGAGATTATAAAAACTGCGCGGAAATCCGAAGCTCAAAAAGTCATTTGGAATAACGATGAAATGGTCGCAAATAAAGTGTATTAAAAAATAACTCGATTTTGAAATTTGCGTGTCAGAATAATGTGTTGAAAATCCGTATCGATAATCGCCGAAAAAGCTATCGAAAAACTACACAGATTCACGACGCAATTTGTGCAATTTGAAAGCGTTTAAAAATCATAATTTGAATGGGGAATTCTATTATTTTTTTTATAACCATTGTTGAGAACAGCCCACCCAATTTTTTGGGTTCATGACTGCCAATGTTCAACTCCATAGCCTTGTCATTTTGAACCCAATCCAGAAGGCAATGGAATACATTGATCAGGTTTTGGGAGAATTTTGCCTTCGTAGAAGATTGTTTGATGGAATTAAACCGCACTTGCGCTACATGGAGAGGAAAACCACGAAAAACTCCCATGGTTAACCTGACGGCAAGGGGACTCTAATCTATGATCCGTCTACACTGAAGATATTTTACTTTAGCACTGTGGTCAGTGTAAGCCAGATGCAGAATTCGTATGAACCAGCCATCGCTGGGATTCGAACTCGTTTCACCTCATTGGAAGGCGAGCACTCCATTCCCTGAGCCATCACTGCTCTGAATGGAGGATCAAAAATTTCCAACCTTTTTTTTCTTTTCAAAAAGGGGAAATTTTTTAAAATTATGTTCAGGTGCTGCCCCAGGCCGCACTTCAACATCTAGCTGGCCGCATATGGCCCGCGGGCCACAGGTTGTGCGTACCCTTATTTTAAATTCTATACACATATTTGGAATTATAGGTAATATTTTAACCCTCTTAATTTCACTGACGCTATTTAAATTAAGTGCGAATCCTGAATTCATTGATTACTATTAATTATTAAGTCAAAACTTAATTCAAATTCTGTCAATCTACATCAATAAGTCACCATTTTTTTCTCAACTCAGTTAATTACCCAATTTTTTCCCAAAATCATTTTCAAATCTTTTTTTCAGTTATAAGAAAATTTACATAAATTCATTTTTATACTTTCTAAAGATATTAATCAATTCAACAAAAAGAGTATACGCTTAGTTCTTTTAAAAATACACATTTAATGTGCTTTGCAGACAGCTGTTCTTTTAAAGAAGGGATTATATTAATTGTTTTGAAATTTCATACAAAGATACTGTGTCTATTTAGTACTTTATTTCGTGATATAAGTTTTAATGTCAACTTATTTCAAGTGATACATGTTTAATATTCAACATCATGATATTTTTTGATCATGCCTCTGTTGATAAAAATTTAATTCTAAATCCAATACTATATGTTTAATGCAAAACATGTTTCACTTGTTGTGTGTTCAACCATTGAATTATTTCACTTTTTCCTTTTCAGAATTAAATCCAACTTGTTTTGTGACAGATTTCCTGAACTCTGTCATCCTCGCAAGAATTTGACTGCTTTCTGTGAGAAGTATCCTATATTTTGCGATCAAAACTTTGATCCCGGGAATGAATCAGTGAGACACAATCTTTTTCTAATTGCTGCAGACTATTCAAGGTCTTAACTGTAATAAAGAAGTCAGAGATTCAGTTATTAATGATTTTAAGAGACTAAAAAAGAGTTTCACAAATAAAACTAAATTACGCATAAATAGTTTACATAAACAATCATTATTTTCCTAATTGCTATACTCTGGTAGATTTTTTATTCTAAAATTACGGTAAAATAACCGGCAGCAGTCTGTAAATCCAATGAACAGCAAAGTTCACAGTTAGGAACGTTTCTTACTTTTACAGTTTTGAAACCGTTAACAGCTAGATGGATAAAAAACGTAAGAATTAAATTTAACTAAACATAGAAGTTAGGCTAATCTGGGATTTTCCTTAGTTAATGAAGTTAATGATGTGTTTTGCAAAATAACGAATGGACTATGGCTTAATTAGTTTTTCTGAATTTACCATCTATTGTGAAAATTAGAAAATTCTGGATTTTTTTGTATTAGAAACCCTGTGGTGCTGCCATCTATGCGTTAATGAGAGTTTGCCTTTCTAATAATCCAGGGTCACACATTAGGGAGAGCTGGATACTGGAAATAATGAAACTTGTGTCAACTCAGGGTCCACATAGTCGCTCATGATATTCATAGATTCGCCCTCTCGGCTACAATAAGTACCCAACTACAAAGAACTAATTGGCTTCATAGTGTGGCCCCAGTTGGTGCGAATAAAATTCTGATTGTTTAACCCTGTTATATGAAAACATTTTATAAACGGTTTTTCTCACAGTTAATAGTTTGAATGAACAATTCCTTTTTATGATTATTTGACTTTTTTGGTTGAATAGGGTAAAATAATTAAATAAATTGTTATTTAACCATTTTTTCAAATAAATTTTTAACAGTGTAAAAAAGATCGATTCCTTGGGAGAGTGGTTGTAAGCGTTATGTACGTCAGCCATTTTACTTGCTTTATGATATATTCACCCGACTAAAAGTCTGTGATTTTTATATCTTATCAAAACCTGTATTATCATATTTGATTAAGAATGACTTAGATCACCGTGATATTTAAATAATTCAAAGATGCATAAAAAGACCTGATTCGCTCATTGTAATGTTTTTAAGTGCGTTGAGGAATTAGTGGTTACAGGTTGGTAGCTCTGCATTAATGTGTAATGATGGTCAAAGCAAATTAAATCGCGTTTATTTAACAAATAAAATAGTATTAAAGAATAAAGCTTTAAAATCACCTAAAAAATCATACTTTGAAGTTATGTGAAAAGGTAGAGCTGCTAACCCAGAAGTTCTACCTCTACACATTATTTCAGGTGATATTTAAATAATAATTAAGTGTCAAAATTTCACCATCAGCTAAAGACAATACTATTTACGTTTCCAACATTTTAAGTATATCTTTAAATTATGCGGTAGCCATTTTTTTAAAAAATTTAATGTTAAAACAGAAACTCTGCGACCACTTGAAATATTTGGGAAAAATCTCAAATTAAAAGCTGTAGAATTTGGCAGGTCTGAAGGCAACTAATACAGTAGTAGGTGTTAGAACTAGGCATCTTTAAAAACAGAATAAAATATTGATTGAAGGTTACATATAAGGATAAGAAACACTTTATACAACAGTGACTCTTTTAACAAAATTATCCTTAGCATTTAAATTTATAGTGGTTTCTAGAATTCTCACTAGATAAGCAACAAGATACACAGGCATATCTCATATTTCTCACCAACAAAGCTGCTCTAAACAATTGTAAAATGTGACCTATTGTTCCAAGACCTTCAATTTAAAATATCTTTTTTTTCTTCCAAATCAGATATTTTAGAATAATTCAATTTTTATCCTATATGGTTTACTCGACAAACAGTGCTATGATAATTTAATTTTTAAATGTACCAGAGGGGCTGTTCCTTTTCTCACTACAATCGTCAAGTTCCGCGGTTGCTTTTCGTTATAACAACGTTGCTTTTTTTTCCAAAAAAAAGTTCGTCGATATTTTTCAAAAATAAAGAAAAATGATTTTGTTATTATTATTACGTAATTATTATAACTTTATGTAAGAGTATTTTGTGAACATTGTGACGAAATGTGGGAATACATGAATTTAAAAAATAATCATCTCTACTTGGAAAAAAAAAATTGAACTTAGAATAACTGACTGTGGGACTAAGTAAGAAGAAATTAATAAGTTATTTTACTCGTTAATGATATAAAACGATAACCTTCTATCGTTATAGTTTCGAAACAGTTCCAATTGGAAATGGTTATTGTTAGAAATTTCGATCTAAGTGTTAAGAATTTTATCGAAATGTTAGCATCTCTTTCACTCTCTCTAATTACTTTCTACTTTATTCTTTTTTGCTATTTTAGACGTCAAGTGAAGCGCGAACTTGTAAAATGTAGACTTTGAGACATATATAAATTTTTTTTACAACGGATGAATAGTCATTCTTTATTCATTGTAAGTACGTCTTGAAAAATGAACAAACAGTTCTTCCGCTTGATCTTCCATTTATTTACACCTTCATTTCGGAATATAAAAAAACTTCTAATATTTTGTTAAAAATTTATATGAACGTGAATAAAAAACTTAGTTACACTATTTTAAAATTACAAGGTGAAACTTCCTTAGAATTCGTAACTTAAAGGGATTGGCTACGCCCTCCGTATCCCCCCTTTGCTGCATCCCCGTGCATGACAACATTATTTTATTATTCATTTTAATTATTTTCGTGATTACTAACTACTATATAAATAGATTCCAGCAGTTGCACCACACGAGCTACCTCCTCTGTCACGACATGAATACAGGGAGATGGGAATGAAGGCTGAAGATCTGGTTACATATTGCATAGTATATGATTTTCCCAGATTAACAAATTGCAGGTAAATATTCATTGGGTAATTGCTCGATTTTTTAGTCACTATACTTTCCATAAATTCCCCAAATAATTTTGTGAACTTTTGATTGAATTGAAATATTAAATTTATTCATTTCCATTAACTTGATTGATTGAGCCTATTTATCAAGCAGGTTCAAAATGGCTTCATTTCTAACATGATTTAGATTATAAAACAATAAATGGGTGAGTTGGAGTTCTTGGATTGGGTTCCTAACTGTTCTGACATTGCCGTTCGAAAAAAGAAGTTGAATCGGTTTTAATAGGACGAGAAGAGCAGAGATTTTTCTTCTTACTGGATTTTTGTCTTGAATTCAAGTGTTTAGAAACAAAGCTTAATACAAAATATTTTTCATCGCTGCGCCGATTGTATTATTTACTGTAAACTTCTTCATCAAGATAAAAATTCATTTGAAATATACATTGCAATGCTTCTTAAGTTTCTCAAAATGGTGAATTTAATTTAATTATTCTTTAAGATTTTAACTTTTTTTGATGTTCGTTTTTCTAAAAGAATTATTTAAAACATTGACAAGAGAATTATTATTAAATAAACAGCATTGAGGTCACGTGGAAACTAAGAACTAGATCGTCCGAAAAGTCGCTCTAAAATCTCTGAGTCACAGAGCTCCACAGGAGGGAATATATTTTATCAACCAAAAACAGATATTACATAAGTTAGATATAATCAACGTCAATGCAATTTTGACATTTGGTGGACCATAAACCATCCTGAGCACTCCACCACCAAAGACATGTAATTTCTCAGAGGATTGAATGTGTTGGCCCTTGACTACGTCTTTCATCTTGTCGAACAATTGTCAAACCTGACATGGTAGCCAAAACATTTGTTATAAGCGATGTTGCCTCCATACTGACTCCTTTGGCCCACTCCGTTGACATTAAGGGACGGACTGAGGTTGCTTCGTTACAGCACATCGACTTTCTGATGATTGTATGGACTATTACTACCCTGCATCCCCTCCTTTCATTTGTCCAATACTGACCATCTTCTATCCTAAATGTTCACTCTCTCAAATTAAAAGCATTTGCCTCATCTCGACAGTGGCAAAAAGAAAGGTAGCTGTCTTCTATCGTCCTCAAACATTCTGAACATCATCCCTATCGCAATGTGTATCGATTCATTTCAAGAGCTTTAGGGGAGGGCGGGATAGCCTGGTTAGTAAGGCACTGGGCCCATGGGTTCAAGCCCCACCGGCCGAAGACTCTCCGTGTAGTAAGCAGATGGTGACAGATGCACGTTAAATCTGTCGAGTCGCGAAGTCCTCCATATTCCCCTAACAAATCAAAACTCTGGGGGTACTGATCAAGGAGTTTCCTAGTCTTCTGGATTGGTTAAAAATTACAAGGCTACGGAGTTGAACATTAGTAGTCGTAAACCCAAAACTGGGTCGACCTTTCAATGACGATTAAAGAAAAAGAGCTGTTGGCTCAATAATTTCTGTACGACTCTAGAATTACACACTACTAGAGAATGTATTTTATACTAAAAATATGAACTTTTATCTTTCAGTATATTACTAATTATACTAAACCTTTTCCTACCAGGATATATTTAAAATTTAGCTTTCAGAAGACTGAAAAAGAGAAATGCTGCTGCTGTATGATTTCAAAGAAGATAAACTTGAAATACATCTCCTCATTTAATAAGCTATTTACTGAATAAGGCAGTAGTAAATCTACTAGCAAACTTTGAACATAATAGCTAGTATATTTTATTTTAATAAGGGTTCTATGAAATGTATAGTTTTAAAATTAGTTTCAAATTAAAAAAAATGCTTTCAAAATTATAATAGTTAAAGGCTTAACTTACAAAAATTTCATTAAATTGTTTTAATGTAAAAATAAATATTGTAATAAGTTCTTATTTCTTGTGATAGTTAAACTCTTGTGCATTGCAAATTTCCAATTCTTCTCTTTAGTGGTCCAGACATAGTCAATGTGTTCGATACCAAAGGCTTACCTAATAACTGCTACACATTTAACAGCTTATGGGGAAAGATTGATGGATCTAAGTTCATTAAGGCGAAGTCACGTAAGCTTTGCTGTTAATAGTATTTTTTATGATATTTTTAGCTGCAACTTTTTAATTTAACTAAAGCCCCATAGTTGTTTGAAATATTACATTGTTTTAAGAATAGTGATTAATCGATATTTTTTTTAAATTAGAGCACTCATTCAGCTGAAATTGAAAAGCAAATTCATTCAAAGTTAGAAAATAAACATTAAATAAATAGGCATTAAATAAACAACTCCGGGCTGTTTAATTCTATCCAATCATTATAAAATTTAAAACTGGTACTTTTAAATTCAGAATCTTTATAATAGACGAGTAGGTAGTCTTGCAACATTGGTTGATCGAAGGAATCGTATAAAGTTGCATGTGCGACAATCAGCTAGCTGTTGACCAAACTGTTTAAGTCATGCACATTTTGAATTTTAATGCGGTGGTTTTTATTAAAGAATAAGCTTTATGCACTTGAAAAGTCTGCAACAATGTTTATGCTTATATATATGATATAACTAAACAATGTTTGTATTGGAAATTTGCAGCTTATTTGAATTTTAATGTAATATGCCCCGAAGCTGAGGTTCTTTGAACTCATTTTTTTATTACGTTGCATATAAGATACTTGTTTAGACTATAGATATCAGACAATCGGGTACTTGCAACTCGGAAAGAATATCGCTGAAACCACATGTTTAAGTCTAATCAAGGTGGCTATGAACAACGTGTTAACGTTACAGCTACTAGACTTGGTTTATTATCACCCTGACTCTATCTTTCGGAGTAGATTAATTTTATGCATGTAAGCGACGTTATGCTTGTGTATCGAACCTGATTGGTTGCTGAAAAATAATGACGAATAAATAATAAAAATAATAATGCAAATCGTGGCATAAACAAATGCCATGATTTACACATTCATGACGTCGCTTGAGGGTATCAGGCAATTATTTGTGGACAAAGGCCTAATTGTCCCTTTTTGAGAGAATGAAGTTCATAGAATGAATTTTTTAACTAACGATAAATTTTCTTCCAACATAGATACATTATGTTCAGTACGCAGTTTTTGAATTTTTGCTGTAATGTGTGAAAGTTTTTTTTTAAAACAAACTTACGCTAGCAAATATTTTTCCAAAATTTTTTTTGAACTGTTTAATGCATTTAATGCATTTCTGAATTAATTCGTCTTTTGGCTACAATTAGAGTGTGGTCTAAATCAGCTACGCTTAACTTAGACCACTTTGTGTGTCATTGCCCTACAGGCTCGTAAAGTATAGGAATGATCTCACGAAATACGATTAAGAGTCTGAAAACAGACTATTCGATATCCGATAAAATATCCTATCTTTAAAAGATTCATTTCATAGTATGACTCCATGGATCTGTAATGCATATAATGCTTGGGTTGGAAAAACTTCGAAATATTAGATAGGAGCCTCCGTTTTTAATTTAAGTTCTGGATTCTTTACAAAATGTACACCAATTTAAATTTTCTGCATTTAGATTTGCAGATAACTACAGATTACTGTAATCGGAATACGAAAATGGGGTTCAAATTGTTCAAAATGGAGATATCTCGAAAAATACAAGTCACGTCGAAAAAATAAAAATAAACATGCAAAATGAAAATTAGGTATATTTTTGAAAAAAATCTATTTAATCTCACCAAAATTGACCCTTACTCTCAATCTTGACCCCGAATGGGAGAGTTCGTCTTTGAATCATAGAATGCTTTTCTAAAAAAAACAATGAATATTTAATTTTATGCGTTGCTAATCGAGACTTTTTGGACACCCTGTATGTATTTAATATACAATTGCAGTGTTGCATTTATTCTTTTTTCAGTAATTATGGTTATTGTAAAATCGGACAAAGCTCAAACAAATCAATTTTACACTGGAACTCCATTTGCACTGCAGTTAGCCCTTCACAATCCATACAGCCTTGTCAATCCATTTATGAACGGCTTCACCATAAAACCATGTTCCAATTATTATGTATATCCCTCCAAAGTAAGTGGAATTTAATTTATTTTTAAAAACAAAAACAAATCTCAATTTTTTCTTTTGTCTTTTTGGTTTGTTCGGACATTATTTACAAATATTTTATCTTTTTTTGCTCGATACATAAAATACTTTCAGAACTGTATAAACTTATAACGTATTAGGAAAAGAACTTTATCTGCATTTACATTAATAATTTACATAATACATTAATAATTTATTTTGAGGATATAAATCATCAGCTTCTAAAACGTGTTTCGCGGAACCCTAAAGTTCCGGGAAAAGGTCACAGAGAATCTGATAATTGGAACTTTTTACCTAGTAAATAACTACGCTGCCCAGTAAATTCATCAACTACAAATCACAAGCTCCCCCACTAGCCATAATATGAAGTACTCAAGGGTTTCTCTGTCGGCAATTGAAGTACATGATGTTTTCTGAAAGTATTCCCTTTTTGTATATAACGTTATTAAGAAGACGGCCGTCATTTTTATTAGTCACGAAAAAAAAACATTTAGACAAAAGTCACTACTCTGTTAAACATTTCTCGGAAAAAATGGTTAAATAACAATTTATTTAATTGTTATTTTACCGTATTCAAACAAAACAGTTAAATAACTAGAAATAAGATGATATTCAAATTGATAACTGTGAGGAAAACCGTGTAGTAACTGCTTTCACCTAATACGATTAAACAATTAGAATTTTATCGCACCAATTAGGACCACCTAATGAAACCACTCGGTTTCTTACAGAATTTCAGAAAAACATGAAATTCATTCTGTCATTCTCATGGCCGGCTAAGCAGGAGGTTTGAATGCCATTACTACAATATTTCTTCCCTTCCTTCAATGCATGAAGAGTTTCCAGGGTCCATCATTCTTTAATCGGTAACCCCATATTAGAATACGGAACTATCATTCACGCATAAATGGCGCAGCGCCCACAGACTTCCCTGTCTATTCAAATTATATTTTCATGAGTTAGAAACTATGCTAGTTTTAAATAGTTACAAAACTGCATAGTTTTGTATTCATGGTTTCTTAACCGTACCAGTTGTAAACGGTTTCAAAACTGTGAAAATAATAAAATGTTCCTAACCATAAACTTTATGGTTAGACTTTGAGGTTTGGCAGCTCCAAGGGCAAAGCCCATCCACCAGAGGTCTATTGTACCCAAACCCTAAATCATGATTAGTAAGAAAGCCCTATAGCTGAAATAAAATTCAACAAACACCTTGAAGGAACATCATGCAGCTCCCAGGCCTTAATACAATGTTGCCCTAAATGCTCAAATCTTTGAGCAGAATAGACCTCACAATCACGAAGTATATGTCGTGATGTCTCTTCTTCAAGGTGACAACCTCTGCAAATAGGATTAGTTTCAATACCTATTACATATAGGTGTCTCCTGAGGATACAGTGTCCAGTGAGAAGAACAATGATCTTCCTCAAGCTGTTTCTGTTTAGCTTCAGAAGCTCTTTTTGACGTACACTGGGACAGTCACGATTCAGCTCTTTAGTTTGTCTCTGACCGTCTGTATCGTGCCATTGCTCATGGGAAATTTTGCCATAGAGCTTGAATAGAGATGCCCTGAAAAAGGTGGGAGAAATTCCCAAGGCGGGTTCAGGGCCCCAGAAAATAGCGCTAGAGCCAGCTCGTGCTGCTTCATCAGTTAACTCAATTCCAAGAATACCCATATGCCCAGGTACCCAATGTAGGTATTACCCTGTTATGAGAAGAAATGCCACAAAGGACCGAGAAGCATTCCCACACTAGCAATGAGGTGAATTTACACTTTGGCAGTGATAGGAGGGTAGCATGACTGTCGGAACAGATGCGGATTGTCATATTTTGATATACTAGTCTAAGCATATCTTGCAGCACAAGATAATGGCATTGACCTCAGCCTGAAAAACAGGGGCATAGCTACCTATGGGAAAGTGAAGTTTGGTACCATAATTGGAGCAATAAATTCTGCTCCTGATTTGAGACCAAGCCTTGAACCATCAGTGTACCATATTGGACATTTGCTTTTAAGCTACAGAGGAGAAATTAAACCATTCATCTCTAGTAGGAAAATGGATCATGAAAGGCTTGTAAAATGCATATCTTAGGGACATATAATCACTAGGCATAATAAAAGCTGAGATTAAGTCTGTCGGAGCTCAACCTAGTCCTAGATCACCAGACAATTGCGCCATATGTGTTAATAGGACTAATAATCATTGAGTATATCCAGAAAACTATTTTGGGGGACAATCCCCAGGTTCTACTATAGCATTTCTGCTAAACCAGAAAATCTTCCTGACCCTGCTGATGCAGCATTTTAGATGATAATCCCAGTTAAGTTTGGAGTCATAATAAACCATGAGAAACTTGACATTCTCAGTGAGTTCCAATCTATATTCTAGGTATTACACATTATCTAGAACAAAACGCCTTTTTCTAGTGAAGGCTACAAGACTTATCTTGGAAGGGTTAACAGATAAGCCAGAATCAGAGCACCATCTTGTTACTTCCAGACGTGCACTATTCTTAATATCAGAGACTGTTTCGCCATGCTTGTCTCTGACAACAATAACACCGTCATCAGCATACCCAATACATGGAATGTCAGGTTCAGTTAACCGAACTAACAAAGAGTATATAACCATACACCCTAGGATAGAGGACAAAACCCTTTCCAGAGGGCATCCTGAGATAGCATGCACTCTCATGCTTGTACTCAGTAAGGAGGAACAAAATACCGGGAGGATAGAAAATTGGCTATCCACCTGGTGATTACCGAATTTATGCTTCTGTTTTCAAGTGCTTTGATGATAGTCTCAACAGGGACTTTATCAAACGCACCTTCAATGTCAATAAAAACCGCAAGGGCAACCTCCTTATCTGAGATAGTTTTCTCAAGCATGTAGGAGAGCTCATATAGAGCATAAGCTTTTCAATAGCCTTCAACAGACAGGGAGTAAGGCTAATTGGTCCGAATAATTAAGCCTGAGAGTAGTTTTCCTTACCTGGTTTTGGAATGAAAATTACCCTGGTATTCCTAAAAGAATGAGGTATATACCCAAATGCTATACAGGATCGGAATATCCTACACTTACCTTTAGTGAAATTTCTTCCCTGGCAAAAATGAAATTAAACAAGACCATAAGAACACCTCCCAACCACTCATGGTATTTTGCAAAAAAAACTGGTAGAATCTTTCAATCTTATACCGAGAGCCCATCAAACTGCCTTTTCACGCTTCTTGAGTGGCCACACTAGATCCCTTACTCTCAACCGGGGCCAAAAAACTTATCCTGAATGTCAATGGTGCTCGACAGACATGGCCTCCCCTGCGCATATTCTAACTTGTTTGGGGCTCGGTAAAGATGAGGTCTTGCGGTACTCCAATATTTTTATGGACTTTTTGGAGGTGTTCGGATCTAGACGATTCCAAGATTAGCAACAGCAACATATCCTACATAGAATAGGGGCTAGTATGCTCACCCCCTGAATAAGCATTATTGTGATGATGTCATCCATACCTGGTGACCTGTAGGGCTTAAAGGATTTGATAGCAAATACGACTTTTTCATAGGAGACCACCATCTTGGCGGCATCCCAATCATACTCAATACAAGTAGTTGTAGGATTATCGTAAAGATGTTCATTCTTTACAGGATGAGATTCAGGGAAGTGAGCTTTGAGTAATTCTACAAGAGCCTCTGCCCCTGATTCACTGTATTTTCCGCTTGTAAGTCGAATAGCATTTAAGTTGCAATTGCAGTCTTTTGTAAGAAATTTTGCAATCCTTACGGTGGCAGAAGTGGTATTAATACCATCTCAGAAAATCTGCCAAGAGCGACATTTCACTGCTCTGATAGCCTTGTTATAGGTAGTTAGAGCGTTTCGGTAGGACTGCATCTCCTGCTCTGTTAAATAGCTTCCTACATTTCTTACGTAATTCACTAAGCTTAGAAAACCTCCAAGGAACTCGCCTTGGGGATCTAGTGGACGTAGCATTACATGAAATATGAAATGAATCGAGTATGGTCTGCTGCACTTGGTCAACAGTCCACTCCATATCATTAACATTAGTGTACTTACCGGAGAGATCCCCCATCTTTCTCCCCAGAGCTTTATAAAGGAACTCCAATAAGCTGTTCTGAGGTTCCTCCTTATGACCTTCAGTCCAGAGAGGCCTTTAATAGAAAAAGTAATTAGTTGGTGGTCTGAAGCAGTAACTGCATCAGATACCCTCCAATCATGTAGTCTATAGAACTTTATGGTTAATCGGACGGATAGACAGCAAACGGTTATTTTACCGTAATTTCAGGCTGAAATTCTAATGGTGTTGGCTGATTGGAAAAGTCTACCTGATATTTTATAGATATATTGCAATCATTCTATACGACTTTAAGATAATTTAGAAGAAATACTCCATCAGACTGAACTTGCTTAGACTTATTGCTATAAACCATTAATTACACTAAGCTGAACTAATTGTAAACTATCTGAACGCATGACTTTTATTGACACATTTCTTTAAAATTCATCTCATTTTATTAAATATTCTTTATTTCTACTTTCCTATTGGTTAATCGAACTTATATTCCTTTCTTAACTTAAACGCAAATTCTTATACAAGATAAAAAGTAAAAGTATTCAAAATTCTAATTCTAAGCAAAAGTGTAAAAAAAAATATTTGAAAATTTTTCCAGTTATGTAAAAAACTTAATTTGTGTAAATTAATTGTTAAGCACTTTTCATTTACGAAGGAAACATTTACGAACAGAAATTCATCTGCAATGTGACACTAGGCTTAACAGGGAAAAGAGAATTATTTTTATCTTAAAATTATTTTTTTTATCTTTCTTAATAGCTGAAGAGACTGTAAAAAAACGATAGCAAGATTCAAAATTTAGAAAAAATGAAAATTTTTTTAGAGATAAATGTTGTTGATGACGTGGCAATGGGGTTTCCGTTGTGAAGTATAAATTTTTTAGTTTACAGTAGCGTGTTTTAAAACTTTATCTTGAAAACTGATAACAAAAACATATTATTCTTAATTTCATATTTTTCAAACCATTTAATATTTGTTAAAAAGTACAAGTTATTGTTACATTTTTGAAGAAAAAGGATTTTTAATAATTAATTACATTAAAAGAATTTTTTTTGTTTCTTGTTGCATGAGATTCTTTGAATGGATCTCAGATACTTCTGATTCTCTGATTTCAAATAGGTAACCGGTTTCTCTCTATAAGACATAGTTTTTATCCCATTTAATAATATATTTCGAACCAGAATTTCCGTGAGAGGTCGATTTCCTCTTTGAGTCAAAATCAGAAGTGAAAGCACGGAAAGGGTAGTTATATGAAGTATGGCAGCTTAAACTGTAAAATTTAAAAGTTGAGTTATTTTTCCAGCAAACTTCAATCATTGAATCTTGAAATTATCCAATCATTTGAAGAACTGAACTACTGGTTAGGTAATTATTTCTTTTTCTTGATTCCTGTAACCCGCAAAATATTTCTAAAGCAAAAGTAAATGTTCTGGAAGCTCTGGATTTTATTTCGACAGTGTTGGACATTGTCGACTGAAGTGAATTACAAGTAGGTTTATTAAGTTTCTCGACGTAAATTGCTTCTCAATATCCGACGGGAACAATTGGCATTTTGGAATAAAATTGCATGGCTGAAGATCTGCCAAAGTGGATGATGCGTATATCGACTGCAAAACACTTCCCAATAATTTTCAATGCATCAATATGAGCCGTGATAGCTCAAGGGATAGAGCTTTCGCCTTCCAATGAGGTGAACCGGGTTCGAATCCCAGCATGGCTGGTCGATACGAATTTCGCATCCGGTTAACACCGACCACTATGCTAACGTAAAAATATCCTCAGTAGTAGGCGGATCATGGATTAGAGTCCCCTTGCCATCAGACTAGCCATGGAAAGATTTCGTGGTTTTCCTCTCCATGTAACGCAAATGTGGGTTTGCTCCGTCAAAAAGTCCTCCACGAAGGCAAATTTCTCCAATACTTGATCCAGGAGTTCCCTTGTTTTCTGGATTGGGTTCAAAGAGAATGGCTACTGAGTTGAACTTTAGTAGTGGTAAAACCAAAAGATTTGGGTCGGCTGTTCAACGACGATTATAAAATATAAAAAAATTCCTTCAGTATCTAATTTAATGCCTGCTCCAATGATAGGGATGAAGACGAGAAAAAAATATCGCAGGATATTCCCGCATCTGATCAAGAGTTCGAAAGCATAATAACTCTTAAATATTTACGAATGTAAGCGACAAAGCAAATTTGCAAGCAACTGTAAGTACAGAGAGGGATATTGTTAAAATTGTATCTAAAAATTAAAAACTCGTAGAGATTAAAAAATTTTTTTTCTAGTAAATCATCTAACAGGTCTCAATTTTTGGAAAAATATACTTACATTTCTTTTTACCCCGATTTTACGTTCTCCCGCTTCTTTCCCTTTTTAAACACTTGTTCGACAGAAAACGCGAAATCGGGATTCCACTGTTTATGAAATAAAACGTAAATTATTTAAAAACTACTGAGTGCACAAACTTTATTCATACTAGATATTTATATTTTATAACCGTCGCTGAGCAGCCGACACAATTTTTGGTTTTACGACTACTAAGGATCAACTACGTAGCCTTGTCATTTTGAACCCAATCTAGATGACAAGAGAGCTCCTGGATCAAGTATTGAGAGAAATTTGCCTTCGTGGAGAACTCTTTGAGGGAATCAACTCGCATTTGCGTTATATGTAGAGGAAGACCCCGAGAACCTCCCACTGTTAGCCTGACAGCAAGGGGACTCTAATCCATGATCCATCTATGACAAATCCATGGAATTTGTATCGACCAGCTATCGCCGGGATTCGAACCCGGTTTACCTCACTAGAAAGCGAACTATCTTTTCCCTGAGCCATCGAGGCTGACACTAGAGACAGTCGAATTCAGGTTATGACATGCTCGATATGCCTGCCATCATCATTGTGGCGCAGACGAATATCGAAATTCTGACTGAAGTGTCGGAACATTGTTGCTGTCGATGACCTCCTGAAAGGCAATTATAAGCTCAGAAACTTTTTTGAGGTTATTTATGTACACATTGTCCTTAATGTAGCCCCACAAAAAGGAGTCACATGTGTTTAGATCCGGAGAATGTGTTGAACAAGTGAGTCCAGATGCCTCTGTGTGCCGTAGAGCCAGAATGCAGTCCCCAAAGTGCTCCTTCAGAACATCAAGCACTCCTTTGTCCGATGAGGTCGAGCTCCATTTTGCATGAACTGAATCTTGTTGAAATCAGGTTCACTTTGGATAAAGGGGATGAAATCATTTTCCAAAACTTTCGCGAATCGTTCAGTAGCCACCGTACTGTCAGAGAATATCGCACCGATTACTCCGTGACTGGACATTGCACACCACACAGTCACCCGTTTAGGGTGGAGAGATTTCTCGATCGCAGAACCCAGATTCTCAGCCATTTACCTTGACATTTTCACTCGCAAATGGCTGACAAGTAGCACACGCTTGCGCATACTGATTCCCATCACGCCTTGCGACCAACCACGAAGTTTGAACTTTATCACGTAAACCTTTCAGAAGTTATGATGATTTCAGTTCAATAATTGTCACCCTAATAAATGCAACAAAAGTTTGGTCTCTAATGTTATCAGTATATTATCTTTAGAATTTTTTTAAATACCGAAAAGAATTTATATTCAGATGGTTGTAAACTTCCTTTTTTTTATTCTTTATGTCTTGTTTATGCGGCATTTTCCCACAACATTTAATGTGATTGTACACAATTTCAGCAAGTTAGCTACTTAAAACCAGCTCCCTATACAAGTGATTGCTTCAACTATTCCAAAGTGTGGTTACAGCGATCTGGAAAAGCGCCTCTCACCAAAAGAGTAACTTTTTTGCCTTTTAATCTGTCCAAAACTTTTATAAAGTTTGATAATATAACAATACTCATTCTAATTGTTCATTCTATGTTCAATCTAATAATATTTTATATATTTTTACGATTGTTTTTTAAGCAAATTATTGTATTTATTATATATGCTTCACTAGTAGTCGGGTGAAAAACTTTTTTGATACTTAGAATGAATTAAATATTTAGGCTTATTGCAATAAACGATTAATTAGGCTATATACATTAAGCTTTCACTACCCTTTACTTATTGTAAACTACTTAAATCCAATTACATTAATTGGACAATAAATGCTATATTATCCTAAAGTTATGTGGACTCCACATTAAAGTGTTTCGCTAAAAAGTGTCCGGCAGAAATGAAAAATACTAGACTTTTCCATTTCTGTGTATTATGAACTGAAACTTTATAATTCTTATAAAAATAATGATAAAAATTTATGAAATATAGAAAACTTTTTCTAATTTTCTAAATTTATCGCAAAAGAGGAATTTAAAAGTATATTCAATGTTATGAATCTTTTGATTAAGAATTAGTTAAGAAGTAATTTTTACTCTTTTAGTAATTCTAAAAAAGGGAAAATTAATACGTAGAAAGCCTAAAAAAGTAATTTTCACTTTTTTAGGCTATCTATCTCACGCATCCACTAACCTGTACTTATTGCAATAGTTTGTGAAGGATAAATTCAATAATTATATTTTCATGACAATAACCAAACAATATTTTTGATTGATATATGCAAGAGACGAAAAGAAAATGAAGCGAGAAGGATCGAATTCTATTCAGAAATTTTCGCTTGTAAGAAACTAAGCAATTTTGAAAATACTAATATTTTTTTTAACATTCTGATTATTATTTTTTATTTTCAAAGTTGTGCTCTGAAGAGTGTAGGCTTAACAAATCTTTGGAATATTTCGGATGTGTGAGCTCATACTTCGTAAAATATCCAAATATGGCGCCAATGTGTAGAGGTATTACTGATTTTATTTATATTTTATTTAATTTTTTATTTATCTCCTTTCATTGGGTTGTAATCCAAGTAATTATGTTATAAAATATTGAAATAAAACATCCATCATATTTGAAAAAAATAAGTTTTTAATGAAGTTCTCGCATTTAGATTATTCTATATCAGTTGCAAGTCATTCATGTCTAGAAATTTTGCTGTCTTAGAACTCGCACTAAATTTTTATGACATGAACAGAACGGTGATGTAATTTTGAATTTTCAATTACTAAAGATTAATTTACTTAAATGATGCAGTTTGCTGAAGTTTTGGGGATTGTTCATTAAGTTCTCTTCATCCTATCTGGAACAGCAAATTTTGATTTGAAAATTTAGAAAAAGAGCGAATTAGAAACTACGACTGTAAATCGTGAATTCTCAGAGAATACTTGAGATCTATGAAGCATTGTGGTTGATAACATTCAGAAGTAAAACATTTCTAGTGGTTTGAAATAATCAAACTGGACAGACTGCATCAGAAACGTTTAAAGAATCACCAAATTCGAATATTGAAACTTAAAAATAAAAGCAAATTCTATACAAGGAAAGTATCTAAAGATTATTGAAATTGTCAATAAATCTAGGGAATGCGATTAGAAATTAAAGATGCGATTTATTTTATTACAATGAATATAATGTTATACCCAGGGGGTGGGAATCGAGTTTTGGTGCCATTAGATTGAAAACATCCATCACGTCTATTTATTTTCGAGATAACTCCCTTCACAAAATTGTACCTCTTTCTCTTTCCGCTATTACAGTGTTATCTGTGAACCAAAAAGAGAAACATGTAAGTCAAATGAGAGCACTTTTTCTAAAGAATTGAAATCAGCAATAAAAAGTAAGGAATCCCCCACCCTATCCCTAAGCCGAAGATTGGGAGAGGATGAGTGTGGTTGTATCTTTTAAATATTTCACACTTAAATTTTTAGATTTTTGATCGTATTCCTGAAGTTATTTATCAGTTTCCATACTTTTCGGATATAGATAGAATAGCGTGTTGATTATTCTAAATTTCAAGTTTACTAATAATGATTAATGTCATTTAGAAATTCGTGCGAAAGAATTCGAAGAATGTGCCCACTTTTGTCACCAAGCCTGTTTGTAAGTGGAACTTTTTTTAAAATTAATATTGAAAAGCTCTTTATTTGAGAAATTTCAAATCAATTCATTTGATTCTTGTGTTTCAGTCGAGAAGATATTTCTGTCGACGTCCAAGAACATCCTTTTGCAAAATCGAAGGTAATGAGCAAAATTGAACTCTTTTTCTGTCAATTGGCTTAAATACTACGAAGTAATTTTCAGATGATCCCCCCCCCTTCGCCCGTTAAGCAGATGAAATGATTTTGTCCGCATTTTTCGGATATCGCTTAACTGACAAGTCTGTCGCTGATTGACTTGTATCTAATAATATGCAAGTAATATGCTTTCTCTCTGCCCCTAAAAATTTTAAAACGTTCCAGTTGTGTGTCTGCTGTATGTAGCGTTTCTCGTGTGTAATAAATCATATGTTTACTGTATGTCGCGTGTACCATTCCAGACCTATACAACCGCAACAGCGAACTGCATTGATCTTATAGTATTGAACAATACTGTTCCATTGAGTAGATAGGCTATGGATGTATGCAGAATTCAAAATAGTTTTTTATAAATTGTGAAAGTGTAACAGTTTTTCTTTCTTAAAAATAACTTTTTTCTTTTATTGTCCTGCATGTGATGCTCCTCTAACAATTAATCCAGAATAACATCTATTATAAACTTAATATGATCCAAAAAGTTAAATTATCGGCCACACGTGGTTTTCATTTTGCATCGACTTTTTTAAGTTACTTCAAAACGTGTGGGAAGTAAAGTAAAACAATCGGTCAGCGAAGACATTTAAAACGATTATTCGCTAAAAAGTTCAAATAATGAACATTTTATTAAATTTCGTTATTCCAAAAAAGTATAAAATCAAATAAAAATTAAATTTTAAAGTACACATATTACATAAAAAGAAATTATAAATGTAGAAACATATTTACGAACCTTCTTTGTCCAAGTTTCACTGTATTGATATTATATCACAAGACCTTTAATTGTTTACTTTTATATGCAGCTTGGAATTGCTAAAGAGGACGAGTGAGTAAAACATTTTTTTTTTAAATTTTATTAAATGCAAATTAAAAAAATGGATCCATTTTGTTTGCCCGGCTTATTTTTTAATTTCCATACTCATCTTTAAAATATTTATGCCACAAATTTTAATTTATTTCATTTGAAAAAGTTGATTTTGATGATCAATGTTTAGAGATATTGTTTAAAACTTTATGTAAGCAAATGATTTTCTAAAGTGAAATAAAAATTATATAGATCGCATATTAGCAGTTAAGATACGTAAAAAAACATGTTATAAAATTGTGACGATTTATTATAGAGAAAAGAAAAACGGAAAATAAAAAACCCAGTTTCATTGCCAGAAAAATAGGCGGCGATCATCAGAAAATGTCTTCCCACAATTAGACTAATAGTGAGATTTTTATACCCCCTTCAATAGTAGTGATTCGTCAGATTTTGGTTACGTATTGCTTTTTTTTTCGTTGAAATGTTAGTTTGTGGCCCCCAGTGTGCAAATAATTTTTATTTTCATTTACAAAGAATGAAAAATACATATTGTCATTACAGAGCACCGCATGTATCCTTTAAAGGAATGAAGAATTTTTGAGAAATAGAATCAAATTTTACAGCAACTGTTGCAAATTTAAGAAAACAACCGTTATCCCTGTCAAGAGAGCCACGCTAAATAGATGTCACGCCACAGCACGAACTCTTGACGCTTTTTTCTTGCCTTCTTAAATTGTGTGAAATGAGGGGAAAAAATTATATAATCAATTAATAAGTAGTAACAGTTAATAAAAATGATATCTAAAAATCGTAACAAATTCTTGCTGTTCGAATTTAAGGAAACTAATGAAAGAATATAAAATCTGTTTCTTACAGTCGATTTTCTTAAACAGCGAAACAAAAGTAAAAATTCTTTATTCAGCATTTGATTTGTTAAGAACATGTCAGTACAAGACGCGCCATTCAGCGAGACGAGTGCCAGCATTTTCAGTTATCCAATCAAATTTAATGCTCTTGCAACCTCATGTTTTTTTTTCAAGAACGAATGTTCTCCTTATTTATCGAAATATGTCTCCAAATCTAGGATTCCAGTAAGACTATGAAACGATAGCCTTTTTTAATAATTCAATGATATATATCGTAAAAGATATCACGGATTAAATTTCTGTCTAACGTGTTAAACTTTAAAGGCTTTTATATTACTTTGAGAGCCTATTTGTATTATTTGATAACGAAATAAAAGAGAACTATATGCAGTCGCGGATGATGACTTGAATATTATACAGCAATGGTCTTTTCTTAACTCGTAACGGAGTATAGTATATTGCGTGATGAATAGAATATAAATATAAAGACATCTTTTAAAAATGTTTCGAACACATAGTGACCATTTTGATACATCATTTTTCTTTCCTTTTCCTTTCTTCTGAAAACTTATTTTTGTTAATATATTTTTTTTGTACTGTCATCCTTTAAAAATTTAATCAACTTCTGGGTATGTAACCACAGAGCTTACGTACCTTGAACTTTTCGCAAGGCAAAAGGCCCAGAACAAACAAAAGTGGCTGCTTCCTCCTATTCACTACTGGTATAAAGCAAAAAGACCAGAACTCTCTATCTTTTCCTGGTGACAGGCAGACCAACACTTGCTTATCCTGACTGGCCAGTGGACACCTGAAAAGTCTCACATTTTCAGCTAATCAAAAGATCCTTCCTCTTTGCCCTAAATGCCAACTAAACCAGGCATCACCTGAGCATATCTTGAACTGTTTAGGGCTGGACTGGAGCGACATTCATTCCTCTCCCCTTTTAGTTTCGGACTTCATAAATGTCAACGGATTTATTGATCTGGTCTGACGGAGTCAGACCAGATGAATAAATCCGTTGTAACAATTAGCAACAACAATAACAACAAAAATTTAAAATTACGATTCCATGAATGTTAGTAGGTAACCTAGAGTTTTAACTATTTTTATCTATAATAATTTCTTGTTTAATTTTGATTATTTTGATTTCTAGATGCAGGTCATTGATTATTTTTTCGTTCAATAGAATGGAAGTTCTCGAATACAGATATTCTGAAAAATATCAGGTGATTTAAAATTATTTCATGTAATCATTCATGAAATATTTTGTATCTATATACTAAGATAATCAAAGCAGCAGCATAAATGACGTGTGCATAGTATTACAATTGTTTCTTTAAATCACTTCACTTGTCGATATTTAAAATGAAAGTTTTGATCCAGCTTTGACGTGCATGAAATAAAAATAGCTAAATTTGCAATAGCAAATGAATGAAATTTTGACGCAGTTGTGCTATTTACGTAAAAAATGACCTAGTGACAAACAAATTGCGCTATCCAAGGGGCGTGCTTGCAAGTTCAACAGCGAATTTTGTCTGTGAACTGTGATTTCGTTCAATTGTGATGGCTAAAACGAAAATCAATGTGTCAAGCTTAAAAATCACTGACAAATTTTAAAAATCCGAATAGTTAAAAGCAACTGTGCCGTGAATAGCTGAAATCCGATAGAAATGATGACGTTTATGATTATGTTTTGTACCGTCCATACTCATCCCGTAGACCAGTGTTTCCCAAAGTGTGGTACGCGTACCCCTGGGATACGGAAACAGTTTAGCGGGGGTGCGCGTTCCTATGCGAAATATCTTGCAACAGCAAAAATTTCAAAAAATTTCATTTGAAAACAAAGTCAGTTATGAGCTAGCTATCTACGATTACGTATTTTTCTATTGACTATTTTTTGCAGAGTCAATAATTAGTGGTGTCAACGTTGTGATTTTTAACTTATGTGCAATTTTTTTTATCGCAGCAGCTGCTTTCACAGCAAAAAAAATATCATCCTTCTCACTGATGCAAATAAACTTATTAACAAAACTTATTACCAAAAAAGAAAAATAAATATGTTTTTAAAAAAAATAAATTCATTTTTTTATTAGTGGTACACAGCGGTACGAAAAATTTAGAAAGGGTACTTAAAAATCATAAGTTTGAGAAACGCTGCCGTAGACTGTCTGTTGCTATGGCATCAAGAAAAGACTGATTTCAAAGGAGCTTTAGATACTTCTCTTGCCTACACAAATCAAAACATGTGCTAAATCCACAATCTTTTCTTAAAATTATTTAACCTCGGAATAATCTAAAGTGCTTTAAACCAGTGTTCCCCAACCCCTGGTCCACGGACCGGTACCGGTCCGTGGATCAAATGGTACCGGGCCGCCCATTTCATTGAAACTGAATTTAAATCCCTAGGTTTGTACCACAAATTGAAAATATCTGTGTTCCATTAAAATTTTATTTATTTAAATATAAGGGGTCCCCGAAGGTAGTGGCATAAATTTTTTAATGTTTGTAATGTATCATTGTCTGCTATTACCCCCAGCTGGAACCGTCTCAAGCAAAGAAAAAGCTCAGGGTTCTCATTGATTTAACGTTCTAGTAAGTTAAAATGTTAAATCACTTTATATTTATTTTTTGGTGTAACTGTATTTCATTTTGAAGGCATGTTTAAAATACAATTAAATTAAAATTAATAAATCAAAATAATCTAAAATATAAACAATCAACGCCCCCCCCCAGTGGGCCGCAGTAAAATTATCGAACGTTGACAGGTCCGCGGTGATAAAAAGGTTGGGGAACACTGCTTTAAACGACTGGTGAGTTATTTAGTCAGACGCACGAGAGGATAAACTTTTTTATACGAATAAAAAGTGCTTCATCCTATGGCGGCTTTGTAGAGAGTGTGTTTATAATGATGACATTTCAACCTGGGAATTGTCAGTACATTTCAGATGTTAACTGAAGAATAATTTTTGAGCTGAAGACTCGCTATTTAGGTTTAGAAAATATCACCTTTGCGCTTTTAACAATGTGTATCTAATGCATTTCTTATCATTACAGAGTGTGTCTCTATTTTCGTACATCGGAGGATATTTAGGACTTTGGCTGGGGATCTCTTTAGTGGCTATTTGTGATGTCATTGAAACCGCCATTTTGATTGGTCAATGGATTTTTCAGAAAGTACATCAGGCGGACAATAGAATTCATCAAAAAGGATCCTTCCAAATCAAAAGCGGAGGAAGAGAATTTTGGATTATTTAATTTCAAGACGAATAAAAATATTTAGTGAATGGTATTTACAGTATAATATTTTCATTTTTTCAATAGTAATTATGAAAATTAGTTTCAAAACAGAAAATAAATGTTCAATTTGAGAATACTAGGAAATATGTGTTTCTTTATTTGCATTTTACCTCGAACCAGAATTCACAACAGTTCTAAAGAAATTAAAGTTTTTGTTTTAACTCTTTGATGCTAAGTATACACTTAGTTTTCAATTCAATACTAGTAGGAATGGATTGCTATTGTACAGTCATAATATAGAGAAAATATTTTAATAAGAAAAACACACTGAAACAATTTATAAAATATTACTTTGATCATTCAACAAAAGCTTACTGAAAGTGACTTGAAAAGAAGCAAAACAAATATATTTAAAGTTCTTCGGAATTAAAATTACATACGAAGCTATAAAAGACAAAGTAAATGTAAAAAAAGGCCGAGATAGTCTGGTCGGTAGGCCGCTGGGCCCAAGTCCGAGATTTCGTGGGTTCGAACCCCGCCGGTCGAAGACTCCTCGTGTAGTAAAGTGACTGATGCACGTAAAATCTGTCGAGTCGCAAAAGTCCTCCATGTTCCGATAACAAATCAATATCTTTGGGGGTACTGGATTGGAGATCGATCGTTCTCTGATTCAGGTCAAAATTACGATCTATGGATGAATGAATGGATGTATGAAAAGGTCTGTCCTATAAACGGGTGCGACGTATGGTGTGGCAGAAGTCGAATTCTTGGCCGTAGATGGCGCCACTGTAAAATAAGAAACACTCTGCCTTAAATCTGCTCGGTTTCACCAAGCAGGCTTGCCCGTGTGGCAAGTGGCATTAGAACCAACCTACCAACCAAATGTTAAAATTAAAAATTCATACATTTTCTACGACATCTAAAGGTGCGAGAAATGTTAGATTATATTTTAATTAAAAAAATATTGGAATATTAAGTGATACTTTAATGAAGTTTTGTTCTAACCTGCATTAGGACATTTAACGTTGTATAATTCAAAATGAAGTAAAAACTTGTTCACTTAACATTTAAAAAAGTTTTGGCCATTTAAATAAATAATAAAAAATTATAAACTATCACTTATGTCTCGGTTGAGACGTTTCGTGTCTTGAACTTTTTTTTCAGAGCCTTTACTCTATTTAAACTTTATGCATGGACTTGATCTAGTTTATACAAACAAGATTACAGTTTAGATTTAAGAGGACAACAAAAACGTATTAAAAGAAATTTCCTGCTATTTCTTAAACAAATATTTTACTTTCAAAGATTGGTATGAGTAGATATAGAGCAAGGCGACACTCGGGATCAAACTTTCATTGATGATATCCCTCATTCTTTGTAAAAAGGAAATTTTTTCATTTTAGATGGTGGGGAAAATGACTAGCTTGGAATTCTCGTTCGAGATGGTGGTTAAAGATTGGACACTTCGTTACAAAAAGAATTTCTAAATATAATGTATAGGCTAAAATGCAATGAGTACAACGATTAGTTTTTTTTTAACTATAATATTACCCTATTTCTTTTGTAGTTGAATTAAGCGTTTCTTCTCATTTTTTATTTACTCAGTGTATGGTTAGAATTATTAATTGCCGTTAATGAGATACCTGTAAGTGACGTATCTCAATCCCGACTAGTTGTTAAAAAGTGACAATTTTTTACGTTCGCAACTGTACTTTCCATTTTATTTCGAGTAAGCCAAGCCCGTCGAGTATCAATTCTCTTAAGTGACACATTCTATATTTCTGCACAAAGATTTCAATTCTTTTACTATATGTTTCTCACTTTACACAAAGACAGGCAGGAAACCATGTAGACCATAAACAGGCTAATTATGCATCGAAGTTGCTACAAAACTTTCTATCACGGTTACAATAAAATGTGTAAACAAATAATAAATCAAAGTTAGGTAAAAAGCGTCGAAGCGAAAGAATTATATTTCAATAAATTCGATGTGCGATACGGTGCTGTATGTTTAATTAACTTCGTTAATTAACATTCTAACTTATGCGGAGAAACTTAACTTTAACCCATCATTTTGCTTATAAACGACGGCATGGGTCGCATATGACGTTATCCGTGATCTTCTTCTTGAATGCTGTTATAAATAAAATTAGTATAAACGGCATTCTCAAACTTAATGTTAAGTATCATTGAACGGTATTATCTACATCCATGTTTTTCCTAACAAATCCAAACCGAGTATTGTTTTAATAATAATCATCAATAATAGTAAAAACCAAACGAGAGCGTTAAAGGAAAATCAGTGTTACATTAAAGAACGATTGAAGGAAGAAAATGTTATGTTTCTGTGATCGTCAACTTAGTGATATTATTTTTAAGAAAAATGAATGTGCGTTTTTAAACCAATTATAGTTATCACAACTTATCCGATAGTCTCCCCTCAAACTGTACTTAACCTAAATAACAATTACAAAAGAAAAAGAAGAAAAAAGAATCATTTACTTTTGTTGTGAAAATGACGAGGTTGGAAAAATTATCGTGTTCATTTTGAAATGTTTTTAAAAACTAACAAATATGTCACAAATTTGTCATCTTAAAGCATTTTTATAATCGTTTAACGAGAATTCGTTAATATTCGATCAATATATTCAATTGATCCTAATCCATTAATAAGAATCGTTAAGCAAACACAGCTGATTTTTACGGTTGCGCGTAGACGATTCTCTTTACAACCTTTACGCTATTGTCTAAAAAAAAAGCAAATGAGGTTAAGAGTTCTAAAATAAAGCTTCGGCAAATTTTAAAAGCTTCCTTTAAGTAATTTTTATTGATTTAAAAAATTGTTCACAGCAATGATCTTCAAATTTTTGACGATATTGCCGATAATATGGTATGAACAACTTTAAAAGTTTAAATGTATTATAATATTTATTTATAGTTTAATTTTATTATTTATCTTTATTGGTATTTATTTAAGAATTCTTTTTACAAAAAATAAAATAATATATTAAGGGAATGGCTTTAACAAGATGCAAGTGTGTGTGTATAGTTTTCTGTTTTCATTATATGTTGTTTCCTTTTTATTATAAAAGTTTTTTGAGAATATTGATACAAACAAGATATACCGGATTTTACTTTTACTGCTCATTTAAGCTTATTGATTTTTTTAACACACAGCATCATGAGTTGGAAGTACCGGCAAAAACTCTGCATTGACCGTATCAAGAAAAAAATAAAATGAAATAAATAAATAAAAAAATCTGTATTTTATATCTTCACCTATAAGAATAAAATGAAGAGTTTGTCTGTTAGCCTCTTTTATAACTCCAGCAGGACAGTCTCCTGTCCTTAATATAGTGAGTAAAAGGGGCGATTTTAATTTCTAATACTAAAAGTCTCAACAACAACAAAGATTTAAACTAGATCAACGTTTCGAAAACTGGTTCAACAAGCAACGTTTCAAAAATGGAATTTTTTCATTGGTTTCAATTTTTTCCATGCCTATTAACCACTTATAAAATTTAAACTGCAGACGTTTCTGTTTTTTTTCTTATTTATTTTTTATTTACTTTTTTATTTATTATTTTTTTAAAATATATTCAAGACAACGTCAGTAGTGGTTTCTAGCTTATAGCTCTCATTTATCAAAAAAAAAGTTTAATGCTCGTTTAATTATTATTAATCATATTTAATTATTTTTAATTCCGTATGTTCAATGAAATACAATAATCAACGTAAACGTGGCAGCATATGTGGATTTCATCAGCAAATTATAGTATTTCAAAAGCTGTCTTAAACAACGTGTTTATTTTGTTTATGTTTATGCGCTTAAATAGTGCTTCTATAACACTAAATAATTTAAAATCAATGGTATTTATAATTTAAAAAAATTAATTACCTGCTGAAAATAAAAAATAATGGAAAAATAGTGCTGATACTCTTAGGAGAATCGTAAAAAAAATCATCATTCTATTATTAATGCCAATGATGCTTAATAATTTTAATAATATGCACTAATTTTGTTTTATAATCGTCGTTCAACATCCGATCCAATTTTAGGTTTACGACTACTAATGTTCAATTCCGTTGCCTTGTCATTTAAAACCCAATCCGGAAGATAAAGGAACTCCTGGACCAAGTATTGGGAGAAATTTACCTCTGTGCAGGACTTATTGATGGAACTAATTTGCATTTGTGTTACAGGGAAAGGAAAACCACGAGAACCTCCCACGGTTAGCCTGCCTGCAAGGGGACTCTAACCTATGATCCGCCTACCACTGAGGATATTTAGCTTTATCTCTGTGGTCGGTGCAAAAAAGATGCGGAATTCGTATCACCCAGCCATCTCTGGGATTCGAACCCGGTTCACCATATTGGAAGGCAAACGTTCTATCCCCTGAGCTATCTTGGCTCCCAACAGTCCTTTTTATTTTTTATATTTTATATACGTCGTTGAACAGCTGACCCAATTTTTGGGTCTACGACTACTCATGTTCAACTCCGTAGCCTTGTTATTTTGAACCCAATCCAGAAGACAATGGAACTCCTGGATCAAATATTGGGAGAAATTTGCCTTTGTGGATGACTTATTGATGGAACTAACTCGCTTTTGCGTTATATGCAGAGGAAAACCTCCTACGGTTAGTCTGACGGCAAGGGTACTCTTACCCATGATCTGTCTACCACTGAGGATATTTCACGTTAGCACTGTGGTTGGTGTGAAACGGATGCGGAATTTGTATCGGCCAGCGATCGCTGAAATTTGAACCCAGTTCACCTACTGGAAGGCGAACGCTCTATCCTCTGAATCAGCACGCCTCAATTTGCACTGATTGAAATAAAAATAAAAAACTTTGTTCTAAAAAGTAAAAATAATGAAGAAATGGGGCTAAGTTATTAAGCAAAGTGGGAAAAAAACGCTTTACATGTATTGACTGCGATGATTACGCCAATAGTTATTAATTTATGCAAAAAAAATTAGCTGAGAACTAAAAAGCTAAATGAACGAAGAAGTCGTACTTATTCGTTTAAGAGAAGCTTTAAAAATCGCCAAACCGTTCATTTCGCCATGTTTCATTCATTTTGAGAACATAATATGATCATGGCAATGCTCGAAAAAGGCAAAATGAGAGGAGAAATTTGGGAGAAAAGTATTAAAATCGCCGTTATTGACGCATGCTTATTTTATACTGTAAAGTAAAATTAATAAGGAAATACTATTCATTCGTTTAGGAGTCATGGAAAAAATTGTTATTGACGTCAATGATGCTTTTGGTAATACTGGTAATATGATATTTTGTACAGTTTTAATGGGTGTTAAAGTTACTTCGATAGGTACAGCGTAGTATAATGATATTTTTGGAATATCCGTACTTTAATGGGTTGCACTACTAAAAACGTGTTTTGTTTAATACAAGGTAAAACTATTGAAAAATGCATAATAATTGCAGTTAAAGAGGTTCGTTAAATGATTCGATCAGCTCCATACACAAATTGCGTTTTATATATCGGCCAGTTTGGTAAACGGAATTATTAAAAGACGATTGTGCTGATACCAAATATGTAATAGCAATATATCTTTTTATATAAATCTTTTTTCTTTTTAATGTTATATTTATAACTGATTGTCAAGAAAAATTATTTATGCTCACTAACAGATCTTAATCGAATAATCAATAAAATGATTGAACTTGTGAATTGGGGGGGGGGGCACAAGCGTAAGTAAACTGAATTCTTATTATTGCATGTAACTGTAATTTCGTTTCCTGTAAGTAATTTCGACTTCCGTAGAAAAAACTATTTTATATTAAAAAACAACAATTATTGCGAAGTAATCATTGGGGTTAGTGAGCGGTAGTGAACAGGGAGCTAAGCTTTCTAGTTTTTAAAAATATTTCATGAACTATTTATTGTTAAACCATATGTGTGATCAAAACCAAATTAAATTGAAAAATATTTCAACCTAAGAGCAGCTTTAACTGTATGCAATAAAAGGAATTTTATCTAATATTTCCGAAAAATTTCAATATTTTTTTTCTGGAAACTAAATGCATACATTGCAAATGCATTTGGTTTGTATGGCACACAAAAATCAGGTTTCCTTCAAAAATAAAAAAGTTCGTTTTCCTAGGTCAATTGCTTATTTTAGTTTTAGAATAAATAAACATTTTAATAGAGTTTCAGAATAATTTGGTTATAGAATAAGTACTTTAGTTAATTTTTGAAGCATTAATTTTTCAATTACGGTGTTAGACTATAAATTATGCGATAATGAAACGTTATTTTTTTTAATTCGTGTTACAATGCCGGTAAAAATAAAATACTTACACTTGTATTGACCTTGTTAAAAATTCTTTTAACAACACTGTATAATGATTACAATGATATACATTAAAAATTTCCTTGAAATGAGTATCGATGATTCAAGTGAATGAAACTTTGTTAGAATGATCAATTACTTTTTCTTTTTTGCAAAATAGAATTATTTCCTTCACACCGTTGCTGGCATTTCAATTCTTTTTTATTATTCAATTGATTTGTTGAGTTGCAAATTTATAATTAAGTTTGAATAAATATTATTTTCAAACTCTAGCCTATCGTTGGATTTCGGAAAAACAAAGAAAAATTAAAAATAATCAAAAACAAGTTTATTTGCCTAGTAAGATTATTTTGTATTCGCCTGTCACTAGCAACATTTTTAAGCATGTAAAATAATTTTAAATAATTTTAACCTCTCAATTCCTCATTTGATTTCTTTCGATCCTCATGTCTGACTTTACTTTCATAATGATTTTAAAAATATATGCTAAGGATGGTGATTGCAGAACACCTTCTACATTGCATTATTTATTTTTTATCAATTTCTATGATTGAAACATCAAAAGCAATATTAAATTTTGAAGCATATAAAAAAATCTTTTTTATTTTTAGAACATTTTTAATTAAAGTTATAACTAACACAAGCCGTAAGTAAGATCATTCGGAATATTAATTCACTTGGTATCGGAATATTAATTCAATCGGAATCACACTCATCAAGAGTGACATTAAATTTTTAGACATAAAAATTAATTTTTTTTATATCAATTTTAGTCAAAATAATAACTAGCCTAAGCCATTAGTAAGATCATTCGGAATATTAATTCAATAAGAAATGCCAATCAATTGGAATCACATTCAATCGGAATTTTAATTAACATTTTAAATGGTGTACTTAATCAACATTTTATTTCAACTTATTTTGATTCAAATAAAGTTGATCAGTAAAAGTGATTACGTTGAAAAGATTAGACAATAGTTAAACTGTATTGAATAAAAAAAGGGCAAGTATGTCCAAGTGTGGTACAAAATATTAAAATATTTAAAAGTTGATTTTATGCTGTTTATAAAATGTAATTTCAAGCGTATATAAAACGTGATTTCACTTGTGATACAGATCCTGAAATGTAATTTTTCATGTCCTGTCAAGTCATCTGAAGGAACATTTTAACAAGATATACTTTTCTCTCATCCTAAATCCTGATACCTATAGATTAATAAATCTTGCATCTAATTATTCTCTAAAGAGTTTTGTTTCCTGTAAAATCAAAACGTTGAATGATTTCCTTAGGTGAATTATGCAACGCTAAACGCATGTAACGTCTATTAATTCCACATCGCTTGATTTTTTTTGTCTCTCACGTAGTTTATAGAAATAATTCACTGACCATTCATTTACTTGATTAAAGAGTTAAATACACTCATGTCCATAAATTAAGGATAATTAAGAATCACACGGAAATCAAACTCTAAAATTAAAATTTCACCTGTAGAATTATCACACACATCCTGAAGAAGAATATACAAATTACAGGAAACCACTAAATGACGCTGATAGTACGTCACAATGACGAGAGTGTAAGAGAGGGGTATATAAGGAATGGTGGCAAAGAAGTAAAATTGTTCACAAGTTCTTTAAAAGCCTTTTAGTGCAATAACCGCATAGTTATGGCACAAAGGAAGCATTAGGATGATTTTTTACGTGGCAGAATCATTGGACGACTGGAATGTGGACGTACCCAGCTGGAAGTATCCGAGGAACTTGGAATCCCCCAGAGTGTCATCTCCAGGCTTTGGCAACGATTCCAAGATGATGGTAATGGGAGTAGACGCTACAGCACAGGTCGCCCCCCGAGTTAAAACGCCAAATGAAGACCGGTATTTGGCAGTTACTGCCAAAAGAAACAGACGGAGCACAGCATCAGACCTGTCACGTCAGATCTCTTCAGCTACCAGTACGACAGTTTCAAGGCAGACCGTGTACTGACGCTAAGGGCACATTGGTCTATATGCTCGTAGGCCTGTCAGATGTGTTCCACTTACCGCAACTCACTGTCGCCTGCGATTAGCCTGGAGTAGAGAGCATGCATTGTGGACACCGCAACAGTGTTCTTGTGTGATGTTTTCCGACGAGTCCAGGTTTAGTTTGCAGTCTGATTCTCGCCGGACTTTCATATGGAGAGCGCCAGGTACCCGTTACCACCAAGACAACACCATTGGACGACACCGTTACGGTGGTGCAGGATGGCTCGTTTGGGAAGGAATTATTCTTGGTTCCAGATTTGACCTGTTCAGAGTGTAACGATGACAGGCCACATCTATAGGGATGTCATTCTGGAGCAACATGTATGTTTGTTTCGGGGTGCCATGGGTGCTTCATTTCTGTTTATGGACAACAACGCCCGTCCTCACCGTGAAAACATTGTAGACGAATGCCTTCAATCGGAGGATATCACCTGTATGGATTGGCCAGCATATTCACCGGACTTAAATCCAATAGAGCATGTGTGGGATATGCTTGGCCGACGAATTTCAGCCCGTCAACCCCCTCCCACTTGTCTACCGGACTTTCGGAGGGCATTGCTTGATGAGTGGTGTAATATTCCCCAAGATCAGATTGATAATTTGATACTCAGCATGCCTAGGCGTTGTACGGCCTGTATTGCATCGTCCGGGAGGCATACTCCATATTAACCGTCATACTAACCATGTTATACTGCTTTTTGTAAATAGGTTCTTTTTTAAAATTTGCTCCAGGGAGTAAAAATCGCAATTTTTATTAATTATGTCAAACATATAGCATCTTTTCTGCTCTTTACCCTTTGTTTAATACATAGACTTTATAAATAAGTCAAATTTGTTTGGCTTCTGTCTCTTTCTGTGCCTGAACTTCATTATCCTTAATTTATGGACATGAGTGTAGATAAAGGTTCTGTTATGAAAAAGAATTGAGATTTCTGAAAATTTTATTTTTGGTATTATTAAACTAAACAATATTCATTTCATTTATGAAGATTAGATGAAGGTATTAAGTGACAGTCTAAGTGTTTTCGGAATGGAAGAAGATTCTAAGTGCATTTTTTAATAGAGTTTGACAGACCAACATTAAAAAACTGCAGTAAATTAAAACGCAAAGATTGTGACGCAATCAGTTTCAATGAATGTTAGAGATTTAAGGATTTCAAAAATTTGCTCTGAAGAAGCATAGCCATACCATAATCTTTACTGTTTATTTTCTGTTATCAACGCATAAACTTTGCAGCTCATTTAAATCAAAATTGCTAGAATGAATGACTTTTACAACCAATATCCATTCCTTCATTCATTGTTCGTATACATTGAAATTTCAGAGAGATTTTCAATTGTCTCGGCGTTACTCTAGAATGATTCATTTTTATTGTATTTTATTTTACAGGTTACAGCTTCTGGTAGAATATGATGCATTCACATATTATGCATTTAGGCAAGAATGGATACCAGGTTCCTGCTCAGGAGCTTCCGTAAGTCAGGACTACCAAAGGTTCACCAAAAATAATAAAATTGCCGAAATAATAAAATAGGCAAAACAATAATAATCCCCTAAATAATGCAATAAAATATGTTTCTTGCCACCAAAAAAAAACATCTGCAAAAAATATGGATGACTAAAGAAATCAAAAATATTTCACATAGAAATCTTGTATGTATGGAGCGAAAATTATTTAAATTGAAGTGGTTGCAAAATTTGAGAAGTTTTCATTTGTTTAGCTAACAACCACGTTTCGGTGGATCTTAGAGAGATTTGGTAAGCAATGATTAGAGTACTTACCATAAAACTATACAATCATAAGCAAATTTCAACATTTTATCATCGTTTAAAGGAAATAAATAGAAGGCTACTTTAAGCAAATGATAAGTATGGTATTCATTAAAATTCTTTTTAAACAATTTTGAATCGATGGTAAAAAACCTATAACGGCGAAAATTTTAACTTGGGATGTTTGAATTATACAGGAGGTGTGATCTCTCCGTCTATTTTTTTATTATTTAAAAAAAACTAAAAAAAAACTAAAAAAAAACTAAAAAAAAATAAATAAAAACTAAAATAGTTTTTGTTTTATATCCATAAAATTTCGGTCAAATATATCTGCCACTCAGTCCTACTGCAGACGTACAATACAATTCAAAAATACACAATTAAATAACGCTTAAAATTCGATTCAATGTATAGCTTTTTTCTTATAATAATTAATTAAGTAAACGATAATGATGTAAAGAACCCTAAGTAAGTTACTCTAACGGTTCTATAAATTAAGTCTGACGCTAATAAATTAATATCGAACCTCAGAGTCTGTGTTTTGATCCAGCACCATTTTACGGTTTTGTGTCTGATTTTGTAACTTAAAATATCTTCTGCATTAATTGGTATTCGTTGTTCTTTTTCCTATGCATAGCAAATGCAATTTAATTACATTAAAAAAATTCCCTTGTCTTCTGAGTTTTATCTTGAATCTCAAGAATATCCAGATGAAAGCGTTGATTCTAAAACCACTAATCGAATAGATTGTTTATCGACGATCAAGAAAAGAAGAATTAAATCAAATCTACATCTCTGATCTACAATGTGTGCAATTGTTGAGGTGGGAAAGCTTGTCTTGAAAAGCTGGTAAATGATCTAAGTTGATTATGTAATTTGTTTTAAATAGACGTTCTTTTTTTTTCGGTTTCAACTTGTTAATTGAAGGAAAAACCTATTTCAGAACCGCGTTTTAAATTAAATAAGCTTTCTTTCAGCTTATTGTACGTTCACATGAAACTAATTTTTTACAGTGTTCGCCTGTTCCTGAGAATGTGACATCTTGGACATTACACGGATTGTGGTAAAGTATTACTTGTTCTAAACGTTAGACAAATAAAACTTGGCAATCTTTAATAGTCATTTTTAACGTATTTTAATTAAAAAGGTAGTTTAAATTTGAATGTCTACAAGCAAGTAGTTGAACGAATACACTGCTACTGAAAAAGCCAACAAAACGTTCCGATTACCTTCCATGGCACCATATTTGAAGTTATTTCTTTAAGTTGGCAACATTAATCATAAATAAAGACGTTGGATGTATTGTTGCTTTTTTAGAATATGCAAACTTATCACATACCAAAACACCAGAGAAGGATGATTTTTGATGTTAAAGGTTATTGTCCGATAATCCTTACTCCAATGTTTTTAAGGTGTTAATAACCATTGGTCAATTTACCCGATATTTCCTACTATGATGTATTTTTAGGTTAAAGGTCTTTTCTCAGTATTCCCTACAATGACGTTTTTCTAGTTTATCCTAGATCCAAAAAAAGTGAATAGCTCCCATATTTTTAATTAACAGGTAATTGCGGGCCAGCAGTGTGATTAATGTTTATTAATTATCACGCTTATCAAAAGGCATGTTTTTTGCTAATTCTCGGACGTATTGCATGTATTATTTTTACAATTGCCACATAAAAAAACATCAGGGAGGGAAATGCTTCTTGATGTTGAGGTAACTTAGCAGGAATGAGTGGGCAACTGCGCAGTTTAATTATTTTGGTAATCTCTATATATTGTTTCGTTAAGGCATAGAGCAATTGCTCGGTTTACACTTGCTCGGTATTCCCTTTATAAATCGTCGTTGAAGGTCATTTCCCAATTTACACTTTACCTAGTATTCTCTACACTGATGTATTTTTTGAAGACCCTATCTGTTTTATAATTGATTGGTATCACCATTATTAAGAACCATTGCCTGGCATCTATTACAATAGTTTTTTTCCTAATTTATCCTAAGTGAAACATTTGTAGACATCTGCATGCGGAAAAAAATGAAAAATAAAATATTTCCGAATTCTAAAATAGAAAACAATTTTGTCTCCAGTACCTGTTTCGGGGAAAATGCAGGCACACATTGTTTAACCTACTTCACCCAGAAAAAAAAAGAGAGAAAAAAAGGATGAATTCGCGAATGTAGGGAGGAATCTGAGCTGAAACATCAGTTCCTCCTAATGCGATAAAGTCATTTTCTTGACCCATCACAGCTTTCGTTGCCCATGTAGGAAGCTGAGTGCCGGTGGGTTCTGCTTACTTGTAAGCTTCTGCGAATTCAACTCGTAGTGTTCAGACAAAGAAAAAGTAAGAGAGTAAGTAAATAGTCATTTCCAGTAATCGGAGACAAGTAGTTAATTTTTATTTACTTATAGACAAACACATATATCATTTGTAATATATTCTTCTAAATTTTTAATTTTGATGCGTCTACCAGTTGTTATTTGTAAGAGGTAAAGCATCAGAATGATATTATTTATAATTATGTTTTCTTGATAAAAACTCAATTTTTGAAATATAATAGGATAATGTTCTTCTTACTTGATGAGTAGGGAATATTTTTCATAAAAGAAGAATATCGATATTTATTCTAACTAGTGCGGACATTACTTCCTTCTATTTAGGATACATAATGATAGAATAGGATTTTAGGTTAAGCAGTGTGTTCCAAAATTCAACCGTCAAATTTAAAGGAGTGATTAAAGGCTAAAAACTTATCATAGTTCGTAAGCGACGATGAAAGGATGAAAATCACAAAAAATCCACGAAGGTTTTGTCATCATGCTAGAAGTCAACTACGAAACATAATACAAACTTGCTAACTACAAAAAGATTTGTTTATTTAATTACCATAAGATTTGTTTAAAAAAGCACTCGTTTATGTCACCGAGGAAAAAATTTATCCGGACCTCGTTCGAAGATGCCATTGAAGTGCTTTTGATGTTTGTTGAAGCGACGATCCTCCATCTTTCGTCTCTTCTGGATTTAGAGCCTCTATGACTTTTTTTTTTTTGCAATTTTCAATCTCTCAACGTGGTTTGATCCTTTTAATCACACTTCTGAATTTGTAAATCGAAATTTGGAATACCCTATATAATTTATAACACAGATGATGCCGCTCTCTATTATAAATAATAGGAAGCAGTCATGTAAAAATATATATAATGGATGGAAAAAAAGGGATGATTTGTGTTGACATAATCTATTATAGAGAAAGATGAAACAATCAATTACATTGTTTTCATGTAAAAAAAGAAAATGTTCTTCAACGACATTGTTTTAAAAGTTTCGTCTTGGCGTGATCTATTATAGACAAAAATAAAACAATCAATTCACAATAGAAGAAGAGGCCGCTATTTTTTTTTATTTTTAGAAATAATAGGAAGGAGTCATATAAAGAATGAAAATGTTCCCAACAAAATCGATTTAAATGTTTCGTTTTGACGAAATCTATTAAAGACGATGATGAAACAATAAGGATACAAAAGAAGAATAGGCCGCTCACTTCTGGAATTAATAGGAAATAGTCATGTTTAAGAAGAGAAATCAGAAACCTCATGGTTTGGCAATAATTTTCGTTCAGTTTCGCTGAAATCCCATGTCTCGTAAACATGATATAATTTGCGGTCTTAGCTTTCAAAGACGTCACCTTCGGGTTACAACAACATTTGTTTAGATATATGACAATGAACAGATATTGCAACAATCATGGGCGGATCGTGAATTTAAGGGGCCCTGGGCTGAAACTACTTAGAGGCCCTAATAGCCATTTTGTCAAAAAAACGGTTTTCTATAGTGATATAGATAAGTATATTGAAAAAATTAGGACGATAAAATAATTTTATTTATTTATTTGTATTTGTGTATACAAACAGCAACTGTGCAACATTATTGCAAAAGAAATAGACAGGTTATGTGTAGTTATGTTATATAAATTATAAAGCAACCTTTCTGCAATTTTGTGCTGCAAATTCCTTTATTTGCTCATCACATTGTAAGTTCATCACTCCTTCACTAAATGCTCGTCTACGTCATCTGGATAATAATCAACAATATTACGTACACTTTCCAGATCTATGTTTTCGATATTTTTGTCTTGCAAATCCATTAAAAATTTGAATTTCTTCCTATACATCTCATGGACTTGGCTCCTTTTATTTAAATCCATAATCAGCTTATCCAACGCAACGTTTAGCGTGCCTCTTTTAATTTTTTCTGCCCCATATGCTGAGAATTTATCTGTAGATTTATCTGAAAATTTTGGAGTAATGCGTCTCTTGTTTATGTCATTGTAGTCTATTCCCACATTAGTACTTAATTTTTTAGCTTTCTCTTCGCATTCCTTTAGTTTCTTATCTGATTGGTGCCTTATGTTGTTCACGAAGTCTTTTAATGACACAATTAACTTGTTGCCTTCACAAATATCTAATCCAGGGTTCTGTATTTTTTTATTAACTAAATTAAATCTCCCCAAAATTTCCTCCAAAAAATAATCAAAATTGTAGTATCGAGTTTTGCCATTTTATTGAATAAATTTCGTGCCTCTTTCCGGAAATCAACTTTCTCATTCTCATTTTCGCCGAAACTTTCGAAAATTTTCATAATGTTATCATAATTATTTTTCATTCATAATGTTATCATAATTATTTTTCAAAGCTTTGGCAGTATCACAGTGACAAGATCATCTGGTCTGGCTTAAACTTTTTATCGTAAATTTGAGTTTTGTTTCACGATTTAACAGTTCCCACCTATGGGTCGAAGTAGAAAGGAAAACGTATTTTTTTTGCACTACTCCAAAAAAGTTCGCAATTTCGGTCGCAACCTTAACAGATTCTTCACCAATTAGGATAAGGGAATGCGCAGCACTTGGCACATAATCCGCGGATTTATTTTTTTGTTTTAGTAGTGCTTGAACACCAATGTAGTGACCTGCCATATTGGCAGCGTTTCATAAGATTGTCCTCTACAATTATCCA
>NC_092207.1:100336315-100440171 GCF_043381705.1 Parasteatoda tepidariorum
TTTTTTTTTCTTAAGCGTTGTAGCTATATAATTTCAAACATCCTCAAGAGCTATAACACATCTGCAGCAGTACTGGATATGAAGACAAAATTGCTGGACAGGAACACTTTAATTGTCCACTAATCTTCAGATTTCCTGCTATGTTTTGAAAAACTTTTTTTTGTGAAAACCTTCAGCTTGGCGGACAGCTGGCCGCCTTAGGCGGCTAGTATTAAATAAATGTAAACCAGTATGACTACCAATTTTAATGAAGGATACACATCATCCATACACTTTTTCCTGAAAACAGTATCGTAATACAATAGCAAGTTGATCATTGTGAGATAGATCTGGAGTAAAATCCATCACAATTGAATAATACTTTCTGTCGCCGTTATTTATTTGAGTTATAATTTGTTTAATTATCTGTCGACCCATAATCTCAATTATTTCCTCATATACTGTTTTTGATAAGTATGATATTATCGGTTTTGGTCGTAGCTCTCGTTGTTCAATGTGTTCACGAATGAATGGATCGAACTCTGCTAATAGCTCCAGAGGACCCATAAAATTACCATTATGTGAAGAACCAAATACTTCCTCGGAACCTTTAAATGCTAAGCCCCTTATACTTAAAAATTCGACCACTGCAATAACCCGTTTTAGGAAATTGTGATAATATTCTGTTTCTTTTCTTAATTGCTTCTGAAACTGCTTGTTTAAAATAGATCTATTTTCCCTTCGTGTCAACCACACTAGCATTGATTTCTTATGTTCATTAGAATTTTCATGATTTTCTAAATAAGTTCCTATGTGTTTCCAATCAGAAAATCCGGTTGTGTATTGAGAAGAGATTTTAGAAAAAAGTTTGCAAGTCAAACAAAAAACAGTACCAACCCTGATTGAATAACATAACCAAGATCTTTCCAGTGATTGACCATTTTTCATTTTCTTAATGAAATACCTATTTAAAAATGTTCTGTTTTGTTCTTTGTATTTCATTATTGAAGCTGAATGTATATTTTTCGAAAATCTGACATTTGAGAGTCTGAAGTTCATGTGAGAGGATGTCATTAATAAAATCATTATTTAACAATTCTGACCACAGGCCCACGTTGTCATATTTCTCAAACTCAATCTTAATATTCTCTAAATTTGTTTCCGCCTCGGTATTACCTTCCTCTTGCTGAACACCCCACTATAGTTTTCAGTGTGATCTGAGGGTTGTTGGTAGTCAAGACTTTGTACAATTTCATCACTTGTATTTTTTTCCTGGTGTTGCGATTTTCTGCTCCCTTCAAATAGATTCTCTTCGGATAAGATCACTTCCTTTTCGTTTGCTAATAAATTTATAGCTATTTTATTCTCAGTTTTATGCTCTAATTTGAAAAAGTTTCAATTTGTGCACATTTCTTTCTTTTTTTTCCCGATCTAGCTGTAATTTCCGTTTCTCAGCTTCACTTTCATATTATCTACCAGACATATTGTAAAATAAGACTGATATTTTTCTGAAAATAAACAATGAACTTGATAATTTTCTGGTAATAAACAGGGAACGAGATAATCGATGTAATATTGTTCTTCACGTCACATTACTTTGTAATGAGTGCAGTAATTCATAAATTATCTCTAAAATCGATTAAAAAGTTTATTTAGTATTGAAAAAATACATTAAAAAAATATGATTTATAATTCTTTTTACTTACCAACTAAGAACAGAAAATCTTTTCTTATACTGATTATGTACTTTCAATTATAAGTAAAATAAGAAAGATCCTGTCTTTATAACTTTTAACTTATCATTTATAAACTAAACAAGTTTGTCACTTTGACGACGAGAACAGAAGTGCGGGAAAAAAAAACAAAATTACGTCGGGCCTTAGCGGCGCGGCAGGAAGTCCCCCGTAATATAGACGCGAAAAAATACACTGACCAAAGACAAGCGACGGGGAATTCCCCGTTCAGTTCGATAAACGCGCACATGCATATGTTGATTGATCTCAGGGTTGCCAACCTTATAATAGTTTTTTTCTTTAATATTAGATACTTTTTTAATTCAAAATATCACCCATTGTTTTCAGTGGGGACTGGGGCCCTTTGTATCCACGGGGCCCTGGGCTGAAGCCCATAAAGCTCTTAAGTAGATCCGCCCCTGGCAACAATGAATAGATATACGCAACAATGAAAGCAACAGAAGCAACAATGAATAAACAATAAACCAAGAACCTATCATATAAGGGTAAATATTTTCAGTCACTGTTTACCTTTATATGATATGTTCTTGGTTTATCTACATATCTATTCATTTCTTTGCAAATCACCAAAAATGAGAGGGGCTCCCGATTGTAAAATATTAAAAATAATTCACATATATTTATCCAATTATGTAAAATGATACAAAACAATAACACCAAGAAAAACCGGAGCTTTATAAAAATGAATGTCGCTTGCCATCTAATTTCCTAAGATATAAAATAGTTTTCCAAAACTACATTATCTGGAATCATAAATTGCAAAAATTGAGAATTATTTATTGCTATTCATAATTTTCACCCAGCTAAAAAAAATCTCTCCAATTTCGCAATTTTTAAAAAAGTTTAATTTATTATAACATTTAAGCTATTCCAAAACCCAGATAATTTTTTTTGGCAAGATGGTGTATGAGTAGCTTAAAATTTATCTTTGCTTCGAGCACTTAAACTGAGGCTATTTTCTTTTCTTCGGTAAAAAACACTTATAAATCTTTCCCTCCAACTGTAGAGTTAAACAAGTTGAAAACTGATTATTAAATCTGCCTCTGGATTTTGATTCAGTTTCGGTGAGAAAGGCAACTATTTAATGTAAAAAAATGAAGGAAAAACAAAAAAAACACCCTAGACATATGTTAATATCTGAATATAAAGGAAAAATAAATCCATTCCTTACTCTTTCCAGAAACTACATTATTAAAAACAAAATCTGTGCAAAATCTCCAAATAAGAATCCTAAAACTAAATTTCATAATTAAGAGAGGGAATTATGGTATTCAGTCCATTTAAATTTTCCTGTTGAAATATTTTTTTTCCATTCAACTTACGTTTCATATGACGTAACTAAACGTTTTTTCTTTCACTAAATGTTCCCGTCAACGAACAACAGGACTTGAAATATTTTATAAAATAAGTAGACTTACAAAAAATGCATTTCTATTGGTTAAAAACCATGTCGAATTCCAATGTAAAATTTTGAGTTCGATAGGAAATGATTCGAGACAGGACAGAGTTATTGGAGGTTTTAATACGAAACTCCAAGTTTGATTATTACACATGGTTTTCATACAAATCCGTAATTTTCAACCGATTTACACGCAATTGCATGAAAATGCTGTCAGTTACTGAAATGAGTACACATTTGCTTAACATTAATTCTATTACTTACAATTTCATTTGATTTATTTCTTCATACCCATAAGTTGGCTCGTAATCTCTATGAAAAGAACGTTCCTGTTGAAGAACAAGGATACTTCCTGGGTGGTCAGCGAGCCCGCTATACTTCCACGCTTTAGACAATTAGTTGGAATAGTAGGCTGCCTAGGAGATCTTTTCTAATTTCACAGGGAAGTTAATAGTCACAGCTCTCAGAAGTTGCATTATTTATTTTAGTCCCTTGCAAATTTATGACAGCTCTAGACCATCCATTCATATCGACCAGAATCATTCTCCCATATAAGTTTTAAATGCATATAAAACCAATTTATCCAACCCAATCAACAAAATATGATGTGACTGTTGTACTTCAACCAAACAGAAGAGGAAATCCAGTCATCGAACTCCACTTGAAAAGAGTTCGTATACTTTCTTTTGTATTGAGCAAGCTAACCTGTATGTGTTTTGGAATAAAAAAAAGAATTAAAATGAGCCGTACTTTGTAATGAGCTCGCAATCTCATGTATGAATATAAATAAAATTAATAACAAAATGTACTCAAAAATTAAGGGGGAAAATACATAAAAAATTTAAGACTTTAGTATGTTGTAAAAATTGCTTGCTTGTTTTATTTATTTTTTTTTTCTTCAGACAAACTGAAAGATTGAAAATTGTCATTTTTGCAGAAAAATAGATAGCATTGCAAGCTGAAAATCAAATAAGTACCTGAAACTTCATTAAAAAAGAAGTAAAATATTATTCAGAAATGTACCAATGGTTTAACTTCCACCTCAAATTATAACCTATACAACCTCAAATATAACTGTATATTCATATTGAATATGAGGAGGAAAACTGACCACGTTTCAAACTGCAAACGATTTGACCGATTCAGAGCGAGCATCATTGGTTACATATTTTAAAGAACGCTTTTAATTAACTAATTCTTTTAAAAATTGATTGATATTAGTATGTTTTATTGTTGAATGACTCAATGGATGATTTTGTGTTCTCGATTGCTAAAATTTTACTAAAAATATAATAATTAAAAAATTGAATAAAAAAGTTTTCCCAGTTAACTTGCATCGATCTTCTTTTCAGGCCATCAGGCAAAGATAGAAATCCATTTTATTGCAAACGCTCAGCTACTTTCAAGAAGGAACCAATCGAAGTACTTAATATATGTTCTTCATATTTTAAATATAATCTTTCGTTTGCAAAATGATAAAAAATAAGTGCATAATATTTTTACAAATATTTATTCGCTATTTATAAATCAGATGCGAAGTTATTTTATTTTATTTTATGACCAGCGTTGAACAAGTGACCCAATTCTGAGTTTACAGCTATCAATGTTCAACTCCATCATTTTGAACCCAATCTAGAAGACAAGGGAACTCCTGGATCAAGCATTGCGACAAACTAGCATACGTAGGAAACTTTTTGATGCCGTTAAAACGCATTCGCGTTACATGGAGAGGGAAGTCACGAAAACCCCTTACGGTTAGCCAGATGGCAAAGGACTCTAATCCATGATCCATCTACATCAGCACTGTGGTCGATGCGAACAGGGAGCAGAATTTGAATCGACCAGCCAAAGCTGGGATCGAACCTGAGTCACATCTTTGTTACGCGCTCTATCCCCTGAGCGACCGCGATGATGATGAATAGGGATAACCAAAAAAAGGGCGTAGTTATTAGCAGTGATATATTTATAATTATATTTTAAATTTATTAATAAATTTGCATATTTGCGTGCCTACACTTGCCAAACTGAAAAACATTTTCTTAGAACTAAATTAGAAAGAATTTAAGATCACCTCATGTGAAGAAAAAGAAAATGAATTTTTTAAAAAAAAGTCCTCATAAAAGAAAATGAAGGGGGAAAAAACACTCAGAAAAATTCAGTACATAGTATCATAGATCGCCACGCTCAATAGTACGCTCTAGAAGGCCAATGTCTCCCGTGATAAACTTCTTCCTTAGAGTATCTCTTTAATTGTCTGCTATACTAGAAGGATTATATCTCGCTCGAAACAATTGTTCGAAGAATTATGTGTGGTGGTTGAATAGCTTCATTCACTCTTGGCCAACCATGATGTTTTTTGGAATAGAATTATATGCTACCTTCATCAATAAGTTAATAAAGTAACAGTGAGAAGTTGCAGTTCATTTTTTTCTCATATATTTCAAACTGACTACCTTTTTTAAATAAGAGTATTCAAGTAAAATCAGCAGAGGAATATTGTTCTACAACTAAAAGTTATGAAAACGAATAACGGAGGATTAGACTCCCCCTTCCCCATTTCACCGGGTGTACAGTGTACAACAAAATAAATATATAAGGTAAGATAAAACGGACCACCCCGAATAAATTTTGATCGAATGATCAGATCTTCACGTTCTAGGACTCAATATGCAACTTTATTTAAAATTCGATTACTCAAGAACTATTCGACCGATTTTGTTTTGTTTTACCATGAAGAAATGTAAATGTTAAAATGATGTAAAAATTGTACACCTTACCATTAAAAACACTTTCGACTATTATTAAATAAACTAATTAAAGTAATATAGTTATTTTTGTCACGGAATTATCTCTGGATAAACAAATTTTATTATTGTGTGCAATTTTTTTAAAAATTTTGCTTAAAAAGTTCCCAAGATATGTCGAAACTTTTACCCACTCTTCTAATAAAACTATTGGGGACATATTTTCGAGATTTCGGTTACCTCCAATTTTTTGGGGATAAGAAATCCGAATCTGTCCAAAAAAGGAATGTTTATTCAGAAAAAGTACGTTTTTGTGTCTGATTTCGTAATCTAAAATAACGGATGCACTAACTAATTAGTATATTTGAGGTCACCCCCTCAAACTATTAAGATTGAGTCCTAGAACGCGAAAATCTAACCATTAGATCAAAAGTTCTTCTAAGTGGTCCGTTTCGGTTTTTGCGGATTGTGCCTTTCTATTCTCTTCTGATGATATTTTCTCTTAAATTGTATTACGAGCCATTCCTTGTATATGTAACACACAAGACTTCTGAATTATATGTTTAAAGAATGGTTATATCATGTGAATATATTTATTGATTAAAATTTTTGCTTTACGTATTTCTGAATTTTATAAATATAACAGCAAGAGGATGATTTGGAAAAAAAATGAATACTTTCATAATTCATACTACTTTTTTCCACACATTGATATATTTATTGTTTATTTTATTTTAGCCTCTTTTACCCGAACTTAAGACAAAATGGCCAAGTACTAACCCTAAAAATCCAAACACTGATTTCTGGTAAGATTTGCTTAGTCATTTCTTAATTTAAATTTTTTCTTCAATAATTAGTAGATTATTGTATATTCATCTTAAATTATTCTTTCTGTGAAGAATCAAACTTTTTAAAACATCTCATATGTTCCAGAGGAATAATTGCTGAAAAATTAATTAGTATTAATAATTAGTAATAACAGTTAGTAATAATAATAATAATTAGTAATAACAGTTATTATTATTAATAATAATAATTAGTAATAAAAAAAGCTGCATTAAGTTAACTACGAGAGCAATTTAGCTGATTTTAATCAAATTTTAATTCTAAGCATTATAGATCAATTTTTAAATCTGTGCTGCTGCCTTTAACTGCTATCTTGCAACAATGATTGATTTTTGACTGGTTAAAGTAATAAATATTAATAGTTTTCACAATTTTATTACCAGGCTCATTTGAAACAAAATAAGTAAGGGTAATTAAACACAATTTTAAAGATGCTCGTAGGTGTGAACACTCCTATCATGATGTAATTACGTCTCTAGATGTTACTCTAAGAGCTAGTTCTAAGACATGACTGAACATTAACACTTACTGAAAATCATGAAAGTATTTCCTTATGAGTGATGGGATGAAAGTTTAATTATTGTGAAATTTTATTTTTTTAAGTATATTAATTTTTTAAGTATATTAATTTTTTAAGTATATTAATTATACATAATTATATTAATTATAAGAAATAATATTGTAAAACTGAAATATGCTAAATATTGACAGTGATTTAAAAAAGAAAATATTTTGATTCTCTAGCTATGTGTAACAGGCGGTTTAATTTAGGCAAACTACACAATGAAGTCAAATAAAAATAGTAGAGGGTGAATAAAATAAATTGGACGGTTCTCAAAGGCAGTTATCTCTGCGGTTCTACTGAATGGATTCGAATTTATGTTATTTAGAACATGCTTCAGAAGTTTAAATTAAAAAAGACAATTTCTTGAAATTTTATAAATAGGTGTCGCAGTAATGCCGTGTATTCATATTATGAGTAGATGTAACCACATGTATACAGAACACGCAAGCTGAAAAGAAATAAAATAGTTTGAATTTTTGAGCTGTTGTTATTCTTTTCATTCTATTATAAAGCCACCTGGTGGCAGAATTTCGAACAATTTTTTTGACGGAAACTTTGATCTCCATTATCTGAATAACAAATATTTGAAGTTTGGTTAGAATCCTATCAGTAAAATCGGAACTAATAAGTACTATATGTGTATAATATAATATGTTTAATATATAGTTCAATTGATTCTGTAAAATTTATCTTAGTATCCTGAAATGACACTGGTGAATGATGGATGATCTCTCTTCATTACACTTTTTCTTTTTATAGTGACACCCCATAGGGGACTCATGCTAAGACACGCTTAGCTGCGGTCAATGATGTTCATATCAGAGGGTTTTAATATCGGTTTTCTTTCTACTATTATACGGTAAAGTGTTGGGTCGTAGGGTTACCAAATTGAGGGAACCAAACCCTCAGTTTAGGATCAGAATTATGATGGGCATGTCTTCGCATCATCCTCAGAGGCGTTTCCCTGACAGTCGATAATAGCCATTCTGCAGCTCAAGCATGACCTAAATATTTTACGTTGCTGTCCTGCCTGAAAAGAGATCATTGACCCTCATGTGTAGTACAAAGAATACAATTAGAAAAATGCTCGTTTAATGATGGTCCATCATCCCGTAATCTCTTTATATAAGTAAACTTACACAAAAGTATTTTTCAGCAGCCACTGCGATTTATATATGTAATTTTAAAATCCTTGCGATTGGTGTCTTTCCGGACCCCTACTGTGCGTTTTGTGGAGAATACGTCATTATGGAAGACTACCATAGTTTCTATTTGAACTATCTTTGTCGAGCGGTATTGGGAGATTTACAAACCGAATGAAACAATGACTTTATTTCCCCTTGTTTTTTGCTTGATACATTTCGTCAAGCTCTCTGCTCCTGGAAATAAAAAAAATATTCTTCTGAAAAAGAAATGAAGAGTATACACAGTCATGGTGTCACCATTGAGAAGAACGGTATTAAAAATATCGAAACCAGTTACATTACAGGATGACACTTGTATGCGTAGTTACTTCTCTTCAGTGATTTTTTCAATCAAGCAGATTTTTGAAGTAAATGCGCACGAGAATCAATCACGATGGCCAATAAGTGTTTTCATGGTCTAAGAAAATATCTTAAGTCAAGCCTAATAAAAACATTAAATGTCTTATACGATCAGTGCTTACGTACGCATGTGAGATCTGGACAATGACCCGTGGAGATGAAAATATGATAGCTAGATTTGAGAGGAAAATACTGCGAAGCATTTTTGGTGGAATAAGTAAAAGCGGTACCCGGTTTAGAAGATCAAACACGGAACTTCACAAAGCATATAAAGAACCTGATGTCATTAAATTTATCAAAATTCCAAGGATTAAAAGGGCAGGCCACATTATAAGAATGGAGGATAGCAGGACAACCAAAAAAGTTTTCAGTGCCAGGCCAACGGGTACAAGAAAAAGAGGACGGCCAAACCTAAGATTTTTAGACTGCCTTGAAAGGAATCTACAAGTTTTAAGGATAATAAACTGGAGAACCTTGGCTAAGGGAAGAATGTCTTGGCATAGGCTTGTTGAGAAGGCCAGATCCCATCCTGAGCTGTCGTGTCAATGAGAAGAAGAAGGGAAGAAGATTTTTGAAGTTTATAATCTCTTTGATAATTCTTCGAGTTCTTTTTAATCGGTTGAATTTTAGACTCCCAATGTTTCTATATTTTTTCCAATTTTTCAACAGGAAGCACGAGTGGCTGAAGCATGGTACCTGCGCTACAAGTTTTGATTCAGAATACAAATACTTCAAAAATGCTCTTGAACTGCACGATAAATATGACATATTCAAGTATGCTTTCTATTCATTCTTTCATTTACTCATAGATTTAAGGATTTCCTCTAATGGAAGCAACTCATAATGTTTAATTGATTCCTCATTTCATATAAAAGGATCACCGAGACACTTAAAAAATTCAAAGAATGGGATAATTATTTCACAATATTTAATGAATTCTTTTCTACTTCGATTAATTCAGCAAATATAAATATATTGTTTGCAGAGGATGGAGTGCTCGCCTTTCTTTGAACTAACCCAGGTTCGATTCCCAGCAAGCGTCGATACGAATTCCGCTACCGTCTCGCACTATTCACTGTGCTGATACAAAAATATCATCAGTGGTACACGGATGAGTTAAAATTCCCTAACCTTCGGACTAACCGTGGGAGATTTTTGTGGTTTCTCCTTCCATGTAACGTAAATGCGACTTAGTTCCATCAAAAACTCCTCCCCAAATTGTCCCAATACTTTATGCAGAAGTTCTCTTGTCTTTCGGTTCGGGTTCAAAATTACAAGACTACAGCGTTAAACGCTAATAGTCATAAACTTAGAATTGGGATAAACACATACGTTTCTTCGATGGATTTGAATTCTTAATTCTTAAAACAAGGGAAGCCACAATCTGGAAAATGTGATCTCTATATAGGTAGGTCGAATGTTTGTGTTCATAATGTTAATTTACATACTTTTATTTTTGAAAATAGTCGTATATTAAAATTTTCATTTTTTAAGAAACTTCAAGTTTTAAAAAAGTCCACAAAATTATACCACAGAACAGCAACTGCTAGCAAATGTTTCTTTCTTATGCATTTTTCTATTTTTTCTTTGTACAACGGAACTAAAAAAACAAGAAAATTTGCCATGATCTGCTAATTTATTTATGCATTCTCTTATTTGATTCCTCGAATTTCAAAGTGATTTGCAGAGTACGTTATAACAGTATTATTTTTAATCTTTTTTCTTAGATTTCTTAAGACTTCTGGAATAACACCAAAAGAGAACGAACTTTATAAGGTAATCATTTCCTATTCAATTTTTCTTATTTGAAATAAATAGGTTTGCAGTAAAAGTCCATCTTTCGGTAATTTTGTTGCAGAAAAAATGTACAGGTGTAACAGACTGGATGTAACGAAATAAAAAAAAAACTTAAAAATCAAAATCACAATTATTTTATGTAGGAAAATAACTTGTTCTTCCTTTATCCATAAAAATTAAAGATCGCGTTTGTGTGTCGCTTTTATAATTCCAGAACCGTTCTGAAATTTTGAGCAATAGGTGCATAGGGGAAATTTTAGCTCTCGATTCAAGAATTTCATTTGGTTCGTTCGGAAGATGAATTTGAAAAATGAATTTCCTCGTTAGTTAAACATTGCTCATTATTAAACTATACGCGATTCTGATTTTCAAAATATTTAAAAATAATAAACGTCATTTATGCTAGCTTACAGCTCTGTTTAATTAAAAAGAGAAATCTCTTTCTTTAATATATAATTATTTTTTATCTGTTGTGTCAGTTAAGCTCAATGATCAACATGGATGCTATGCGAGAACTACGTCACTGAATTAGAACTTTAGTTATCTGAAACCAAGTTTTAAATTTTTTATATTCACCTTTTTAAAACGTGTTTTTATGTAATTAAATAATTTGAAACTGACGATGATTGGGTACTTGCATGATGAATAGGTACTTGGGTAAGAAGATCACAGATATCGACACATGTGACCTATGACATATGCGCTGGCTGATCGTTTTTAAGCAAAATGAGTTTTTCTCCACAAAAGTTAGAATATTAATTATTGTCGAGTGAATTAAATAAAGCTCCGTATTATACATAGAAATGCTTTGAAATACAGTTTTTTCTCGTCTACGTTTTTAGCTAAGCTTAGATTTATTATTTGCTTAAGTATTTTATTGTAACCATGATATATTTTCACTTTGTGTATCTGGCAATTACGACGCAGAATTAGTTTGTTTATGTTCTACATGGTTTCGTGCCTTACTTTCTGTTAAGTAAGAAATATTCAGTGAAAGAACTGAAATATCAGTGAAGGAATCTTTGAGAAAGAATATAGAATGCGTCACTTAAAGAGAATTGATACTTAACGTATTCGAAATAGAATGAAAATAACAGTTGATAACGTAAACATGTTTTAGCAACTCACACTTAGTACTTGCTATCCCATTACAGAATCAAAATATGCCATCGCAATGTTGATCCTCTGCAGGTGGGACGACATTCCCGCGAAGTCGCGCACTTTACGGTAGAACAGTTTAACGAGGACCGATAGCGCACCCTTCGGTCCCTACGCAGGCTGATCAAAGTGGTCACCCAACCAGCTTACTGACGGCAGCCAGTGATGCTACTGGGAACCGTGTCCTTACGATCAGTCCACTACTGGAAGAGCAGGCATAAGGCTAGTGAATTCTAAAATGTAAAAAACTCTGCTTTTCAATTTCAAGAAATAACCCTTTTTATTAGATTTTTTATTGCTAAAGACAACTTTCAAACAATTTCGCATTTCGATTGCATAAATTTATATTATTTTCAACCAACCCATCAATATTAGAATTATACCTAATAATCATTAAATATCTCGTATTTAGAAAGACATTCTACTTTAATTCTTTTTGACAAACCATAAAAGTATTAAAAAAAGTACTACAGACTAATTAAAATACTTGGACAAATGTTTTGCGAGTTTATAAAATTAAAAACATTCTCAAATAATATTAAGAAACTTCGTTTTATGAATATTTTTGGAGCAATTAATTGTTGACTGCTTCAAATTTTGTCATAAAAATATTTACACAAAAATATTGATATAAATTATTTTTTATTTTAAAACTGAGTAAATTTGAAAATTGTTAGGTTTTGTTATCTATTATTATTCCTGATGCCATATTAACTATTAATTTTTAAGATATACAAAATTTTCTGTAAGATATAAAATACATATACAGTACTATTTTATAATAGTACGTTTTTTTATTTTATTAATAATACGTTTTTGTATCGGGCACTTATTTCGATATTTGGAAATATTAGAAAATCTTTGTTTCAGATTCTAGGTAGTTTAATAATTTCAACACTTTTATTTTACTTTAAGAATAAAAATTTTACGAATTTTATTTTAAGATTTTCTTAACATCCAATTTTATTTTTTATTTTCAGTTACAAGATTTCTCTCAGGCTATTAAGAAAAGTATAAATAACAAAACCATAAACCTCTTTTGCAAAAACATAAAGGTAACTTTTTAAATATTTTTGTTCAACTATGCAGAAAATAGTTTCTGTGTGTGAATATAGTGCATACAAATTTTTGTTTCAGAATTATAACCACCAGCTGATTATATCTCTCAATATATGCCTGGATAAGAATTTTGAGCCTATTGATTGTCCAAATAAGAAAGGATGTCGGTTTTCAGATTTACTTTATTTGCCTTTTAAGTAACTTAATAATTGTACTTTTATATTCTCTTTATACTTATATGGATAAAAAATGGATAAATATTCGATTTTATAATTTATTGGATAATTCGATTATGATAATTTATTCGATGGTTCGATTATCTTAAAGAAATATAAACAATTACTACACATTCGAATACCCTTCAAAATTCGATTTTCTGTATTTAAAATACGTAATTTTAAAAGCTATTGGTTTTAGAGGAGAAATTTTATGTACGTTTTCCAAGTGTCTCTAAAATGATTTTTTTAAGAAGAATTAATTGGAGAATCAATTGGATGGTTTGCTGCTTTCTTCTTAGGAAATTAGGAAACATCTTCTTAACAAGTTTCTAAGCTAGTTAAAAAATACGTTGTTGCAGCTCAATGACAAAACTGAAAAGCAATGTTTTTGAAAATAATTATGGTTCGCATCAGCAACGTGGTGCAGTCTGAGGACAAGATTAACAGATTCAGTGACATCAGCGCGACCTATTGAGGAATTTTGTAGCCCATTTTGAAACTAATTGAGGAAATAATAACTAGTCTTCTAAGCAATACGCAGTAAACCACACATTTCTATCTCCCTTCATTTTTCTTAAACGAACTTTTTAAATAATTTGTAACTTCTCAGATACACGATGCATGTACTGCAATATGTTGGTAACAATATTTGAAATTAAATTAGATAGTTTAACAATATACATCATTTCACGATCGTTACCTCAACAAAAAGATTCACCATTCCAAGTGGCATAATTCAGCATTATCGAATTATAGCATCATTAAAGAGGTGTTATTTAACTGTCCATTTTAAAACAAGTGTTCTCAATATTTTTCTCAGTCCAAATTTATGGCAATTCACACTTTAAATAAGAGTATACTTACTAATTTTTACTTGAATTGAAAACAGAACCATATTAACAGTCACAATAAAAAATTTTCTCTCCAAATATAAAGTTTAGCGACGTAATAATTTTGCTCGAGGAAAACATTCACGTGTCGAAAATATGTATACAGGATATTTCATAAAGACCTTAACATGCATTTTTAGAATCCTTATTAAAAATAAGAGCAAAAAAGTATGCACATTGAAAGTCGCAAATTAATATTTATCAGAGGTAAAAACAACACAAATCACGGGAGTATTAAACAACAAGACAGGTTTGCCTGCGGGAGAAAACAGAAATGAGTTGAATCATTCGATACATCTTCAAATTTCAACCTCCAATTAGTAATTATGTTTTGCTGCTCATTACCTTAATTTTTGTATTTGGTTAATTATCGATAGCATTTTTTTTTCGTCCTTGAAATAATTATTTGACACTCCAATGTGCATGATAGGTCAAAAATTATAATATTTGATGAATAACATTTGGTAAGGTAGATTCTATTGATTTTTTAAAAATTTTAATTAAATAATGTTAAGAAATTTATTTTTAGCTCGTTCAAGATTTTCCATTTCTTAAAGTTCGCTGCGAAATGAAACTCGCAATATAAAAATAGTTTTTTTAATGTACATTAAAGTGCTCTTTGACTGCCTTATGCGCATTAAAGGCTTAACATTTAATGTAACTAGGTTTTTTTTAAAATTTTTTTTAATAGAATGACATCGACTACAATGCTATGAATCTTCAAACTCAATACAATGATCGTTTTTGAAGCAATTTCTTGTCATAATTTTGATTACCATTATTCATTTTTATTATTTTATTTCATTTATTTCGCTTTGTTTTCATTTTATCATTCACTCAAAAGTTCTTCTTTTGTCAAAGATACAAAATTTTAACAGAAAAAAATCATTAAAATGAATTCCAATAGGAATTAGATAGAATAAGAAACAGGAAATAAAATAAGAAACAGAAAATAAAATAAAAACAACTATATTTTTCTTTATACATTAACTTTCTTTCCTTGGATGTGCACAAATGAAGGTTTTGTCTTCTTTGTCCTCAATCGGTTTCTTAAGATGAAAATGCTTTACAATGGTGGAGAGAAAAAGGAAAACTTGATTCATTGTGTATCCTTCTCCCATGCAAGATCTCTTTCCTAAAATTATGTTCAAAAAATTACAATTTACATCATGCTTTTGCTTAGTTTAGTTTGCAATTTAAACTTATTACCCTCATTTATCTTGTTCAATTAGTTCACCTATCCTATTGGTCAATTTTATTCCCTTGTTGTTACTTGATTGTTACTTCTTTTGCATATCAGTATTTTTCTCTCGTATTCCGTGTTTTGACACAGAAAAACATTGACATTTCCTTATGACACTGGAATGATTGTACGATCATTGCGTTTTATAGATTGCTAAGCTTTTTTTAAAAAATTGTTTTAAAAGTGAAATGAAGTTTAAAATTGGGCAAAAAATTGTTTGATCTTTTAAACTGCCCTTTTTCATTTTTGCAAAAAAAAGTTTATATCTTAAAACATCTTAAAATGTCAAAGTAAATAGCTTGAAATAAATAAAATCGATATCAAAATCATACGAAGCAACTTTATAGAAAAGTGAGATTAATAAGAACAAAACTAGATTATTTGCACCAATTATTTCTTTCTTTATTTTTTATCTTTATAGGCTTGCTCAATAAAGTGTTAGATTTTTGAATAAAAAACATGCATTAAGTTTTTTTAAAACATAAATATACTAATAATTTCTTTCTAATAATAAATTCGAATAAAAAAAGGGATTAAATAAGATTGATTACAAGCAATTATACGGCTCTGGTCAAGCTACTAATCTTTTTCTCCAAAATATACATCTTTAAACCCAAGAGTTGCTTCATAATGTTTTCATTACGTTACAGCTCCTGTCACAGAAGATTTACTTGGAATTCCTGTTATGTTCCCCAGAAAACGCTCTCTTGAAAAACCTGAAACGTCACTTTAGTTATTCATCAATTGAATGTCTAGCTGCAAGTGACGTCATTGTATGTCAATCGTGACACGCGTCACTTCGTTTACAAGCAGCCCCAATAAATATGTGATTTAAATAACATGGTTGAAGCACAATCACTTCTTCTCGACTTGCAAATACTCAATTCTTCTGTGACCCTGCTTTTCTCTTTTACCGAGCCAGACCAATATTTGTTGCTTATTAAAAATACTTATTGAAGCCCATACCTTGTAAAAAGTCACTCACCCATTCCAAATGAAACAGGAAGCTCGGGTCTCTTTTTACCATCCTTCACAACATATCTTGAAGGATTAAATTTCTGAGGTTCTTCATAATCATCAGGGTTCATATGAGCCATCCAAAAGTTATACATCAAGACTGCGCCTTTTGGAATTCTATAACCACTTACAGTTGTCTCTTCTGAAACATAATGCAAACTTCAATTATAAAAATGTTTTCAATCAAAAAATTCGCACTTTTAAAACAGCATCAACCATTTTCTTTTCATTACTTAGGATAAATCGCTGGCATAAACACGAACCAATCAGTATTGCAAAAGTAGCACAAAATCAAAGGTATCAGCTTAAATAACTAGTAGGCTCCCGTTCACTTTCGTCCCCTAACCCCCTAAGATTGCTTTGAAATCCCTGCTCGCTGTTAAGTTAAACCCATTTGAAATGCGTTTTATGGTAAAATTTTAAGTACTTAAATAAATTAGGTACTTTTCCATTTTGCCGGGTCAGGCGTCAAAAATGCCAAATCACCGGGCACAAGTAAATTAAATTTTGCATTATTGTTATTTATTTATTTACTTTTTATTTTTTTAGCAGCTGGTAGGTATTTTTTTTTAAAATGAAAATGAATAAATAAACAAAATAGCTGAATTTACTTACGTCGACAAATTGGAGAAGTACCACAAACTGTTAATATTTTAAAACCAATTCCTTTTTAAAAAAATTCAAACTTTTAGTCCATAATAACTTATTGAAGTAAAATAAATTAAATTTAAATAGATGACATACAATGGAAAAACTCGCAGTTGAGACAAAAGTATAATTATGCTTAAAAAACAAGAAGAAAACTCGAAATTTCACAATTCTTTCAACATGTTGCCTCTTTCATAATTGAAACCAACGTTTTCTTTCGATCACACATATTCTCTGTACTTAAAAAGCACAACAAATATTCATTTTTTAATGTATAACAAGGAATAAAATTATTACTATTGAACCTGCATGATTAAAACATAATATCGAGCACCTTTTTGACATGAACTATTCGCATTTAACCCTAACAACCTTCCTTTGTTTCAGTTCTTCCTTGTACACCCGAGAAATGAATTTTTATTCAGAAATTTGTAAGCATGTACGTTTTCGTTTTCATGCTTACGAAAAAGCTTTTTTGTTTATTTTTTGAATATTTTTCTTTAAATTCACTTTGTTTACACTTTTATTTTTGTTTATTCTTTTTTTATGTTCAGAATTTTCTTTTCTTTAACATTTTCATTATTTTGTTTTTCTTTGATTTGACATTCTTTTCCTTCTACATTTTTTTTATTTGTATTTTTATTGCGAACATTAACCAGGATTTCAGAAAAAATGTGTCAGGACAAATTTCTTGTCTAATCAGAAAAGGTGATCAATCTTCTCATATTTTTCATTACAACCTATTTAACACAATTAATCACTAATTGAAATCCGAAGCAAGCTTGCAAATTTAATATGGTAAAAGGTAAATCAGTTTTTAAAATTTGACTGACGTAGCTATTTTCCTTAATTTTGTTGCAAGTTTGGTTAATTTGCAAATTACCTTTTGTTTGGTTTCATTTATATCTTTTTTTCCTTTTGGACATATAATTTTTCGAAAATATTTGTTGGGATAACATTTAAAGTACAACTTGTGTCATTATTAAACAAGATAGCTTAATTTGCCACAATCGGGTATTTGTCACTTTTATTGCTTTCATTTTTATTTTGAATGTATTTTGAGTGTATCCGGATACTATTCCTTGTCAATTTGTGTTTGGGCACTTTATCTATATGTTGGAATTAAAGCTTAGAAATAAAGAAACGATTTTTTTATGGAAATTACAGAGCCAGACTCTGAACTAATTACCAACGTTGGACTCAAGCATTAATGTCTGGTTGTTCTTCAATTCAAATTCTAAAAGCAAGTATTTTATTCACTTTCAAATTATTTGTATTAGTTTCAACATTTCTTGATATTTCCATATTTAATTGATAATTTCTGCCACACCGTAATTGCATTCATTTATTAAAAATTAATTTCAATAATTTTTGTAGTTACATTTAGAAGAGAAATTTTTTTAAATATTTTAATTGGATTTTTATCTTAACCCTAAACACTAAACTAAAACAAAAATTTAAATTCTACTAATCATTAAATCATAGAAATTGTAACATATAAAACAATAAAATTGAAAATAATTTCTCCAAACATTTTTTATCAAGACAATCAATTCAAAATAAAAAATTTTTAAGAAAAAAAATTTCAATAACAACAAATAAGTTTTTGAAATGTAAAAATAAACACATCTGTTAAACAATGAAAATAAGATCAATGTANTAATAATTTCAAAATTACAATCATAAGTGCCGTAGTAATATGAGTGCTTTTTTTAATTAATCAATAAAAAATTAAAGAAATAAATGTTTTATGAGTTAAACATAGAGAATTTTTAAAAAAGTACCACAAAGGATACGTAGCTGAAGAAAGTTCGATAAAACTCCATGAACACCATTCCAAAAGCAAAGACGAGAGTTAATAGGAAAACAAATTAGTTTCTATGTTATGATGAATCATAAATCTCTTTGAGCGAGGCGGTGTGAGAACAAATTGACGAAACAATCTAAAGCACGACGGGGAGAAGCATATCTAAGCTTTCCGAAAGTCACTTGTAAAGGAAAGGGATGGGATTTCAAATTGAAAACTTTTTAATGTCTATCCGCAATCCGTGGCAATTTTTCTTTATAGTCCGAGGGGGGTGAAAAATACTGAAGCTCGGCTCTTTTAGTAGTATTCATAATCTTCAGAACTACAGACACAACATGCTGCACACACAAATAAAAAGCCGACGATCACCAAGTGAGACACCAGCCACATCAGCGAGAAGACCGAAGAAATTATTCCCAGTTGAAGACGCTGGATGAATCACGAATCACTGAGAACCGAAGAAGAATCCGACTGACAATTTTCCAACTGTCCATTGGAATGGGATATTCCATATCTTCGATGTACCCCCTTCCGAAGTTGATTTATTTCAAATTTTCAAAAGACCATTTTAATGAGATATTACATATCTTTGATGTACCCCCTTCCCTACCCTTTTATCCTGACGACTTATAACGTCGTTGCCGAGTGGAAGGATAAAGATAGGTCACAGGCAGGGAAAGAAGGTATAAAATGTATGTATTAAATATTAGAGTGAGAACAGCTATAAAAGAGCACACGAATTAGTTGTGCTCCTCAATAAAAGCTAGGGAAAATCTTGCAAGGTAAACCAGTAAAATGTTTCATTTCAGGGAAATCTTAGATATTGTAATTGGTTTATCAAATAGGTCGCGCGATTCCCACAAAGAGCAAAGAGAAAAATGTCTTACTTTTAATGAATGCATACTTGAGCCAAAAACAGATTAACGGATAGGATGTGTATTTAAAAGAGTGAGAAAGCGTTTTTTGAATAATAAATAAAGAGAAGGATTTACAGAAAAGGAATAACATAAAAAGATAATTGAAGCTTTTTATGTTACTTTATGTTTATATATGTCACGGCGAAAGCCTGAAGTCCGCCCACTTCGTGAATTGGCCGGCCATTTCGCACTTTGGCTATACCTCTCGGCCAAAGTGCGATGTAATTGAAACGATCAGCTCATTCAAGAATGCCCGGTAGGTGTTTTGTGTTGACCATTTTACTACTTTTTTAATATCTTTTGTATTTCTAATAACTTTTACTTTACAGAAAAAAAATTGTAGTGGTATGTTTTTTCACATACCGGGTGGTACGGTGGAACCACAATTTTTTAATATTTGTTTTATTAAAAAGTTAATTTGCTAATATTGCCCCTTTTGTTTTCTTTTTTATTTTGAAAATATAAATCTTCTAATTTAAAAATGTAAAAAATAGACAAGTTTTTAAATTAAAATTTAAAAAATTTAATTTTTTACTTTGTCTTAAATGGCCATATTCCACCGCAGTTAGCTGCGGGTACCGCAGCTAGTAATTTTTAAAGAATGAAGTTATGATTATACAGAGCCAATAATACATGCCAATGATTTTTTCTTCCAACTTTGGCTGATCCTCCCATGCCACTTTGCGATTTGGCCGGCAGGCCAATTCCCGAAATCAAGAAAAGATCGCACAATGCTAGTCAATTTACAGCGCTCTTAGCTATTTCGCGATTTGGCTGAATTCGTGCTTTGGCAGTAACATTATATATATATATATATATATATAATGTATACATACACACACACATATATATATATANATATATATATATATATATATATATATATAATGGCAGTTAGTCGAAGAAAATATGCATTTACTTTAAAATTGTAACACCACTTTAGAGCATTTTTTTTAATATCTACAAAACTAAACTCCAGGCGGGAATAGATTTAAGAATACTTCCGTTTTAGATAATTTTAGAATACTTCGAGAATACTTTCATAAGAATACTCAATACAAAAAAACAGCATTTTTCCTATTCTGAAGCAAGATTGAATTCGGAATATTCGAATGTGCCCGTATTATTTTCAATCTTGTTCAACACCGACTTTTTTTTTTGTTGCTAAAATATTGGAAAAATATAGAAGGATTTGTACTACTTACTACAGCATTCAAGGGTTGGGAATGTTGTAAACAAATCATTACATCTCAAAACTTCAGCAATAAATGCATTTGTGTATGGCAGTTTGCTTTTGTCTTCAAGGCTTGGATTCCTGTCTTCTCCAACAACCTCAATTAACTCCTTATAGATTCTTTCCTGTTCTTCTGGATGTTCCAACAAGACATTCAGAAAACTAGTGATAAAGAAGGACACGAACACTATTCCGTCACCCACAACTTGAAGAAGAGTCCTTACCAAAGCCTTGTCTAAAAAAAAAGAATATTGAAATTTCATATCTTCTGTTTTGTCAATATCGAGAGAAAAAGAGTAAATCATAGTTCATATGTGTCATAGTTCATATGTGTAAATTTTATATGGCACCGAAATCACCTGCATTTCTCTCTGTACTTGAATTATATGTAAATGCTATCTATGTTTTTTAAACAAATAATAATAAAAACCAGTAACTTAGAACAATAGGCACAATAAACTACCCTTTCTTAATTAGAAACAAGTATAAGATGTTCTTGAATATTTTTAAGAAATGACAGTTTCCATGGAAAAATACATTTATAGTAAACATTGGTTATTCGTGATTGAGATATTTGTGAATTTAAATTAGTAAAGTAAAAGCTTTAAAAAAGACACGACTGTGTAAACCTTAAAAACACTGTTACCATTTTAAATTTGCAGAAATAGTTTAAGATAGAAATGAAATATTTTATAGGTTTCAACTGAGAAAATTCAAATAAGAAAAAATTCAAATTTGCGCATATGTATTCGATAATTTGATTTCGCATTTGTTTAAAAAATGTCATGTTTCATAGATTTATTTGTCTTGATTTTTATTTATGATTTTTTTAAAATTATTTTTTGTCCGGTATGCTGTATGATTTATTACTTTTAACTTTTATTTGAGTTCATGTGCTGTTATGCATACTTCCGAAACGGATGTTCATAAACTCTTTAAAGTTTTTGGGGCTCACTTATTATCATGGGTTCTTAATCAGTAAAGTTGCAAATAAGCTTTTCTTTTCAAATGATTTTTATATTTTTCAAATCAAGATAATAAACTAAAAAGACTGAGTGAAAGGATGAAAAAGCTGATTGACAAAGTCTGCAGACAAATGTAAAACTACTTTTTTAACTCTTTTAGAACAGTCACATCTGAGGACATTCTTTACCCAGGTCCTAAAAAATATCAATGATAATGCGTAATGGCACTTACCTGAACTTTTTAACGAATTTATGGTGTGTTTTTTTTCTTTCTGTATTATGAAGCAAATTTCTGGTAAAATTTACTTATGAATTAAGCAACGAATTTTCTCCAATGCATAAAAACTATAGTAGTCCCTTAATAGTTTTAATAATTTAAAAACTAAGAGAAAAGCAATTACTGTCCATCAGCGGGTACCGCTATGATTGCTACAAGCAAGTGTTTTGATCATTTTGGTTATGGGTGGAACAAATGCAAATGATTCGAAATTTACAATTAAAAATTGCTTTCCCATTTCTGCACTGATGCATTTTAAATTTATAAAAATGAATTCTAGTCGGAAAGGTTAAGGAGTTAGAATGCTCGATTTCCAATGAAACGGCTCTGGCTAGAATAATGGTAATGGCTGGTCAATTCGTATTGGGCTTCTGGCACAGAATTGACCACAGCGCTGACGGAAAATATCCCTAGTATTAATCGGTTTATGAATTTCATGCCTATACCAGTTGGTTTAGACCTCGTCTACTGCATCGAGGGTTCCCGTGATAAAGGCTGGTTATTTTGAAAGGAGTGTTTCTTCAATCATGTTCTGTCTGACTGATCTTAAAGATCCCAGAAGAACACGGAAATCCATGGCTGCAGTCAGTGTGCGGGTGGGTGACTACTTTGATCAGCCTGCATAGGGACCGAGGATGCGTGGTATCGGTCCTCGTTATACCGTAAAGTGCTCGACTTCTCGCGAAGGTTCTCGGGATACCAAAGCAGAGGAGCCATTCCCTCTGCAGGGGATCAAAATTGCGATGTCATGCCTTCGGATCATCAGGGATGTTTTAAGACCGTCGCCAGTAGCCCATTGTGCGCAGCTCTAGTGCGACGTAAATAGAATACCTATCAATCATGTTTTATTGGTTTATATTTTACTCAAATGTATTATAATTAACATCCGCGAGCACAGTTAGGGAGCATGGTGCGTAGGCTGGGTGTTTAATGACACCTACTGCACTATATAGTGTTTTTGTCCACGTTTGCTAATAGTGTCTTTGAATCAACAATAAGGATGCATTTCTGAGAGAAAAATTGAGTTTTTTTTTAAAATGTTGTCTTAAAATGCATTATCACAGAGACATTCGAGAGATCAAACAAAAGAACATACCAGTGAAGTATTTTGCTATTGGATCATTTTTAGATCGACGGATATTTCCTTCTTTTATGTAAGCATCCACTAAATCCCTGACATGGTTTTCGTTGTAGGTTGATCTTCGTCTTTTGATAGCATTGAGTAAAACTCCTTGAATCATTTCGGCTGCTTTCCTTCCTTCTTTCACACCTTTGAGGTAGGGAAGAATAAAGTATCTGTTCAGAAATGAAGAGCCATTGTTAATTATTAGAACCCATTTTATGGAAACGAAATCGGGCCGTCCTAAAATTTATGTATTCATTTTTCTGAAGACTCATTTAACTGGATTTTTACACATAAATTTCAAATAAAATGAAAACAATAAAAAAATTTAAAACATACAATATCTATGCATTTAAACAAGCTTTTGGTCAAAGCATCTTCTGCATCTTTTACATCATGTTGGTATAAAACTTAGCTGGGAAGAATTGGACAAAGTCATATGTTCACAAATAAGTTAATATTAAGAGTATACTACTTTTTTACAAAGGATGTTCCTTCATATTACGCTTTAAGGTTAACATACGCTTATCATGCGAACTCAACGTTAAAAGTTGTGATTGTTTTTAGTTCGACATATTTTATAAACCGTCGCAGAACTGACGACCCAATTTTTTGAGTTTCATGTTAAACTCTGTTACCTTGTCATTTTAAGCCCAATCCAGAAGACAAGGGAACTCCTGAATCACGTATAGGGAGACACTTACATTTGTGGTGAACGTTTTGATAGAACTGACCCGCATTTGCGTTCCGTGCAGAGGGAAACCACGAAAACCTCTCATAGTTAGCTTGACGGCAAGGAGACTCACTCATGATCCGTCTACTATCGGGGATATTTTACCTTAGCACTGTGATCGGTACGAGCCTGATGCGATGCGGAATTCGAATCAACCAGCCGTCGATGGGATTCAAACCCGGTTTACCTCAATTGGAGACGAGTGCAGTATCTCCTTTACCGCCACAGCTCCTTGGTCATACTTATAAATATTATATTTTTGTTGCCCTTCACTCCCATTAACATAGTGGTATAACACGAAAAACAGCTCACATAAAAAAATTTTTTATCGAAATTTGACTTTGTATAATTAATTCCTCTAATCATGATTAAGCACTTCAAATTTCTGCCTGCGATCGGCAGACAGCTTCAAAAAAAAAAAAAAAATTANAAATAGGAGTGGATATTTACTTTCCGATTATTCCTTAAAAGCATATTCTAAAGTATTGCAAATTTTCTATTGTAATTTTTTTAACATTGAATAAAAACTAAAGCAAAATACGTAGAGTTTTCCTCTAAACATATACACTTTAAGTTATTAAAATATTGTGGTTGAAACCAATATTAAGAAAAAAACAGTCCATTTTGAAGGTATGATGTTAAAAACTTTTTTTATTGTCGGCGTCGAACCGCCGACCCAATTTAAAGTTCACGACCGTCACTATTTAATGCCCATAGCTTTGTAGTTTTAAACCTAACCCAGAAGATAAAGGGAACTCTTGGATCAAGCATTAGAACAAATGAACCTTCGTAAAGGAATTTTTCTTGATGGAATTAACCCAAATGGGCGTTACGTCTAGAGGAAAACCACGAAAATCTCCCACGGTCAGCTAGGAATTTCCAATTTATAACCCGTTTACCACTGAGAATATTTTATATCAGCACTGTGGTTGGTGTATGCCAGAATTCATATCGGTTTTAACCTGGCTCATCTCATCTAAATCCTCTGAGCCACCACGGCTCATGATGTTAAGATATCTAGAATGTCCCTCAAGTACGTAACTCGTTCTCGGAAATCGTCCGAGTGTCCTGTTTTCGAAGTGGGGTCAGGCAAAAGAAGAAAGCAAACCTGTCATTACATTTTGCCAAAGGGAAAGAATCTCGCCAACGAACAAAAACAGAATGTTTTTAAGGACTCATACAGTATCAAATTTAAATATGGTTTAAAATTACTTGAAAGAAGATTTTTTTAAAAACCCTTTTACTTTACCCTTTTTATACAAACAGTTTTATGAAGTTGAACTAATTTAGATAAACTGAGGTTAGTAAATTCACACGCGTCAAAGTTTTATTTTATATACATTGAAAAGTGTGCGTCGTTAGTAGTATAACGTCATTTTAATTACAATCCTGATGTTCTATATATATTTGGATATTGAAGAAATGACGAACGTAAATATTTTATCTCAATAATTATGTCTTTAATAAATGGAATCAATTATGCTTATAACTATATATTAACTTGTAAATAACTGTTGATATTAAATGCTACAGTGTCGTCCATTTGCTGTGTATTCATTCATCCAAAATCGGATACTGTAAGAAGACTAGGACTACAACAATGCAATTCTGATTCACCAGTATGTATGTCTTGGGGTACCTTTTGATAGATGAAGGTTGACATCGTCGATAACACTCACCCCTTATGGGTGACATGCGGACGTGATCTGAATACCTTGACAGATACGTCTACTTTGATTTAAACACACCTACTTCGTTAGAGGGTCGACATGGAAAGATTAACTATTGTCTAATTGTGACTGTGACATTGTCCCCGCATCACGCTGTTGCTAATCAGTCTCAATCACACACAGCGTCGTCTAGTATGCACTCGACTGCTAATGGCAGCACAGGAGCGACCACGACCGTAAGCTTAATACGGCTCTCACGATCAGCATTCAAAGTCTTGTGATTTTAATACAGCTCTCCCCGCTTTTCACAAAGCAGCAATGAATAAACTAGCTATATACTTTCATCGGATTCTATCCGAGATGAAATTCTGGTGTAATGTAGTGTCATTACCTAACTACCACTACAATAATACAATTCCAATTAACTAGTATATAATAAGACGTGTTAACTCTATTCTATCTTGGGGTACCTTTTGATGGATGAAAGATGACATTGTCGATATTCTAGATTCCACAAAACCGTTTCGGGAATCATAAACAACAACACGATTGAAAAAGAAAAATAGTCTTATTGTCAGGATTTTTTAAGAATAAAGGAAAGCAAGAAAAATAATGAAATAAGGAAACATGCAACGTCGCGAGCATATTTTATTTTTATATGTTTTTTTTTAGAACGGAACTGCTTGGGCTTTGGTTTGCAGTAAGGCTCCTATAGTATACGATAAATGAGTGATGAATTCGACATGAAACGATGGAGGATCCATCTCAATCTTTGAATCATACGAGAGAGAGAAGAAAAAAATCTTACTTGGCTATGACACCCGATGGAAAGACACTGGTACCCGTTAAGGTGTTGACTGCCTCCCCATAATGATTGCAGAAATGTTTCAATTCATCTTCTGTCATACCATCATTGCCAAAGATTGCTTGGCGAATAATTTCGCTGCATTTCGTAACCAAAATGGAAGGCATGTCCACTGGCTTTCCTTTCTTTTTGGCCAAATCATTTATTGTGCTTTGTACAGTGTCGTAAATGGAGCCAGACATTTCTTTTTTGATGACAGTTAAGCCTCTCTCTCTGAACTGCTGAAGGAAAAATTTTCTAATAACTTTCCATGGCTCACCTTTCAGGAAAAGCATACCTTAAAAAAATTAAATGTAATTTTTTAAGTTATTAGAAAATGTTGATTTTTTTAAATTATGAAGCGAGTCATCAGAAAGAAGCAGTTAAAAAACAGTACAGAGTCATGGAAAAAGAAACTCGTAATTACAAAATTGTATTTTTCAATACAATTATCAAACACACCCGAACATAAATTTGGTATGGTTAAAGAAAAGTATAGAGTTTAATATCGATTTTAACACGTTTCTCTCAGTACAGTCTCTCGAAATACATAAAGACGATGATCAATCTCCCCGTCATTTGAAGCACCTTATGTTTCCATTTTTGGGATTGCTGGTGTAAATAATTGTTCTCTTGTAAGCAATGTTTTAAATATACCCCCCACCCCCCCCGAAATAAAAAATAAAAAAACAGAAATGTTAGTTGAGGCTTTGTGAAGGCCACGGAATCGGGTCATTATAAAATCTATCCATTGAGGTATTAATTTATCCAAAGAAAAAGTCTCATTTAACTGGACTATTACAAATGAGTTTGCAATTATCATAACAGAGAAAATTAAAACAAGCAATATTTATGCGTTTAAACTATTTCTTGGTCAAAGCATCTAATGCATCTTTTACATCATGCTAAAATAAAACTTTTCTGGGAAGAATTAGACAAAGTAACGTGCCCTCGAACAAGTTAATGTTAAAAATATACAACCTTTCTTTCATAATTTTTAAAAAAATATGGGACAAAACGGGCCTGAATGCGGTTCAACCTTATTCATTTAAGAAAACATGGCAATTTTTAATTATGTAATAAAAAGTGAATAAATATTTCTACAGTTAAGACAAGCAAACAACCATTTGCAATTCATTGTTCATTCTTTCAATAATATGCTCTGAAATACTATCGAATATACGATGATAAAATTAGCAAGCTATATTGCTAATGTTTAATTGTTATATCGAAATTAATACAATCTGTCTATCTAAAGAACACCCCTCGCCAGCTGTCTAAAGTATGTCAGAGTTAATTCCAAAATGAAAGGAAGGATTGGTTTCGATTGAGGTCGGTGAAAAAAGTTTCATTTAAAATTCTTGTTTCTTATAGCCATCATGTATGATCAGACAGACTTACCTCCTTCCAAATGATCAAACAGTTGATTGGGTTCTTCTAATCTGTGCTGAAAACATTCCGACTTGGTGACAAGTGCTTCTCTGATGGATGCCGCAGATCCCAGATTAATGTACAGAGTTCCGGTGGCGGTGAAACTGAAGACATTCCCATATTTCTTCCCGAGATTTTGAAGCTGATGATGAATCTTGTCGTCATCGAGGAATGGATAGTAGCCGAAGAAAGGGAGACCCGTTGGGCCAGGAGGAAGTCCTCTTTTCTTTAAAATGTAGTATAAAGTGGTTAATAGGACGGCAACCAAAGCTGCATAGAATGCGAAAGTGTTGTCCTCTGTACTCAACTGCATATTATTTATTCAGATCTATAACTAAAATCGAAAGTATGTAAAAAGAGCAGATATTTCCATAGAATCGAAAATGATATTTCTGAATGTAAAATTCGAGATATTAAATTATCGTAATTAATTATCTAACTTCGATGCACACTTTAATCATACTTTTTTTAACATCTCCTTCTTTTCGGGGTTACAAAACATTTCTAAACATACTTTGATCCCGAAATGATACATTTAATCTTACGTGGTTCAGGACAGTGTTACTCTAAATCAGTGCTTCCTAACCTTTTTGGTATAATGGACCCTTTTCAAAATTTTTCAAGAAGTCACAGACCACCCCCTGTAAAAAAAATTATTGCAAAAACCATCAATTATTTTTACTTTACTTTTTTTCAATTGTAAAAATGTTAAATTTTTATATGGTTTGCGAATGTTCTTTTCCTCATATTGTGGAGGATTGTTGTCATATCTAAGAGAAAAGAGCAAAGGGACGGCTCATAAAAAATGAAGGGCTGACAGATGATTATAAAAATAGCAAATCGGACGTAATCAGGGGGTTGCCCCTGATGGTGGAAACTGAAAGCCGGTTGGTGGAGAATGTTAAAAATATGACAGTGATATTAGAGGGTCTGCACTGAATTTGGGGTATCTCAATCACCTAGTTTCAAATATGTATGTACCTTTTAGGTAAAAAAGATCAATGTTATTTAAATATTATTGATCCAATCGTCTTAAAAGTAGTCGGCGTACCCCCAAAATATGACCCATGTACCTCTCCCCGTATTCACCATTGACTCTGACCTAACGCGTAACTCCCAGTTCCAAAACCCCCGGTTTGGAAACTTTGACCGAGAGTTCAAAAGCGATTCCACCATTATTTTTTGACCGTCGGTTTCTTAACTGCGGGTTACTTGACCGGCAGTTACAGGCATTAGCCNCAATGTTATTTAAATATTATTGATCCAATCGTCTTAAAAGTAGTCGGCGTACCCCCAAAATATGACCCATGGACCTCTAAGGGGTCCATGAACCACAGGTTAAGAAACCCTGCTCTAAATGCTGAAAATTACGTGATTTTGCAAATTTTATAGAAGCAATAAGCACTGAAAATTTTCTTTATATATACTTATTGAAGCCTCATAACTTCGAATATTGCAAATTCTGAAAACTGACTTTTTAAATCAACATCATAATGAGAAGAAGACTATCTGCATCTTTAACATCATCAGATTATATCCGCACTATGTGAGCACTCCAAATCCAAAATTTTCCTATTCAATGCACCGATTAGTTAAAAATACCTTTTTAGCGTGTACAAAAATATTCTTTTGGCAAAGTTAACTATACCAAAAAACTTATGATGTTAGGTAAATAATTTGGACAACCGTATCAGAGATGTTTCTGTATTAGTACAACAGTTCATTACACATGATTCCAAATTTTCTAACACAAAATTTTTGAGGCTTACCAATGTCACTCAAGAAAGCCTTCAAATGGAACAATGTGCTGCGAAATGATGCGGATTATAAAAATTTTAATAAATCGCATCTAATTAAACTTACTAAAGTCAAGGGAAAAAACAGGAAGTAGGAAAGTATCCAAAGATTATTGGAACAAATTTTAAGAGGACATCAAAGATGTATAACAGAGATGTATAACAATCAAAGGTCGGAAACGTCATCGTTCTTTCGTTTAAAATTCTCAAAACAGCCAGGAAACTGGTTAAAATATTCATAATTATTGAAAAAAAAATTTGATTTTTTTTTTCATTTTTGAAGAGAAGCGATTCAACACTATTTTACGCTTAAACAATTTGTGCTCAGATCTTTGAGTCAAATTTGTTTTTGTTTTAAAATAATATTAATAGGATCTCTCTATTTATTAGTTGAATTTAGGTACTCCGCTAACTTGAAAACACGAATTTCGAAATAAGATTTGTTTGTTAATATAAATATTTCGAATCTTATCGTTCGGTTAACGTAGTAACTTCGTTATACGATATTTCCTAAGTAATGGGCGTTTAAAATAACTTATGCAGACACAAACAAGTTTGAACTAAATTGTATTTTCGGGTGTTTTAATTTTTTGCACTTTTTAGTTTGAGATTTACATCATAAACTTAACAATGGGTCTATTTTTAAAACTCATCTGTAATATTGCAAGTATTAACAATGAAATTTCAAATAATTTTATTTCAAAAATTTTTAGAGTGTAATTGCTAATACTGTAAAAACGAAAATTTTTACGATGCTTTTTCCTAAAATTTAAGAAAAAGAAAAATATTTAATCAAAAACACGTGAGGAAAGGAAATTTTTAAGTTAAAAAGTGAAACAGAATTAACAGCGAAAAAAATTGACGTTTCAAGCACTATATGTTTTTTTTTCTTTTCTTTATTTTTTTTAAATGGCAGGCTATCTCAATAATCAGTGAAAAAATGAGTCATTTTAAACAATTTACATTTAAATGACAAGAATCAAAATTTGGACAAAATCTGTTGGATAGTTCTTGAGAATTAAAAATTGCATAATAATAAATTTTTTAAAATTTTTTGATTAAACTATTTCACCGATTATGTACAAATTTCGAATTTCGTTATTTAAAATGACACAGTTTAAAATGATTTGAAACTTACAATTCAATGTTTCTCTAACATTATTATATTTTATAAGAAAAAATAATAACCTTATAAAGGTATTTTTTCACATAACAATATCTTTGGAACAATAAGATTCCAAAGATTGCAATTTTTTTTTTTTAAATGTCTAATTGACAGCTCTAAACAAAGCATGCATTCCATTTTGAAGTTGAAACATTTGATCCTTTTTTTCTCAAAATTATTGGAACCCTATTTTTTAATGTGTGGCTTTCTCCATATTTTTCTCTATTGAGGATTTTTCCATATTTCAAGCATTAAAATCAGTTGGAAAATATAGACTCGTTTATTCAGTGAAAGTACTTTTTATCGTCTAATTTCGTAGTCTAAATTATTGCCCGCTCAAATTATTTAGCATATTTAAGGTTAGATCTTTAAACCATTAAGATTGTATTCTTGTACATTGATGTTATTGTGGTATTCCAATTTTTATTCGCTTACTTTCACACAATAATAAATCGTAAAGTATTATAAAATAAAAGCTTTTTTTTTTAAAAAAAAAAACCTTTAAAGTTTTGTAAGACACTTGTAAACAAATATACAAAAATAAAACTTACGCTGAGCTTGAAAAGCAACTCTTATCAATAGCAGATTGTTTACTAAAATAAAATTCTGTTCAAGGTAAGTTAAATACGTATCGCTTATCGGAATAGATAAGATAATGTTGTTTTGGATAATCTAAAGAAGAACTATCAAGATGCAATTACTTTTAGGAGTGAAATAGAGGAAGAAGAAATTGAACAGAGTTAACGCCAAGCATCCTCTCTTTTCTACGCCAATGATAACCTTCAGAAATACTTATTCAAATGTAACGATATTTCAAGGTTATAGATAACCGCGACAACAACACAATTTATAAAAAGTATTTCTACTGGAATGGCTAATACATATTTTGCAGATANCTCATTATGAATGCAAATTAGGCTAAGATATGATCTTTCTAAAAAGGCTTAAAATAAAATAGAGCTGATGGTCCTTTAAGTAATTATTGACTGAGATATAAAAAAAAAAATTATAGAAACCTTTATTTATACTTGTTAATGGCATATTATGCTTGTGACAATCAAAAGAAGAAACAGGAAAGAAGTGCTGTTATTGACATTATACTTCATTTTTCAATTTATTTACTGTTATCAGTATAAACAAATTTATATTGTATACATGCTTTTTATTCATTAATATTAATATATTTTCAAACTTTTTTTTGCAAAAAAAAAAAACTTTCATTATTTTAGCAAAAAATTTTTTAAATTGGTTAAAAATACTTTCACTCCATATCATTTTATATAATGCTGCACTACGTTAAAAAGCTTATTGTTAAACTTAAACAGCCACTATGTTAAAATAACTTAAGTGTTCTATTCTTTATTAATAAATCCATAACCGTTTACCATTTTAGATTTTTATGCCTATTTGTCACTTCATATTAAGATTTGCATTGATTCAATCGATTTAAAAATAAAAAAAATTGGGGGCATACTTACATGTTAACTGGAGTTGTAAAATAATATATGTTTATTGAAAAAACTCTTATTTTCTTTTATCACCTTAGCATTATGGAATATAAGTAAAAAATTTTAATAACCCATAGAAAACAATCAATAGTTAAAAAGTTTGTCATAAAAATACTATTGAATAATGGTTTAGATACTTTTAATTTAGAGCTTAAGGAATTATGTGACAAATAAACCACAAAAAAAGATAAATATTTTTAAACCAAAAAGCATGATTCAAAAAATTTTATTTAGCAAAGAAAAAAATGAATTAAATCTTATTTTGGTATATTTTAGTATATTTAATTATAAATGCAGATATGCCAACTTGCTCAGGACAGCAAATAAATAGTTTTGAGTGGTAGTTTAATAATGTGTGAATCATGGTTTAATAAATTCCGTTTATTAGGTTTCTATAACCCACTATTTCTAAATAATTCAAAGGCTTATATAATTCCCAATCTTTTAAGAATTAAGTTATGCGACACCGTTTAGAAAGTAAACAAAACTAGTAAGATATTTGCAAATTTTAGTATGTAGTTGTTTACCGTATGTAGTTCATTTTGTAATCTAACTTTTACAATGGCAAAACTTATTTTTGCCCATAATAAAGAGTATTTCCAATAATAATAAACAAGATTGCATAAACATTTGAAAAATTTAATACAGTAAATGTAATTAAATACTTAGAATATTAAAATTTTACAAAATATAATTGCTTTTTAAAAATATTTTATTTTTATAAAAATGTAATAAAGAAGCGACCAAGTGAAGAAAATATTAACTGGTTTCCAATAAAATTATAAACTAAACTTAAAATATAAAGAAATTCAGTATCAATGAAATAAAAAACTTACCTCATCAATGAAAGCAAGCAATACATCTTTTTGTTGAGAAGAATGAACATAAAAATGAGTAACAACTTTACGCAAAATTTTTGGTGTTAAGCGCTTCCTGATGGACACAAGAGCTCTTACAACTCTAAGAATGAATCTCGGTTCTTTTGAGTTTACAGACTTTTCTATGAAAACAAGGTGCTCCTTTATATCTGAAACAAAATTAGATTTATTAAAAAATTATCAAACTTTTGACTTATTCTAAATTTTTTAAATAGTATAGGTATATAAGAATAATGTATTTATATGTCTATTTAACTTTTATATAAATTCATTGTTGTTTATTGTGAAAAAAAATATTAAATTTTTAAAATGCTTGTTGATTTGTTTTAAATTACATTACATTAATCACATGTAGACATTACATAGCAATGCATCGAACTTTATGAATAAATAATGCATAAATAGACATCATAAATAAATGTTACAGCTGAATTAACCATTTATTTAGAGTATATTCTAATTATAGCCATTGAACATTCAATAGATTTTGGATATTTAATGAGCGAACAATAAATATTTTTATTATGCATTTTGTAAATTTGAATAACAAAATTAATAAAATTAAGTAAACAATGAAACCCGAGAAGTTATAAATGTTGAAAAAAAGAAAATATTAAGTGGTAATTATATCAGAGATTAATGCATATCAAAATATGTACTGACAAGTGGCATATGACAACAGTATATATGATGGACAATTCATTATTGATAGTTTAGACTTTTGACACTAAAAGTTTTTTGAAAATTTCAGAAAAAAAATAAGTAAATAAAAAGGCTGCAAATGAGTCTTACTTCATTCGTAATACTCATTTAAATATTAAAGTCAACTTAAAAATTTTGAAAAAATTCTATTTCATGAGTATTTTTCTTTTTAGAAAACTTACTCAATTTTAGAGAATTTTCTAAAATGTACAAGTAACCCGGAGAATATTTACTATACCGGTAGACCAGGGGAGACTATCATCAAAATTCAGTAGACTCCTGGTAAATCCAGTAGAGTTGGTAATTATGCACTCAAAAGTCAAATAACCCTTGCCTTATATTAAAAGTTGTCTGCTTAAACTCATACCTACTCTGAAGTCATAAAAAAAACTGAGAAAATTTTCATGTTAGCATCAAAACACTATCAGTAATAATGACATTATGCAAACAGAAATACAAAAAAATACTGTTAGAAAATGAATCGAAATGGATGAGAAAAAAATGAATTGGTTGGTAAGACTAATGAATATTTAATGCTCAGACACGACATTATTTTCCGGTCCCTCTAGTACATGTTTTTTTTTTCTTTTAGTAAAAACTAAGCTAAAAATTACCGATGGCTAATTTCATTCATATATGTTTCTTGTCAATATAAATGTAAGAGCCTTGTTGGGATGGAGAGCTCTCCTACCAATTATGTGAACCGAGTTCAAATTCTGGTAATGGCTGGTGGATACGAATTCCGGCTTACATCGACCACAGCGCTGACGTAAAATATCCTCAGGGGAAGACGGATAGTGAGTTAGAGTCCCCATGGCATCAGGCTAACCGTGGGATGTGTTCGTGGTTTTCCTCTCCATGTAACGTAACTGAGGATTAGTCATCAAAAAGTCCTCCGCGAAGGCAAATATATCCCTATCCTTGATCCTGAAGTTCCCTTGTCTTCTGGATTGGGTTCAAAATGACAAGGCTACGGAGCTGAACATTGGTATTCGTAGACGGAAAAATTCAATTGGCTGTTCAACGACGGTTATAAAATAAAATATAAATGTAAATCAATTTATACTAGAAAATGTAATAAAATGTTTTCAGATGAATTTTTAGGTAAACTAAAGGTGTTATTGTTTTTATCTAAAAACTAAAAGGTGTTATTGTTATTGTAAAACCAAAAGGTGTTATTGTTTTTAAACTAAAAATTATCTTCCAAAATTTTATCAATTTTTATTAAAACAATTGTTTTGTCAGTTTTGTGTTGGATCAATTTTTATTAAAACAGCATCATTAAAGATTATTTTTCTTGTAAATAATCTTGTAAATAATGCAATCTTGTGAATATTGATGTTTAAATTAAGAATAAGATTAGATTAGTTTTTGTATCATTTGTAAGAATATATTTATGTTCTATTTACAACTGTCGTCTATTACACTTCTGTGAAATGCTGGTAAGAACACGTTTTGAAAATTCTTGGTAAAACAAAGCTAAGCTTCAACTTAAGAGCTTATTTGAAAAGGGTACAAATTAGCCGTCTTATCTGCCCCTTTAAATATTCAGTTCATTAACTTTAAAACTTTCGTTCTAATGTGTAAAAGGTTAGGCTATCTATCAGAGTGGACTCGAGTTCAAATCACAGTTGGGACGAATGAACTTTACCTCTAATTTTCTTTTCTACAAAAGGTTGATAATTATCTGGTATGTTTTATTCAATTTAAAAATTATTATTCTTTTAATTCAGATACTTTTTTTTATATAAAATTTTTTTGAATAAGAGAATTAGAAAGATATTAATTTTTTTATACCTTAAATTTAAGTATATGGATTATTAAAAAAAATAACGAAATTTGAATGTAAATTTTAAATTAAATTTTTTTAAAAATTATACATACATTTTAATTAAAAAAAATTAAATAACTAATAAATTTATTTATCATGAATAATTTTAAAGAATGAAATTTTTTTAAAAATTAATTCATGCATTTTAATTGGAGATTTTTATTAGTTTGTAATTTTAAAAAAGTTGCAAAAAGTTCTATTCAAATATTAAATTACAATTTTTTTGAATTATCCATCTATTTTGATTAAAAAATAAAAAGAAGCAACTATCTATTCATTTATTTATGATAAATTTATATAAATATTTAATTAATTAAAAAGTAAATTTTTTATAAATTGATTAAAATATATAAAATAGTTATCAACCTTTTTTAAAAAAGAAAATTAGAAATAAAATTCAACCGCAACAGCTGGGAATTTTTTGGAACCTGTTGTTATAAGTTGGGCAGTTTTTGTTTATCTAAAACTAAGTGAACTCGGTATATAAAATTTATCCTTGGGGCAGATTAGGCTTCTAATATGTATACCTTATGCAGGATTTTCAAACATGCTAGCTTCATTTAACCTTAACTTTGTTTTAATCGGGAATATTTAAGATGCGTACTTCTCTTGTTAGCCTCCAAATAATAAAAACATATTGCATTTATTCGAGTCATTTGTTGAAAGAAAATTCAGTATGAGAACACAAATATGGTCTTCAGTTATCTTTTAATTTTAACCATTGTTATTTATTAACTTTAACTAAATATCAATGTATTTCCCTATTTCTTATTTTGAATCGAATAATGCATTAAAATAGTTTTCATCATTAAATTCCTTCTTCAAAGCAAAGTCTCTTTCATGAACCTCTGAGAGTCCACTTTACTGAGGCTTCCCTAAATTGAAATTTTACACAAGAGTAAAGAGTCTAAACCAGTTATTTCCACAAAAGGAGTATTAAAAAATGAACGGAATTCAAGGTTAATATACTTTGAATATGGTTGAATTGAACAAAAATGAGTGTTACGCGGCCAATTATTTGGTAAAATTAGCCGGGTTCAAACCGTGAAAATTTGACAGGGGACCCGATGCATCGCTAGCTATTGGATCTATTTGAATTTTTTTTTACTACTTCACTTTTATTGGATCTATTTTAATTTTAATCTACTTTAATATTTTTTGGCCATCCTTTGACACCGAATTCTTTAAAGGGTTAATTAGTTTTCACTGTCGATGAACATGTTTTTTTTGGACAAAACTTATAGTAGATGAAGCATCAACAATTCTGAAACATCTCAGCAATAATCACTCTTTCAATTGCGCTTGCAATGACTGATTGGATGGGGTTCTTTATACTAATGGGTTACCTGCGATTGATGTGGTATCTCGATCCTGATAGGTTGTTGAAACATGGCATTTGTTTACGCTAGCAACTGTTCTTTACATTCTATTTCGAGTAAGCAAGCATCCATTCTCTTAAGTGACGGATTCTACAGTCTTACACGAAGTCACAAATATTTCCGTTCTTTCACACTCTATCTCTCACTAACACACACATAGGCATGAAGTCATGTAGAACATAAACAAACTAATCATGCATCGAAGTTTTCAGGTGCACAAAATAAAAATATATCAAGGTTACACTAAAATACACAAGCAAATAATAAATCTAAGTTAAGTAAAAGAGGTAGATGAAGAAGAATTATATTTCAACACATTCGATAGGTGATACGACTCTGCAATTAATTAAATTCAAGTTCATTAGCATTCTAATGAGAGTGGAGAATTGGGTGAAACAGAGTACAAGATACAAGATACAGAGTACAAGATAGCAAGTCTAATAGCCTAATCCTCGATCCCTCAAACTAACCTTATCTCCAATAAGCATTCATTTTAATTTTAATGCTATCAACCAATCTTAGCAGCTATTCGTGTCATATCAGGTCTACCTATTATGTAATAAATTTCTTCTTATGTCATTGTACTAAGTAAATTAATACTAATAAGTTATGATATTTTATACTAAATATACATTTACTGTAATTCTAAATGTAAAAATACTTAGCATTATTGTAATATGCTATGTAAGCTCCATCTTCAGTCATTTGAACAATATGATATGTAATTGTACTGCGTAACATTATATTAATTTTATATCTAAATATTATTTTGTATCTTTGGTTATAAGGCATAATAAAGATTTAATTGTATTATGTATACTAAATTTTATAATTTTATATCTTTACGCTATCTGTAAATAATTATCTAAGAGTAATAAATGCATAGTTCAATAATGGTTCTATAATGTTAGCGCTGCACTTAAAGTACGACTGTAAGTATAATATCCTAAGCTTAACTGCATAGGGTTAATGTTCACCCATATTGTCTCTCCCTGCCTTCAATGTCAAATGCAACATAACTGTAATAATGCCAAATGATGTCCTATGTAATAATAGCTATGAATTCTAGCCAAGTTAATCAGCAGTTAACCCATTCCAGCTTGTAAACTAAGTCCCATGTTGTCAATCCAAGTGAGGTAAATTTCTTATTCATACTCAATATGATTCAATCAGCCTTATTTCAGCCATTTCAAAGTCTCTAACCAAATTCCTTTTCATCAGACTAGCTTTTGTGGGTCTGTAGGGTTGTGGAGGCGACTGTGTGTTCGAGGAATCTGGTTCCTTCGGATGCTTTTCACGCGGGTCGGCTGGCCACCTGCTGTGTGTCATGGGTCACATGCAGTGGCGTAGCTACCTAGGGGCTAGGCGGGGCAGTGCCCCGGGGCCCTCAAGCTCAGGGGGCCCTCGAATCCTTACCAGAAATCTCGATCGAACTGAACTTTTGGAAATTTCTCCCATTTTCAAAATAAATATGACAGGTTGCAACCCCACTTTAATCATGACAACTCAGTTGAGAGAAATTCAAAAGTTATGCCTAGGGAATTCCCCTAAATTCTTTCTGTAGGTTGGCAGTGTTGTCAATTTGACGGATAGTGATATGTGCGTTTTATTATTCATCGATGTGCGTTTTATTGTGAATTCGAGTTAAGATTTTTTTTTCGAGAACGGTTAAAAAATTAATGCTGTATCAGGAGTAAGTAAGCTAATGTCAATAAACTTTTTTGTACTGGTCAATATAGTGGTTCAATTTTATTTGATTTTACCACTCATATTGATGTCCGTTAAGTCAATAAATCGTGTCAAATCTATAGATTTCGGCTACAGCTCATTGTATAACGCGAAATATCGTGAAAAAATGCAAGTCACCTGCAGTAGGTACATTAATTCAGGTCCGAGGGCAGGAGATCGTTCATGGTCTCTGTAATGCCTTTCCTTTCCAATAAATAAGCAGACCAGATTTTTAAAACAATGAAACTTAACTTTATTTGAAAACAAAAGAAATATGCATTGTTTTCCAGTAAGAGCTTCCAGCTCTTAGAATACCAAGGGAGACCCTCTCCCGATTATATCAAACATACATCTACCTTTCTCTCTCTCGCATCCCTCCGACGGGATGACAAAATGCGCCAAGTGCGCCTTAAAAGGTCGCCAAACAGTTGCCAACCATTACAGTCTCCACCGTTAAATGTGGTAACACTAACGGTGATAATTTTTTTTCCGGGGATTCCCCAATGACACTTGTAGCGTATCATTGCGTTTCTCTTTCCTTTTATTTTACTTTTAACGTCGTCAGTGAACAGTGAGTACCTACCTACTCGAGCACAATCTAATATTGTATTGTTTAAATAAATTAGAAAACTAAAATTATGGATAAAAAGAAGAAACCCAGTGGTGCATTTAAACGCAAACAACGCCAAGAAAGAGAAGATAGTAAACAAAAATTGCCCAAAATTGACAAGTTTTTTAGTCAGCCTTCCGCAAGTACATCTGGCCAAAATATTTCTATTGATAGTGACTCAAATAATGTGGTAACTGCAGTGTTGGTTGAGAAGCCTACTGAAGAAGATTCGACAATTATTGCAGTTGGAGATACCTCCGCCGCCGATCATGTGAACGTGGATGATGTTTGCATGACACACATAAGAGCGGAGGGTTTGGAGGAACCACAGACCTCTACATTTTTCGAAAATGTGTACGACAAATCTTCTTGTGACTTGGGAAACTTCACAAACAAGAAACAAGTGATAACGAAAAACGTCAAATTCTTGATATGAGACCTTTACAGCCTTCAGGACCTTTTCCAACAGACGTCAACAAGAACAATAGGTGTCTTTCAAAATCGTACTACGTTTCGTGTTCTAAATATGGGCCAGTTAATCGTTTTTGGTTGTGTTATTCCAAAATACCAGACGCTGCCTATTGTCAACCCTGCTGGTTATTTGCTTCACAAAGAAATAATATGTGGTGTACGGGAATTCGAGATTGGAAGCATTTATCAGAAAGAATTAAACAACACAGTTGTTCGAGTGGCCATTCGGAAGCATGTGCTGTGTATGAATTTTGAAAAAAAAAAACGATACTAATACTATCGACAAGGAACTTGAAAATGAAATTCGCAAAGAAGCATCATTTTGGAAAATGGTTCTTCAAAGGTTATTCGATATCATACTTACCCTAGCAAAGAGTTCTTTGGCTTTGAGAAGACATCAGGAAGACTTAAGTCAGAAATGATACCACGGAAATTTTCTGTCCTTTTTAGAGCTTGTCGCCCGATATGATCACATTTTGCGGCAAGTTTTGGATATACCCAAAGGTAATAATAATTATTTCTAAGTTTTTTTTATCGTTTTACTTTGTTTATAATTATTAACTGTTTAATATCAGGACTTTTTTGAAATTGTCCTTTTTTATGTTTTTAAGATCTACAAGATATCTGAGTGCAACAATTCAAAATGAAATGATTGAGAGCTTGGGGACCAAACTCGAAACCCATCTACTAGAACAAATTAGAGCGTCACCGTTTTTGCCATCATAATGGATACGACACAGGACATATCGAAGGTAGATCAGCTGAGCATTGTTGTGAGGTATGCAGTAATAACCAGATCGGAAAATGGACAGCCAATTGATATAGAAGTAAAAGAAGTGTTTCTAGGCTTTTATGCAGCCATCAAACATGGCGCAGTAGATTTAGTCAACCAAGTGACAACATTATTTATCGACAAAAATATTGATTTAAAAAAATGTGTGGGGCAAGGCTATGATGGAGCCAGTGTGATGAGTGGTGTGTATAATGGTGTACAAAAACATATTAAGGATATCCAGCCTAACGCAGAGTACGTACATTGTGCCACTCATAATTTAAATTTGGTGATAAATGATGCCGTTAGCAGTTGTGTGGAAATACAGATTTTTTTCGCAACGTTGCAAGATTTGTATAACTTTTTCGGAAACAGCATCAAACGTTGGGATCTACTGTCAAAATTCACTGGCGAATCGGACACCACTCTAAAAAAACTAAATCCGACTAGATGGTCCAGTAGGGTCAATACGATATCTGCAATAAAACTTCGTTATTTTGATATTATCAAAGCATTATCAGAAATAGTTCTAAAGAGTCCTAATAAAGATGAGCGTAGTGAAGCAGAGAGTATTAAAACAAAAATGCTAAATTTCGAGTTCGTGTTGCTTTGCGAATTCATGCACAGTGTATTGAACGACATCAATTATGCATCCAAAACTTTACAAAAATGCGACATCAATTTGGGCGAGGCGAGTAAAGTTTTAGCAGAGACCAAAGCAAAGTTGCAAATTTATAGAAATGATTTCGAATTATTCAAGTGCAAAGCCAGTGAAACTGCAAGAAAATATGGTATTGATACCCATTTTCAAGAAAAAAGGCAAAGAAAAGTTAAAAAACATTTTGATGAATTAGCTGCTGATCACCGATTTCCTAACCGAGAAAAAATATTTAAAATTGAGATTTTCAATAATGTACTAGACACAGTAATATCTCAATTAGATACACGTTTTATTGGTATGAGTGCAGTCTGTCATATATTCGATTTTCTAACACCAACATTTTTATTACATGTTGATGAAGCAACTTTATTACAAAAGTGTGACGAATTCCAAAGAAAATATTCAGATATAATAGGCCCTAGTTTTTCACTTCAATTTATTAATATTTACCACCTAGTTTTACCTCAACTAACTCAAGCATGGACTGTTCACCAATTATGTAAGGAAATAATGAGCAAATATGGAGTGCTAGAATGCGACCTAACGGAAGTATTTACAGCAATGTTATTATTCTTTACAATTCCTGTCACTTCTGCAGCAGCTGAAAGGTCATTTAGCAAATTAAAAATAATAAAAAATTATTTAAGAAATAATATGGGCCAAACTCGACTCCGACATTTATCGTTAATAGCAATTGAAAACAAAACCGCATCAAGCCTGGATTTAAACGAAGTCATTGATACTTTTGCGAAAACTAAAGCTAGGAAAAAATTGTAAATATAATTATTATTTAGTCAGTTGGTAGGCCCAACCTTTATATAATAAACCCTTGAATCTTCTCTATTTCGTTTTATTAGCCAAACCTACACCAAGTATTAATTGTAATTTATGTTGTTATTGTTTAATATTTTTATTACCTCCCTGCAGTGCACAAAAAAGAGCTTTTGTAGCTTAGCATTTTTAAAGTATTTGTATATTTCATATTTTTATTTGATAAAACCTAATCAGTTTACATAGCAGTGGGGCCCCATTTTTTAATTTGCCCCAGGGCCCTTGGTTACCTAGCTACGCCACTGGTCACATGTATGGGCATCCGTGATCTTCTTCTTCTTGAAGTGCAAGTACCCAATGGCTTGTGGTCTGTCCCTTTTAACACAGCTATTATTTATAATTGTCCAAAATTTTAATAAAAATTATAAATTAAATTGCTTTTTTTTCAATGAATCCTACCTAAATGATGGGTGTAAGCAACTTATTTTCATGTATATTTCATTATCAGTAATTATTTCAAATCAAAATAAGATACTGTTGATCCTAACATCAGTATCGTCTACTTTCATAAACAACTGGGTGAGAGAGTCATGATAAACATACAACGTGGAGTTTAAGTCATCTGTAACATATTACATCATAAATGCAGTTGGATACCTGCGAATGACGTCACGCGCGAGTCTACCAATCAGGTTAGACGCACACGCATGAAATTGTTACAGGTATCCAATGAAACCTAATCCGAAAACTGATTCAGCGTAATAGTAAACCCAAGTTTTAAAGTTGCAACGCTCACACGTCATGCACAACAATTTAATGAGTTGCAAGTATCCAATTCATATTATTTCTTACACTGAATCAACTTAAATTTAGATGGATTCAATATTAATCAACTTAAATTCAGCCCAACTCCTTTGAGAGTCTTTAATAAATAATTGTGATCAGATTAACTCTTAAAAAACTAGCCCAATTTTAATTCTAAATTTGTCTTTAAATCCTGATCAATTTCGAACATAAAATTTGCTCCAAGAAATGAAAGTCACTTAACTTAGAACTTCTAGACAGCTGAAAAAATAAATGTATAAGTTGTTACTTTGTTTTACTTCAGTTAGAATTAAATTATTTAATAAAGATAATATAGGATTTGACTGAAAAGTGTTTGTTCTTCTAGAAATATGGCACTTAAATACAGTCAGCAAAAAAAGATATCACTCTGAATAACTTTCGTTCTAATTATCAGATTTTCACGCACTAAGTGCCAATCGTAATGGTTCGTGGGGGTGACCTCAAATACGCAAATTATTTAGTGCTAAATATAATTAAGTTACGAAATCGGACACAAGAACGTATTTTCTCTGAATAAACATATAAATTTTTTAACGTGTTTGGATTCTTAACCTTCAAAATATAGGGAGTAGCCGCAATCTTGGAAATATGGTCCCCATACTTTGATCTGGAGAGCGATCCAAAGTTCGGACCGCGTAATGTTAATTTCTCTTTTTGCGTTTTTAGTCATATTTTTTAAAGCTAATTAAGCAATTCTAGAAACGAAACTGCACCCATTTATAAAGCCCATTTACCCAAAGATAATTTCATGCAAAAAATAATTTTTAATAATTATTTAGTATTTTTTATCATTTAATTTAATTGTGGATGAAAAAATTTGAATTATGAGGTATAAATTTTTTATAAAATATTAATCCATGTATTTTGCTATTGTGAAATCTAACGTTTCAACAGATTTTATTTGGTAGAAACCGAGAAAAATTAAAATTATTTATTTAAAAAAAATAATTTGGTTACAATGAAGAAATATTTAAATGAGGGGATTAATATTTAAATGTGTTTAACTTACGAGGTTCATTCAAATTTTTTTCACTCATAACCGATTGCTAATCCCTTTTTAAAAATTACAAAATACTTTTTTAGTCGTCTAAAAATTGATTCGTAATTTAAAAAACCATTTTATTGAATAAAAACATTTTATTCAACGAATGTAGAGTTTTATAAAGGCATGTTTCTGATAGAATGTGATTATACATCAGCTTTTTTTAATTTTATTTTTTAGTTTGTTCTTTCAATAATTGATACAATTATTGAAAGAATATATTCAATATATTCAATAACATACAAAAGTATGCATAGATTTGGAATGATATATTTATCAATTTCTTCAATATATATTTTATAATTATTAATACGAATACATAGTCAACATTTTTAAGCTTCACATCTCATATATCATTTTAATCTTAAAATAAATTTGTTAATTACCTGTCCACGCATGTTTCGCAGAATTATTTTACCAACTATTTAATTAAATTTTAACATTTCTCGAAATCTTATTCTTCACGCTACCACGTATATTATTTTCCCATTAATATACTAATCAATTGTTTTAGTACTTTATGTTTTCTTTTAAAGCAAAGTACCTTTTTAAATTATTGTCAAGTTTTTATTAAAAGAAAACTTAGAGTTAGTGCTAGCTAGCCGAGAACTAAATCTTGTTAAGAAATTAAAAATATTCTACTGATCAAAATTATCCGATGCAGAACAGCTGACTATTTACTAAACATACTATTTTTTTTCGAAAAATGAAAATAAATTATTGATTTCATGAAGATAAATTATTGATTATCCGATTAAATGAAGATAAATTGATTGAAATGAAGATAAATTGATTGAAATGAAGATAAATTGATTGAAATGAAGATATAGATTGATTGATTGAAATGAAGATAAATTATTGATTATCCGATGCAGAACAGCTGACTATTTACTAAGCATACTATTTTTTTTGTCATATTTACTGTTTCTTATTTATTTGAGAAATAAAAAGGAAATGCATATGTGTGCACAGCAAAAAATACAATTGTTTGCTTTGTTTTTAACTTAAAAAAAAAATTATGGACTTACAATTTTATTTTGACGCTCAAAGTTATTCATGCCCGTTAACTTTAAAAGAGTTGCCCTTTTAAAAAGGATAATGTTAAAAAAATTTCTTTAAAAAGTAGTTAATATTATTTCTCGACTTCAGCACAATTCAAAAAAATATTGTTATATTAGGAAAATGTTCGATATGCCTAATTTTGTTTAACAGCTACTAAAATAGAAAATTATAAAAAGATTCCAAAATCGTGCTATTTTTAGAATCATCATCTCAGAAATTGTTCTTTTTCTAACATTAGGCTTTTTTCTACTTAAATAATCTATAATAATAGTTTTAACACAAGTTTTGAAGAAATTATAATACAAATTTCTTCAAATATTTCGTAATAAGGAAGCAAGAATATTAATGATTCGTAAATTATTATTTCATTTAACCGATTACTTAGTTTTTTTCGAAATGATCAGTCCTGTAACTATTAAACTTTGATTTTTTCGACTAGGGGTCATTTCATGCATATCATTCAACTTTAAAATTAAAAATATAAAATGCAAAACTTATAAGAATGCGCAAGCTAGCCTTAACTAATATTATAACGAATTTTTTTTCTTCTAAATTTTGTCTATTTCAAGGGTCAGAATTCCAAATATGTAAAAAAAAAATATATGTTTATTCAGAGAAAGTACGTTTTTGCTTCTGATTTCATAACTTAATTAATACACTACTGGCCATTAAAATTGCTGCACCAGGAAGGCGGCACACCACGAACGTGAAATTTGCAGGACGGATAAAACATGCTGTGATATGCAATTGATTAGCTTATCAGAGCATTCATGCAAAGCAGGCGGCGATAACAACACCTACAATGTGTGTAAAAGAAGAAATTTGACAGTAAGTTTCTCACACATAAATTGAATTTGAGCGTTATTCTTGGGTAAAAAAGTTTTATTATGCCTCGTGTAAGAAGGAGAAATGCCTACCATCACGTGCCTGAGTTTGATAGAGGTCGAACTGTGGCCTATCGGGATTGTGGTTGATCATACCGAAGTATTGCTGCTTGCGTTGGTCGAGATCTCATGACTGTTAGCAGAATAGGGAATCGATGGGTTCATGACGGTCATATGGAACGCTGTGCAGGATCTCAGTGGCCCCCTCCATCACTAGCAGCCGAGAAGAAAGACATGTTATTCACATGGCCGTAAGGGATCCTACAGGTACGTCACGAACCCTGAGTTAACAAATGGGGTCATTTTCAAGATAACAAGAGTCTGCACGAACAGTTAGACGACGTCTATGCTATCCAATCTCTGTTCGACTCGATGCCCATGAGAATAACTGCTCTCATTGCTGCCAGGGGAGGCTGCTCTGAGTACTGATTCCTCAGGATCCAAATATCCTAAAAATATAATCACTTGTTCTTTCAAATATAATGTATGTGCCCAATAAATATCATTCTGTGATTTTCATTCCTTCCTGGTGTAGCAATTTTATTGGTCAGTAGTGTAGTTAGCACTAATTAATTAGCATATTTGAGGTCACCTCCAGGGAACATTAAGATTGGCACTTAGTTCGTGAAAATCCGATTGTTGTAACGAAAGTTATTCAGGTTGATATATATATATATTTTTTTTGCTGATGGTAAACTCTCATTGTTCAAATAAATTACAATGATATAGTTTTTTCACATGAAGATTCAAATTAGAATCAAATCAGAAAAGAAATTTCTTTTCTGATTTGGTTTTATGTATTTCATGTACTTTTTCTTGGACTTCTACGAAACCTTCTGGGTACTGAGAGAGTTAATTTTCGCATTTGTCCTCCCTCTCAATAGAAAAGGTTCTGTTTTATGGCTTTCGAGACCGGTACGCCCTGAAGACGTCGGCTTCGGTAGTAATATTTTTATTTTTATTTCCATTATTTTCTTGTCCCGCAGTGGACTGATCGTTAAGACACGGTTCCCAGCAGATCACCGAAGTCAAGCATCACTGGCTGCGGTCAGTGTGCGGGTGGGTGACCACTTGGATCAGTCTGCGTAGGGACCGAGGGTGTGCGGTATAGGTCCTCGTTAAACTGTGCTACCGTAAAGTGCTCGACTTCGCGCGCAGGTCGTCGGGCTACCGAAGCGGGGGTGCCATCCCCTCCGCAGAGGATCAAAATTGTGATGGCATGTCTTCGGATCATCCTCTGGGATGTTTCCCATACCGTCGCCAATAGCCCATTGTGCAGCTCTAGTGCGACGTAAATTAACAACAACCAACCATTATTTTCTTTATTGCTTCAATTATTCCTTCTTTTGAAAATTCTACTGCTTTTAAGCGCGTTTCTCTCAAAGATAGTTTTGTCAATTTAGAATTTAATATTTTGTATTCTTTTACTAATCAAGCTAACTTATTTATTTCTGCTTTAAAATATCAGAGTATGTATCACGGCAAAAAAAAATCGTTTTTTAATTCACAATTAATTCACAATGTCCTCCACGCAATGCTACACGCATTTTTTGTTGAACCTAATCTTAATGATCAGATTTATGAGTTGATTTAAAAGAATTGAGTTAAAACCAGGCAAAAACGCAATATAATCTGAATGCTCATAAGAAACTTTGCCACAGTCACACTCATGGTAATCTATGGTAACCATCGAAATTTATTTGCATTTATATTGCAAAATACCTTAAGAATAGGGGTAGCATAGAACTTTGCAGAGCTTTCATATGGCAAAACACCACAAAACTATGGTAACCAAAGTCATTAGCATGGAGAGTGGACATGGCTACGGGAAAGCAGGCGTGTTTTACTGCAACTCCAATAATCCAGCTCAATTCTGCGCTCATTATAAACAATAGTACTTATCAATAAAGTTCCCCCCCCCCCTTATAGAAATTTACAGATATTTAAAATTATTTTCGTTTATTTCTATTAAAAAACGACACCAGTCGACGACGTGACACCGGCATCCCGACGAAGCGTTATTGGGTCAAAGGGACTTTTTTTTTTTTTTTTTTAAATTAAATTTCTGTATTTTGTATTATTTTTTTCAAAATTCCTGACTAACAGACTTCGTAAAATATGAACGACATTCAAATTAAGGAAAGGAAAATAACATTAATTCCGAAGTATTATTTTATTTAGCATTTTTATTTCGTGAGCAATCCTCACACTCATATTGTTTATAATCCCATCCGTATTCCCATGAATTGACAATTGGATAATAGTATCTCTCCATTGGCCTTTCTCTGTATCGCTGATTCAAATACATTCTTCGACCTTCACCATCATGACTAATACCTAAAGAGAAATTAGGATAATAACATTTTTTAAAAGAAGTATGACTTTTTCTATCCCTGTCACTAAAACGTTAACAAATAAAGGATATTCCTAAAATCTGTTTCATTCTTTTTAAACCTTAAGGGACATATATATGTCCCAAGTACAGGCTGGTGGGCTAAATAAATCCCATTTTAACATTAGATTTCCACATTACACTCTGCCCCCCTTCTTTGATTTAGATGGATGACAGGACACGTAAAACTGTTATGGCAGCATAGCTTTGAAGAAATCACATGTTTGTGAAGGCATCATTTCACAAAGAAAATAACTGAAATAAAAAAAAGAAAAGGTGAGTCTCATGATAGAAATATTGTTTAGATCCCTTAACGCTGTTTTGAATCATAATTTTGAAAGTTCTTCATATGAAAACAATCAAAACAATCTTACGATTTGGGAGCGTTATAGAGCAGGAGGTGGAGCCGCCTAGAAATATCAGAGAGATATTACTATGTTCTGCTCAGTGCAGTTATTGCAGTGCAGCTCCCTACCGAGCAGAACATGCAGAATGCTAAATGAAATGGCTAAATCCTTTCAAACAACCTTAATTTACAGTTGAAATAAAATATTTTATGTCTTTTGTGCCTGGCTTTAAAGGTAAAGTGCTCAAGAATGAAAGGGCACAGAGACCCAGTTAGGCTAGAAGAAACTTAAAAAATGAAGAATAATTAAAAATAAAGACTTAATTAAAAATAAATAAATAATTAAAAATAAAGAAAAAAAAAACGTCGTGATAATGCCAAAGTAAATTGTCCTTAAGTTACATAGGTGTTACTTGTAAGGTAATAAATACCAATAAGCACTTATGAGAAAAATCTACGTAGCAACCATATACCACAGCAAAGCTACAAATGTAAAAACAGTGATTGAAGAAGTGATAATCATTAATTGGTTTCAGATTCAGAACGTTTTTTTAAATTTCAAGATCCTGGTTACGTTAGAAAACCTTTTTTTCTTGTGAAGTATTTTATTTGAATAAGATGAAAAACTATATGAAACTTTGATCCATCGACGAACCGTGAAGGGTTTAATATGAAGTATACCTTCTGTCGGAGATGAAGGTTTCACTGTAAACTCACCCGCTGTTTAAGAAGTTAAAAGAATGTTTTAAGTTAGTCAGTCTCGGGACAATAAATTCTACTCCATTTATGCAGCTCTTAGGCCCTTGATGTTTTTGGGAAACTAGCGGGGAGCAATTGTTCTACCAAGAGCATGCCAGATATATTCTGACTCAAAGTATTCATTAGACAGCCCGGTTCTGTATGGACGAGCGTTTTTATCCATAAAAATGAGATGAAAAGACTGCTCTGTTCCTCAGAAAGAGTACATTCCCTCCAAAACACTGAAGCGGGCAACTGTTCTCTCTGATGAATGCAGATTCTCTCTAAACAACGGTTTTCCTGATGGGAAGAACCAGGGACTTCGGTACCTAGTTGTTTTCATGTTTTTGAAAATATTTTATCTATGATGAATTTTGGTAGTAAAATTTCAATCGAGCTTTCGTTTTGCTTATGATGCTTCGCATACAGATGTATATACTTATTTACTTCTGGAGAAGGATTTTCAAAATATACATTGCAAATATGATTAAGTAACACCCTGTATCGTTTTTAATTCATAAATTGTTGGATTAATTCTCAAAATTTACCTTGATAGATAAGTTTTCTACATTGTGGTGATACTGGTTTCATAACTCTAGGAGGTTGATTGACTCTTGGTATGGTGGTTGACACAGGAGGTTTTGTTGCGGGCCACGCCCTCTCCTCCTTCGTCGGCGGCAACTTTGAAGTTAATTTCTTTCGTTCTGAGTCATCGCTCACTTGCTCTTCGTCATCATCCCCATCAGGATCTTCATCCCATTTCACTGCATCAGATCTTCTGAATCGTGATCCGTATTTTAAATTCCATTTCATTCGAACCTAAATTCAATAAGAGTAAATTTAATGATTCCAGCGTATACAAGCAATACCAATGCAAGTATCCAGCAATAACGGGATAGGCGCCAAAAATTTAAGAAGTTGTGACTAATAAAAGGGAAAAAAATTAGTAAATAGAGATTAAAACCAAGCACCCTTTTCTATTATATTCCCTTTAGTTTATTATCAAACAAAAAATGCTGTGAAGACTTTTGCTTAAAACAAATCTTAATACGTGGTTACGAACGAATAGCTACATTTAGAAACTAAGTAATAATGGATTAAGATTCTACCTAGACGCTCATTCTATCCATGTGTATGAGGTGATGAATTGTGCGCTAAAAACGTTACGAAATTACATTTCGTTATTATTCAATATCTCAAATATTAATTTGTTGTTAAGGATAAATGATTCGCTATATACTTCCCGTATAATGCTACATAGCTATCAATCCTATAATAGCCATATTTCATTATAACTTCTCCAGCTCCATTTCTCTTTTTTGTTGTGGAAACAGTTGTCCGCTTTCAGCAGAATACTTTATAAAGTAATGGGCAATAAATTTTGAAAGGTTAATTCTGAAAAATATTTCACCACGAGATGGACAGAACCAAGTGGTAAAAAATAAGACCATCCTCCGTATATTTCATAAAATCTTTTAAAATGGTAAGAAAAAAACATTAGAGGTTTCAAATGAATGTTTCAAGTGAGGGAAAAATAAAAATGATATCAAAATTACTTTTAATTCCCTTTTTGATAAATTTAATAAAATATATACCTGAAAAGAGCGTTCTTTACTGAACACCGTGTTTATCTGAATTATTTATTAGTAATGTTTGCGTTCCATTATACTTACCAATTAGCTTAAATGCAACATAGCGATGTAAAAAGAACTTTTATGGAAATGAGAGTGGTTGGGGATTTACGCTTAAGCTTAGGGGTCTATGGATGTGTATGCGGGAGGAAAAAGAAAGAGTTAAAGAGAGATAATTTGAAAAATATTCAATTTCCTTTGGTAATCAAATAGGTTTTGATGAACAAGTCCTGCCATATTCAGTAGTGGTTCGCTAGAATTTCCTTTTTTTCCCTTTTCATATAAATAATTGCTGTTCCTAATGTGCGTACTTTATCGAATACTACAGGAAGAGTTCTGAAAATTAATATTTAGGGTGTTGATTAAAGAAGACCCTTAACATATAACAACCTTAAAATTCTGTGTAGCGTTTCAATAAAATAATGAACAATGAAATTTTGTTCCATACTTTGAATTAATTAACATGAAATATCTTACATCCGTTTCTTTATGAATTGCTTCAGTAAAGGCTTTTTGGAAAGCAGGATCGAACATTTTGTCTCTCGCCATTACTCCTTGTATTTAGTCGAGATTTATCTAAATAATTTCTAATAAATGGTTCATTTATCAAATACTGAAAATTACAATTTTACAAAAAGCTGACTATTATCAATTTTAAATTTTGATTAGAAGAGTACTTATTTATTTTAAATCTTAAATGATACAATAAATTTTTTAGTCTATTTATTAAGTAATGATTCATTAGCTTAAAGCTTACTCTTACTGTCATTTTCAATGGAATAACTTTTAAAATAATGGACTTAAAAGTTACAATCAAGATTAGTCTGGATTAGGATAACCGCTGAAAATTTTTTCCACTTCAGTTTTTTTTTTTTTTTTTTTTTTTTTTTTTTTNGGGTTGTTTGGTATCTTTGTTAGAGTCCCCACTTAAACTCTAAAAAGAAATCTAACTCTAGAAAAGTCTTCCACATGAAAATGTTCCCGAGAACGGATTATAGGTTTCTTCATAAATAACACTAAGTTTAAATAAATAACTATCTTTATTAACATTTAGGAAACTTGTAAATTTAACTAAAACATTCTAACATATATAAAACTTAACCACTTTAACATTGAAGCAGCATAGAAAAAAACTGCGAAAAGGTAACCGGCGAGAACATGCCGGACTGCTAGCTAGAACCGACGGGGAGAGAGAGCAAGCTGTGGGGAGGCGGCCAAGTTATATCCAAAACATACTGTGCGCGTTTTGTTGATTTCGCCCTTCACGCATATCTCCATTCAGGTATGAGGTTTACGTCAATTATCGGCTGCAAGCGACGTAGTCCAACGTCAGAGATTCGTAGTTCGGACTTTGTATTTCAGACCGCAACGCCACACTTTCTATTTGATTTTAAATTAGCATTTATACAACACGTTTCAAGACATATTTAATCACAAATGAAAATTAAGCACAAATTTTTTTATAATTTTAGTAACAACTTTTGCCAAACTCATAACGTATGTTCTTTCGATTTATGTCCCAAAAATTATATTGATACTAGATTGGCTATTCGGCTTAAAAATTGCGTACTAATGCCCTCACTGTCTTGAATATTTCAGAATATTTCAAAACATTTTGTTAACTTTGTATTAAGGGATGCGTAATTATACATAAAATAGATATCTGCTGAGTCATTGAAATTCCTTTGCCCAATAAAGGCGGCTGGTTCTTTCATTGGGCCGATGGAGCTTTATATACATAATTTACTTAACATTTAACCCGCGGGTAACAGAAAACGAGGAAGGCTACTAATTAGGTGACTTGACTCAGTGGAGAATAACTTTCATATAGTAAATAAGGAAATCTGGAGGAGTCTCGCTGCGGATAAGACCAGATAGCAAACATTTCTTGGGTCAGCCTTGGTCTGTAGCAGACTGTCGTGCCTTGAAAGAAGAAGAAGATGTAAGAGGTAAAAATTTATTAAATTGCCAATTAAGCAATGACCTCGGTCAGTTTTATTCATATTAATTCCTTATCGCTGTTCTTACTTTATGGTTGTATCTTACCTTGCCATAAGTAATAAAAAATAATAAATAAAATTACCAAATTTTACTTCAAACTCAATTGCCAAAAATAAATTGGCTAACAACATCATCTTTTCGGAAGCATGCGAGACATAAGCATCGTTTTTTTAAGTGCTACACTAGAAATCACTTTAATTTTTTCTACAAAAAATTTGGTTCGTTTTAAACAAAATTCTTATCATGGTCAACCAAAAAAAATGTGTTACTCATTTTATCAAAATATTTCAAACAATAGCGATTTTGCGAACTATCAACGAATATGAAATGTTTATAAAATAACTTATTGAGGTGCACGTATACATCAAATATCATTAGCACCATCTCATCATTTTAAAAAAGCTGAACAAAATGAACATAGTTAAAGCAACAGTTGCGAATTCATGTTTTTAAATTCTCTGTTTTTGTAACGTCAAAATATATAAATTTTCATAGAATTACTGCTTATAAGGTGATCTCCATTGATTTGAGACCTTTCTAGAAAATTCGTTGTATTTTTTTATGTATTTGATCGTTTTAAACCTTCTATGGAATTTCTACAAGGAAAGGTCTTACATGTTTTGCAGTTGACTGATTTTAATATTGACAAATTAGCTTGCTTCAAAAAAGCTCAAGAAAAAGTTTCAAGTTTCCGCTTTCCTATAGGAGTTTTGAAATTCTTTTTGGCATATTTTTCTTTGTTTCCAGACACTTCCATTGAAATCCACGTACCTAAGACCAGTGAAGATAAAACGCATTTTAAAAAGCTCTGTATATTAAAATTAGATTGCTTTGTGCTTGAGAAATCAGTTCAACTGATTAAATTTTCAGAGTACGCTTTGCACTTTCCTTGGATACTTGGAACATATTTTCGTTTGAATGTTTCTTCGAAAACCGTAAAAGTAAGAAACTTCCTTATTTAAATACATAAAGTATTATTTTTTAAGCAAACAATCAATACTTTGAATTAATATCAATACTTTATTATAAATCCATCCCATAATTTTTTTTTGAAAAGCATTTGGCACAAAATTTAACAAAAAATGATGTTTGACGTTGAAATATTTTTTATTTATCTCTAACTATTGAAAACTTTTTATATTTATCAGTATATTTATATACATAAGAAAAATATTATACATGAAAACTGAAATTGAGATTTTATTTGAATGCATTTTAAGAAATTAAAATATTTAGGGACAAGATGTAAAATAAAAAGGCTTTGAAATGGATTATTAGCTGTTGGTGTTCAAATATTACATTTGATCATTCTGCTTATGAAAAACTTTTAAATAAGGATGAATTGCCTACAATAAACAAAAATATATACAATCAAATTTCTAAAAAAAGTGTAATTGTTTATGTTTATTTTTTTGTAATACGTTTTATTTTAAAATTCAATGATTTTTATCAAGCTTTTGTTAACCGTCAAAAAAATTCGTAGTTCTTTTTCATTGGTTGAAATTAATAAAATAACTGATATCAATAGATAAAAAGAAACGAAAGTATTTTCGTTTGTTTAAGTAAAATTCAAAACTTGAAACTTAAAAATGCAGGAAATGTTTCAAAGAAAATATGTTTTACTAAAGGTTTTACTGGCTTAAAATCGAAGCACAACTGTTTGGGTAAAACTTAAAGACAAGTGTCTGGCAGCAAAGATATTTTTAACAATTATTACTTTTTACCGTATAATAGCACTTTTTACAAAATTTAGATTTAATGAAGTTTAAAAATATTGAAAATAGTTTGTGTCAAACGCATTTAGGTTTGAATAATGCTACGATGTTGAAAACTGGGAGACCAATTTAGAGCAATCGTAATGAAAAAAAAGCGAAAGGAAAAAGCTGTTCTGCTCTAAAATAAAAATAAATAAACGAATAAAAATGATGATGGGTACTCAAGGTAGAAAATTGTGCATTGCCAGAAACTATATTCGACGCAAAAATAAAAGAACAAAAAACGAGGAAACAGGAACAGGAAAAGGTCACTAGAGCATAGTGGAATGCGCATTTATTGTAGAAAGATAGACCTCGGAGAAAACAGAATGGTCAAAGATATGGCCTTCAATCCTACAAATTGGTTATGTCGGTAAACATTTTGCGATTGAAGAAGGAAAGAGTTTAGTGTTGAAACTTTTTGTATTCCTAAGTACAGTTTGATCAAACATGGGTGCACATGAGGTAGTAAAATTTTCACATCTTATTGTTTACTAATACTTTATTTAATGAATCTTAGAGACATTATTTCATGTTTATATGATACTTAAATGAGAAGTTGAGTCGCGATGGATCAATGGCTAAAATCATCGTGCTGTTATAGTGAATCCTCAATGCGTTTTTTAATCATCCATCTTCAATTCTCATAATTTTTGCCGGCAGCGAGCTGTTGCAGTAATGCTATCTAAAATAAGTTTTTTAAGTGATGTTTTATTGAGTGCTGGTTTGTATTGAGTATCTGGAAATGAGCGCGCAGACGTCCTTGCTAAAGAAGTCCGGAACTTGGATCAGACCCCCCCCCCCCACTGTCACCTCTGATGACGCAAATGCAGTTGCCATGCTCAAAAAAACCCTCCTTTCCGGATTGTCCTAGAAACCTCTCATTCGCAATAGCAAGACTACGTACAAAAAATTAAACGAACATAAAGATTTATTCAAACAAGACCAGATTATATCCCCTTTGCAGACATTGCCTTCAAACCCAATTAACGCCAGAACACACTCACTATCAAGTCATTCTGGCTGCACTTTTTGAACCACCAGAAGACATCCTATACAAGTCTTCAGGCGCCAGAAATCGTAAAACTCATTCTCCAAACTATTGGAAATATTTAGCACTGCCACAAACAAGACGGCAACATTAAGTGTTTAAAAGGTTCGGCATGAAAACATATTATTCCAGATCTATGATATAAATAGTTTAAACTGATTAATAAACCCATTCTCTGCCGACGGTTTGAAACTTGCACGATTTTGTAATAAAGGATGCCAGGAGAAACACTTTCGGTGGTCCATTTGCATTTCAATTAACTTTGTTTTTTCACTTAAGTTCTGAGAAAATCGCAATCAGGTGATTTCACAGTCCATGAAGCTATTATATTTCTGACTTTGTATATGCAACATCTAAACTCCGTTTGCCTACCGTTTTTCTTACAAAAGATATGATTTCGATTTTATAGTTGTATATTGAGGGAAAATAATTTGCATATGCCGTAAGCGAATTGAAAAATTTCTCGTTTTGTCACGATGTCACTTTGCAACGCGCTTACGAGGGTTACTGCTATAAGCCTAACAAATGCAGTTTGTAAAGAGTAGAATTTACCAACTAGCCTAAGTCCTACGACATACATATGCAAAATCTCTCAATGCGAAGTCCTCGGAAGGTCAACCACTGACGTTACTCATACGCAGCAGAAGTACGAACACAATGTGGATAGAAATTTTTTCATAAACGAAGTTAATGATTTATAGCGTTGGCTACTTTAAAAAAGATTGTACCTGCATAATTTTATAAATATGCTGTTAATAGAATTTGGTGATCATTACTGTCTTGTTTCAACATCATAAATTTCAAAAATGAAATAGTTTCGACACCAGTCTTTATGTTTTGAAAGAAAAAAAAGAACTAGTTACTAAAATTAATAGCTCACATATTCTTGGCGTACTTCAAATGCTTTAACTATCTTGTGATAAAGTGTATAAATGTTTTTCTGAACCCGAGAATGAAAGTAATTCATCATCACTTTATTATTCATCTCTTTGGAGTGAAAAGCGCATAACGTAACAATAATAACTATAAATTATTTTAGAAGAAAATATTAATCTAAATACTTCATCATCAGCCATCATCATTCTCGTAGATATTTTTAACCTATAATTAGGGAGAGAAAACACGACATCTTGATTTTTGAAACTAAAATGAAAAAACTATTTTTATGTTCAAATATTAAACTTACGATGATTTTTATTATTTTTTCATTTTTGTGTCTTGTTTGTAATATTATTAAATGGCAATCCAATTAGTTTTTCAGCTTAGCCACTAAAACACGAAATGGCTAAGTGGTTAATGTACTGAACTGTGAGTGTGAAAGACTGGGGTCCGATCCCCAGTAGCGGCTTGAAACCTTCCAGCTTTAGATCAATGGGTACCAGCTTAGGGCCGTAGTGGCTCAGGGGATAGAGAGCTCGCTACCTAATGACGTGACCCGAATTTCGAATCTCAGCGATGGCTGGTCAATTTTTATTCTGCACCCAACTCACAAGGATCACAGTGCTGACTTAAAATATCCTCAATGGTGAATGGATCATTAGTCAGAGTCCCTTTGTCGCCAGGCTAACCGAGGGAGGTTTTCGCGGTTTTCCTCACGATGTGTCGCAAATATGGGTTGTTCCATCAAAAAGTCCTCATCGAAGGTAAAATTTCTCCCAATTCATGACCCAGGAGTTCCCTTGTGTTCTAGATTGCGTTCGAAATTACAACGCTACGGTGTTGAACATTGGCAGCCGTAAGCAAAAGTCGTAAAAAATTGTGTCAGCTGTTCAACTACGGTCATAAAAGGAAATAAAATGGGTACCAGCTTGTCTGGGAAGTAAAGATGGCCTTGTGCGCAATGCCAGTCACATTGCTACGAGCATGCCGTAGGTCATGAAATTGCGGCACCTTAATCTCCCTGATCCTCTGACCCACAATGGGCTGTTACTTTATTGCTTATACTTTGCTTTGTTGTTGCTAAACTAAACTCAGTGTCACGGCAGCCCATAGAGGGACAAGGCCTACTGCGCCCATCTCAGTTTTCTTGACCTTGGGCTCTGGGATGCAAGAGCAGTTGTTCCGGTTAGGTGGTCAACCGAAAGCGGAAACCCCAGTGCTTAGTTCCCAAGCATGCCTGGTACTCATTTATCGACCCACAGAAGGGATGAAAGGCTGAGTCAACCTTGCTCGGCTCGAGGATCACACCCAGGACCTGTGGCACAGGAGCACAAAGCGCTACCACTCAGCCATCGGAAGTCTTGTTGTTGCTAAAAGTAAAATTAAACTTATGGTAAATATGTTCAAAATTACCAGAAAAACATTATTAGCCTTTCACTTATTATTTCTAGTATTAATAAAAATGTAGCCTTAATTATTTTAAAAACAGATGAGTTACAATGATTGGAGCTTTTCAAGAAACATACCTGAGGTCCATGTTGTATTTGAAGTACCAACTCAGCCCGATGCAATGTCAAAAGTTCCAAGTAGTTCGAGCAATGATATCCAAAGTGAAAGAACATTAAACGATCTTTTCAGCAAATTACTCTGTGGATCCCCCGATTCTTCGTAAGATTTTCTTTTCATTTTCAAACTTTGAAATATCAGATTTCTCTCGATTCATAGAAGTTTATAATAGTGTTAGTAAGTTTATGCCAGGAGAAGAAATTTTTATTTCCTGATATACTCGGAAAAGTCACAAGGAAAACAACAAAGAAAAAAAAATCGTAACCAGCTTGTTTTATACTTTGGAATATCAGATTTCACTACCAAGACTTATTAAAAGTTATAAAAAATGTATGAGTTATAATGACTTATTAAAGCTGCTACCTTTTAATCCCCCAGAGAATTATATTAATAAATGAATAGCAGAAGGATTTTTTTTCAAAGTATGGGCAGAAGTATAATTTTTATTTTGTATGAAACCAAACAAGATCATGCATTATGATTTTGTATGAAACCACACAAGATATGCACGACTATAATTTATTTTTTGTGGTGTATACCAAAATAATTTAAAATTATATTTATAAATTCGTGAAATAAATAGGTAGGATAAATTTTACTACCACTTAAAATACAAAAATTAAATATTACGCGAAATGCGTAAAAGTTGGCAGAAGGAAAAAGTTGGTAAATGGTTATCAATGGCACTTAACAAGGAACAGTCATTGTGAAAACAAGCTAAATATAAAATAGTAATACTACGACTTTGTTCTCTTTTCCGAGGTACAAACACCGCCAATGCAATAAAAAAAAAGATGGGATAAAAAGGGACTCACCTATAAAGGATACATTTAACTTGTTACTGGACTGTCTGCATCCCGGAAAAGAGAAATATCTAGTCATAAAACGTTTAGCGTCATTTCAGAAGGGGTAAGAGACTCATTGACAATTATAAGGTAGATGTAAGACTTTTTCCTATGAGAGAACAAATCTTTCTTTTGAAAACAAGTTAGAAATGAATTCGGATTTTGTCCCTTTTCCGTAACACAAACAATATGAATGGAGTGATGGATGCAGACCACCCTTATTCTAATAGTAGATCATTTGGATCATATATGGATCATTTCATTTTAATAATAAGATGATGCTCGTTTTATTTATTATTCATAGTGACTGCTTTTTGTGGGTCACTATCACAGACATATAACAGAAGATAAACCATTCCATCTATATGAGCTAAAAAAACATTAAAAAAAAATGCGCCATTGTTGGACATCTGGGTTTCTTCACCTTTTCCTACTACTAGCGCCACGACAGTGTTTGCGTCACTTTACCATTCTTATAGCATTTAAAGACTTGTAATTTCTTCATTTGAAAAAGAAGTAAATAATACTTGAGCTGAATACGCTCTTAGAGGTATATTTTCAAAAGCGTGCATTTTCTAAAAATACCAAAATAAGATCTATTATCTGAAATAACAGTAAATGATGAGCATTTACTTTTCACAAGCATCACTGGATGGTGGCATCAGTTACTATAGTTAATAGTTCTATAAAGCTTTTAACTCATTGAAATCAAAGATACCGATTTACTATACTATAACATTTTCTTTTTTTTATAAAGTGGGTTCCCTTCCCTCCATTTTTCCATGAAAAAAGTAAAACTATTTTGATCACTTATGAATAGCATAAAATCGAGTTTTGCACATTTTAGTCTTAAAATGAATAATGAAAAACTTTTATTTTTATCATTGTCACTAGACATCATCATCATTAGGAGAAGGCGAGCTCCTCTAAAATTTAGTACAGCGTTTTTAAAGGTGGAGTGGTGCCTCTTATCTTCTTCTTTTTGGTCCCTACCAAAAAAAAAAAAAGGGGGGTCACTACTTTTAGGTGCATGTTTCATCACTGTTCCATGCACTGAACGTGCTCCTGAAATTGAAGAGTAAAAAGCTCCTTTAGGAAGAAAGTTGTTGGACATAGACACTTAAAATAAGTGACTGTTTCCTGCTGTTACCTACCACTTGAGCTTTGAAATAAAATAGTAAAACACTTAAAGTACCACTTTTTACTTTCTTAAAAATATAATATTTGCCTCGTAAGAGACACCAGTCTCCTTAATTCATTAGTAATGATATAGCAAATAAAGTTACAAAACAAATAATTTATTCAATATTAAGTGATAAAGATTCATTTTAAACTGTAATTGTGTTTCTCTTTGTTTTGAAGTTGGTCATTATCACCGGATAAACTTGTGAAGGGTAAAGTTGTTCACCAGTTTCCAGCTGATCATAGTGAAAGAGTAAGAGAAGTTCCAAACAGTCTTATGTTTGCTGTACTGGGATGGAGCGGCTCAAAGCCCAACATTTCTATTGAAGTATTCGATGCAATTTCAGAGAAATGGTTCTATTTGAGGCAGAAAAATTTCATTAAAAGGTAAAAGAAAAAATTGCTTTACAAGTTAAATAAAATTCTTTAAACTGTAAAAAATATTTTTGCAGAAAGGGGGCAGTTGTTTATTCCTGAAGTTAAATTGTGTAAAACCTTCCCTGTACTCATTTCGATCTCCTACGACAAATACTTCTCTGTTCCATGCATAAAAGTATCTTCGAATTTTATTACATTTTTAATTTTATTTTCAGGTTCTTTTCGTCATCTTTGTACCGGCCTATGTGACGCTAGTGGACTTTTGTTTATGTTAGGATCCTCACAGTTGCGTCTATACGCGTTACATTCAATCTCTAAAGCACCTTAAGGGTAACTGTCGGGATACGGACAATAAATTAAAAATAATCCCCAGAATCGGGTCTTATACGACGCGTTAAGCAGTAAAAGCCCTAAAGCAATAAAGCACGTTTGTCTGGGTCTTTGAATGCGATTGCCCGGGTTCTTGTGCAAGCGATAAATTAAAAGTAGTATTGAATGGTGTCACGAATTTAATGCTTCAAATCTGCCCTTTTCGCTGATCTTTCATTTCTTGTTTCATTGATGAATAATGTGAGACCTATACAAAGTAAGTCTGAATGACTTAAATTTTCATGCAAAAATAAAAAATTAAATAAACATGTTTAAGGCAAAAAATTGAGAAATGGTTTTCCAAAATTTAAAATGTGTTTAATTAAAATGTTTTTTTTTTAAAACTTAATGTATTAGTTTGTATTAACTATGGTTGTCTTTGAACAGAGCTTACCACGGTGTTGTTGCAATTGGTATACATATCTATGTAATTGGTGGTTTTGATGGTCGTAATTGCTACAATAGCACATACCGCTTTCATGTAGAAAAAAGATGTTGGTCTAGAAGAGCGAGGATGTTAGAAACAAGATGTTATGTGACAGCTGTCGGTTGCAAAGGTGTCCTCTACGCCATCGGTGGATTTGATGGCGATGTAAGGACTAGTTCTTGCGAAAAGTATGTTCCGAGTTCCCATAGATGGCAATATATTGCCGACATGAACCACAGAAGAAGTGATGCGTCTGGAGCAGTTTACAATGGTAAGAAATGGCCTCATCCTTTGAATATTGATAAACAATGAGTGGATGAAATCCTTCTGACCGAAAAGAATATTAGGCTACAGATAATTATATGAGCGCAATTTATTCAGTTATTAATATCTAATTTTAAATATTTATTTTCCGTTTATTCATTGAAATGTGTTTCATTGAATCTATAGCTACCTCATTTAAAATTTTAATGACGTATGCATTTTTAAAACTTGAACATGGGAAAACATAGAACTTCAGAAAAGTTTTAAATAATCAATTGAAGAAGACAAGAATGAATAAAACAGGACAAAAAATTCAAAAGACAATATTCAAAAAGATTAATTAATTACTTCAACAGGAAAATTGTATTCCTATAATTCGTCGTAAGTCAACCTGGAGAGAGTAGTAGAATCCCCTTTTTTTGCATATGGAGGGGACATTTGAATGAGACGAATTTAATAAACAATGAAAAAGATTGGATGAATTGTAGATTGAACAAATGAAAAAGAAATCGGATGAGTTGTAGATTGAACAAATGGAGAAAAAAAAATTATATTAAATAACATAATAATGTTTTTGGTTAAAAATTTATCTGCGTTGAGAATTATTTATAATTCAAAATTTTAACACGTTATTAAACAATTTTGAAAATTAATCTGAATATTTTAAATAACAATGATTGTTTGACTATGTTGTCATACGTTGTTTATTCTCCTGTGGATTCTCATACTTGAACTTGTAATGTGATTTAGAATATTTTATTTTATTTTATTCTCATTGAGTTTTTTTTGCTTAAAAGTCAAGTTTTTACTGTGAAAATATTATGAAGTATAAAAAATTTTAGAAATTTTTTAAATTATCCGAGAATTATATTTTTATAATTTTTCGTATTGATCGGGATAACTTTTGGTAGAAAAAATTAAAATGAAACATCTTTTTGATAGCTCGAAAGTCGCATTCTGTAAATCATAAAATTATTCGAGTTGTAGATACAAAAATCTGCGATTTAGTGTTTTTTAAAGTATCAGAATGATTACTCTGTATTTAACTTCCGCATACAAACAAGTTCAAATGTGGGTGGAAAAAAAACTAAGAGTTTATTTTAAATTGCAAAATGTTTTCTGAAAATAAAAGGTAAGTAAATTACTTTTTTTTAAAGAAATATGATTGAGTTTAAAATTACAAGGTCACGGAGTTGAACACTGATAGTCGTAAACCTAAAATTGGATCAACTGTTTAACGACGGTTATAAAAATTAAATAAAATGACTTAAAATGTGATTTTACGGAGAGAAAAAACAGCATTGCATGCATGTTTACTCAAAGTTTATATTTCATTTTGTTACCTACTTCCACTTCACTTCTATAAATGCTTAGATTTGAGTTTCAAACATAAATATTTTTGTTCTCGATACACATGGAACAACCTTAATTTTGCAAAATGAATATTTATAGTCAAAGACTTAATGCTACCATTTTTTATTTCGTGAAAAAATTATTTGACTTTTTTAAAAAGACGCTAGGCACACATGCAAATAAATGACTTTCATTCTTGGTTTTATAAAGGTGATTTAAAAAGTTTTCTGAATGACGCCTAAATAATACAAAAAATAATAATATTGTGGAAATATCTTAAAATTTTAATAAAACCGGGCAATTTTCAATGAAATGCAACAAATAGAACGGTTTTTCTCCTTAAAAATAATAGAAAGGAAGCTAAAGTATTAAGCAGACAGCTGTTGAAAACTATTACAATAGAATTCCCAACCTTTTGATGTGATTGCATCGATATATAGAATTATAGATTTAATTTTACGAAGAACCCAGACAAGAGGAAGTTCTACACAACATTCAAAGTCATAATAAAATGACTCATAAATAAAAAAAATGTGTTCCAAATTTCTACATCACTTAAAAACATTACAAAATACCTACATTTATCGGGGATTTGATCAGTGAAATATTTTAATGTCGTGGTAGTCTGCATCATTTTAATTTATTTGTGAAATTTTTTGCCACCACTTTTTATATTTGAGAAAAAAATTGCGTATGATCCTGGAAATGTTAGAGGTATAACTTAACTGCTTCAGCAGATAATGAGCTTCATCAAAGGTTATGCTTTTGGTCAGCAAAAATAGGGGGAAATATTTATGATCTGAATTTGTAGAAAGTTCCAATCTACCGCCAAGAAGTTGTCGGAATGGATATTCATATTACAAATCATTATTATAGCAATTTATGTGGTTAAGAAGGTTATTGGTAACAGTATTCTACAAATCACTTCTGTGTAACACAAAATTTAAAAAAAAGTTAAATTTTCTAATTGTTTTTATATTTTATTTTATAACCGTCTGAAAACAGCCAACCCGATTTCGAGTTTACGACTACCAATATTCAACTCCGCAGCCTCGTAACTATGAACGCAATCCAGAAGACAAGAGAACTCCTGGATCGAGAATTCGGAGAAACTTGTCTTCGTGGTGGATTTTTCGATGGAACTAACTTGCATTTGAGTAGCATGGAAAGGAAAACCACGAAAACCACCCAAGGTTAGCCTGATGGCTGGGGAACTCTAACCCATGATCCGTCTATTAATGAGGATATTTTACGACAGCACTATGGTCGGAACGAGACGGGTGCGAAATTCGTATCGACGCTGGAATTCTAACCCGGATCACCTTATTGGCAGGTGACAGGGAAGGGACTCTATCCCCTGAGTCACCACGAGAGTTAAAGAATGTTGTAGATTTTCCACAAGTTTTGGTTATAGCAAGTTATTTTATATTCTATAATTAACCTCAGTGACACGACAGTTAGTGAAGGTCCAAAACCTTTTCTGCCATCCCTGTCTTCTTGACCTTAGACTCTGGGATGCAAGAGCAGTTGTTCCGGTAGGGTGGTCAATGAAATACGGAAACCCAAATATTTAGTCTCTTAGCATGCTTGGAACTCGAAATTTTATTGCACGCTTGGAACTTGGAATTTTATCGATTCACTGAAGGGACGAAAGGGTGAGTCAATCGTGTCCGGTCCGAGGATTGAACCCCGGATCTGTGCTGCAAGAGAGCGCAAGGTTCTACCACTCAGTCACCAGGAGTCAATTTTAAATTCTATTCCCTTTTTAATTTCTTCATAGATGTCTATTTTTTAATTTTAGTTTCATTTGACAAAATCAATTTTACTTTATTTATTTAAAGTGAAAAAAATAATTTCATATTAAATATTTTCTATTAGATAGAATTTTTGTTTGTGGTGGTTTTGATGGTCTTAACATTCTAATGTCAGCTGAGATATATGACATTAAAAGTAACCAATGGACATTCATTGCACCTTTGTTAGGACCTCGAAGTGGACATTCCATGGTTTTCCACAATCAATCAATACTTGCAATCGGTGGATTCGATGGATCCAAACGTTTAAAGTCTGGTAAGATATACACCAAAATAATAGCTTCAAATTACTATTTATGAAATAAAATGTAAAGTCCTATTTTTTTTTTCTAATCTTAGAGTATAAAAAACTATCTTTATTAGTTTATATCATTTCATTTCAGAGATCAAATCATAATTTCCTTTCGCCTCTCAATAATTATATTAATCAAGTTTTTTAAAAAAAGAGTAAAACATGATAAAATTGTATTTTTATTTTCAAACATTTTATATGAGAGCCAAGCAAAGACCTTTGTTTTTAGAAAAATACGTTAACATTTCAGAAAGAACTGAAGTTTCCGATTATTTTGGAAAAGCTCTAGTTCTCAGAAAACCTCTATATTCAGTATTTTTGGATATGGGTTGTTTTATATATCGGTTTTTGGCTCGTTTTTATAGTGTGCTATTTTGTGAAGGTTTCTTTATTTATTCAATACTGAATAGTTATCTATAAATAGAATCTTTCTTTTTTTCCTTTCATTTTTTATTTTTATTTTGTTTTGAATAATCTTATAAAACTAATCGGCCCCTCTTTTAAAAAAAAAATTGTTTTTTTTAAAAAATAAATGTTAATTTTTTTTTTATAAATAAAAATAAAAACATTCTTTAATCATCTCTAGAGAAAGTTGTAAAATGGATGTAAGTATAATTACGGGGGAATTATTCTACCTCTTTTTCTTATTTAACACTAGATTGCCTAAGGAGGTCATTTTTACTGCTTTAAATTTCAACTAGAAAAACAATGATGTACATAATGACACGATTTCTTAGAATTTTGTGACTTGTTGTACAACATATAATTTTTTTTATTGTTAATATTTACTAATAACTTGTTATATAACTGTAAATAATATAAAAAATGTTAAAAATTAATTTTAAACGAATTAATTTACGCATTCACAATCCATCAGTCATTTAGATATATACTAATTTTCCGTCTTTCTAGTGTTAATATTTATTTTGTATTAACATAATGTCACTTTTTATTTATAGTTGAAAAATACGAAGAAAGTGAAAATCAGTGGGTGGATCACGTGCCTATGCACTCACAAAGAAGCAATTTTGCAGCCACTGTTTTGAGTAATGAATTGTACGTCATGGGCGGTTATAATGGTGTGTATATATACACTTGAAGAAATCCAAATACATTTAATGCATATTTAAAAATCAAAAAACAATTACATTATTTGAACACATCGAAAAAAAGTTTTATTTTTTCTCATAAACAGTTATTGTTTTTTGAATGAAATATAGTCTAACTGTTTTGAGGCAGGGAACATTATTTAAGCAGATTTCATACGGGTCATAAACATGTCAAAGTGGAGAGGAATTTTTTTCTAATGAAAAGTTAACTCAATCGACACAATTGCATCATTCAGTGCATCCCATAAATAGTGACGACAAGCAGAATGTAATTTGAACTGTTACTTGGAAATGATAATGCGATAATTAGTAATGATTATTACAAATGATAAGAAATAACATTTTTCTCACTCTGTAAAAATTTTAGTCCGCGCCAAAAATGGTAGCAACAACTTTACACTAAAGTGGTGTAGTAAAACGCCATACATAACTCTAGGATCTTACGTTTCAATACACCCATCTTCTTTGACACTACTGGGTGAAAAGCCACCATTTTTATTATTCGATGACATTAAAATTTATTATTAGAGTAAGATAAGATACCGTACGAGTTATTTCAACGATGCACTATAAATTAATAATGCATCTATACACTCATTCCTAAAATAAAATTAGTTCGTAAATCGAACATCCGCGAGAGAATCTTTAGACGAGAGAATCGAACTAGGCTTAACGGCTGTATAAAATCAGTTATTACTATTCCTAGATATCACAATTAAAAACATGCGTACTAAGCACAGAGTTTTTGTTCCTGTTGATGAATATCAGCGTGGAAAATACAACAAACTCTTGCTACATTGTAAACAAACCACTCGTCATATTCTACTTGGCTATTCCTGATAGTCAAAGCTCGCCAAGCTCAAACCTTGGTAGTTTCGGAAGTGAAAATATATCTCGTATGGTGTAAAAGCGTGAAGTAAGAATATACAATTTTAACTGTTTAGATTTAAATGACGCACTTTAAATCGTATATGAACGCTCGATTTGGTGTTAACCCAGAATATAATGTTCCTTCTTTGGGTTTGTTCAACAGCATATTTGCACAGTTTTTACAGTGACATTTAGAAAGAACTCTTCATAACACACAAAATAACTGATTCATTTTGGTGAATTAATAAATATTATGTCAAATCCATTAAAACCAGAATCAAAATAATCTTGTTACCACCCTAATTACATTTAGGAGCTGAGCGAACTCATTAATTGTTTGTTTTTCAAAGTTTTTCTTTGCACCTGATAAATCTTGAATATATTTTTACTATTCCTTGAATATAAAATTCATACGAGTTATGTGTATTTCCCAAATATGAATTTCATTCCTGTAAATGTACCTTTATATCAGAAGGGTAAATTTTTAAAATAACAACTGAAACTTTGTGCCAACTTTTAACTTTTATGTCATAGAAATTTATGATTTTAAAAATTTCAACAATTACCGATTTGTGAGTGTCCCTAAAAGTTGCGAAAAATGTCAAGAAAAATAAAAAACTGGGTTGGAATGATTTAAAAATATTTAATTTAAAAAAAATCCCTGATTTGAATCACAGGATTTTTTTTAAGTAGCAGTTTTTTCTAAAAAATATTATTTATAGAGTACTCCATTAGTTAATATATTATACTTAAGGCTGTCATAATAAACCATTGATATCAAATATCGTTGATTATAAATGTTTTATTCATATAATCACGAAATAATTTAATAAATTACGAAACAAAAAATTTCTTTTTTAAAAGCTTAAATGCAGATAAAAATATAGCTTTTTAATTATAATTTTTCATTATTCATTTTCATGTTTCAATGTGCTCATTGTAGAATAAAAAATAATTTGCTCTTTCATTGTCTATTATACCCATTTAATTTTATACACATTTATTATAATTCAAGTAATTTTAAAACTTATTTAATATCTACTTGTAAATAAAACTTGCTCTGTCAAGAATAATTTAGTTTTGAAACTGTTTTCTGGTCTAAATTAATTTGCTTTTCATTCGACAAGTTGGTTCTCTGTCTTTGTAACTTAATAATGTTTTTAGTATAATAAAAAAATAATAACTGACTTTATTTATTCCGTGAATCAAGTATTATTGTATCCGATATCAAGTATTATTGATGCATTTTGTCAGATCGTTAAGAGCGGATACAATTTTTTTTAAAAATCTGATTGAAATTTTTAAAAAATCCATTGATTAATATATACTTCGTTAAATAAAACATAATTTTTATTAACCATTATAAAATGTCTTTCAACTAGGACCGTTAAAATCCTAACTACGCCCCTGATCACATCTTTGTCTGTCTAGAAGCTTAGAGGTAGGATAACCTAAGGCGTTTTGTCCATATCATAGAGGTCACCCTCCCACCAACCGAAATTTCTCCGTGCACAAAATAGTGACTGGTACTCGGTGAATCTGTCGGGGTTACAAAGTTCTCCAAGTTTCTGTAACAAATGAAGACCTCGGGGGGTACTGGATCGGAAATGGACCTTGCTCTAGTTCAGGTCAAAGCTACGATATGCGGATGGATAGGGTGTGAATGTGCCCTCCTCGTAAAACGAGATGTGACGTATGTATGTTGTCTCCGGATCATCCTCATCAGGTCAAAATTGCGATCTGCGAATGAATGCATGGTGTGTGAATGTGTCTTCCTTGTGAAATGGGCTGTGACGTATGTATGTAGTCTCCGGATCATTCTCGGGAATGTTTCTCAGACCGTTGCCAATAGCCCATTACGCAGTTCTAGCTCGACGGCAGTAATAGGTATCGAGTACCTAGAAGTTTAAAAATTATACATATATTCATGAACTAGAGATCTTTCATCCTTTTTAGTTTTGATAGACCGTTGCCGGATGAATAGGTAATAACTTTGGATTTAAGGCTTTTTTTCGTAATTGCTGTGAGCTTGCAATGGTTAACTATTAGGTGAAGCCTATCTTCAGTCTGTTGAATGGCACAAAACGTCAATATGAAGAAAGGCTACACTTTTGTAAAAATGAAAAGAGTTCTTTGTCTAATTTTTTAATATTTAAAAACTTACTCCAATACTGTATAATCTGGCCTCGTAAAAATTTAAAAAAAATGAAAATAAGGCATTTATTTTGATAATTTTCACCTAGGTGGAAAAATGTCGCTAAATGACAGATTTTTAAAAAAGTTTAGTAATTCTTAAAATATTTTATTTATTTGTCTGCCCTGAAACCCAGATAATTCTTTACGGCAAGATGGCATGCGCAGTTTATTAAATTATAGCTTTGCTTCAAGCGCAAACTGTAACTTTTTATCTTGGTGAAGGAGCTCCGAAAAGTAATGTTAACGCAGTACAGCCGCTTCTGGCTGTTGTGCTTTCAAATTCTACAACCAATCGATCCAATCATTGTTCGAGAGTAAAACATTCTATATTTATTTTAATTTTATTTTTTAACATAATATTTTTGCTGTTAGAAATTTTTGATCATTGGAGAGATCATATCTTTGAAATTTGCAACAACTTTGCTATGGTATTATTATATGACTTCGTCATATTAAACAGTTTTAAGTTAAATATTACAATAGGGCTTAGCTTGAACAGAATCTTGTAACAATTGGCATTGTATAGATGTTGCAACACATTGACATAATTAATTTTGAACTAGTTCTTTTGAGCGTATAGATTGTCTTAAAATTTCTTAATTATAATATAGAAGTATTTTTCATGGCAAAACTTTTGCAATATCTGATTCTGCAGTCAGGTTTGATTTAATAGCGACATCTGCTAATAAACAGCATTAAAAAAAATTTTTTTTTAATCTCTTTGAAGTCTTTTTTTTAAAAAAATTTCATACCTTTGTTTAAGCGAGAATATTTTTTAGGTTTATCTACTTTTTCGGAAGTCGAGAAATTTGATGACAAAACTGAAAAATGGTTTAAAGTAGATAATCTGAAACGTGATAGAAGTGCGCTGGGAGCTTGCATTTTCAACAATTTAGAAGCATTTTCTACTTGTTCCGTTCCAGGTAAAGCTTGTTGGTACAGTACAGATTATTTTAAAGGCGAATTTCGGCAACTGTTAAACTTCATTTAAAACTGGTACACTATTTTTTAGCGATTATTGTGTCTTTTTAAAGCTTTAACAACATGAGAAAAACTTGGGGCAATATAATGAAAAGCCATATTTTTAAAACTTTTGGGGAAAGAATCTTTTAAGAGTTTTTCGATAAAAACTCCAGGTTTTACATGCAAGTAATAAGATGTTTATATATAGGGTCCTGTTTTCTTGGGGCAATTTCGAAAAATTGCAAATTACATATCTATAGACAATGCTAAAGTCTCACTTTATACAGCTTTTAATGGATTTGTTTGAGTGGAATGTTTTGAAAAATTGAAGACGATTCTGCGTTTTCAATTATTTTGTGCTCATTTATAAGTAAGGATGTTTCAACACTTAAAAGTTTCGACTTCAAGTATTTCGACTTCAAGTTGGTTTCAAGTATCCAAGCAGAGATCGAACTATAATAATCGATCTATCATTTACGTTTTTTTTTTAACCCGGATGAAAATGGGTATTTAGATATCAATAAAATAAACAGAGATTTTTTCTTAACAATATGATTGCTTAGAAACTTGCTTTTTTATTGATATGCAGAGATCCAGATATTATATCGAACTAAAGTTTTATAGTATAAATTTTAAAAATTTATAATTTTTTTTTTTTTATAGTGTGCGATTGTTCGAAAATTTCCAATGAAACAAATATCTGCTTAAGAACACCAATCACTTTAATATCTATTTACAACTAGTAAATTTTATTTTATTTTATAACTGGTGTTGGATAGCAGTTTACGATTATGAGTATTCAACTCCGTAGCCATATAATTTCGGACCCAGTCCAGAAGATAAGGAAACTGCTTGATCAAGTATTGAGGCCTATTAGCCCTCGTTTAATAAAAGTAACCGGTATTTGCGTTACATGGAGCGAAATACGGTTAGGCCGCCGACTACTGACACTATTTTATATCCGGAGTGTGGTCAGTGAGAGCCGGAAACAGAAATCGTCAAGCAACGTCGGGTATTGAAACCTCATTGGGAGGCAAACACTCTGAGCCACCTTTCGCTTGCAACTAATTCATTGACGGCATGAATAAACAACATTCACAAAAGTTTAGGTTTGGTGATTAGTTTTGTAAACTAGAGCCTATTTATAAATATCAATTTGACTCACTGAGCTATCTTTTATTATAATACAGCAGCACTTTTTTTTTCTCACTTCATTTGCTTTCCAATTGGATACTTGCACTTCAAGAAAAAGAAGATCAAGAATACCCAGACATGTGACCTATGACTATAGTGCCATTTATATGCAAAATGACGCCTTAAATTTGAGCTAAGTTTCTCCACCTAAGTTAGAATGCTATTTAGCGTGAATTTAATTCAATACAGAGCCGTCTCTCGTCTACGTCTCTTTCTTAGCTTAGATTTACTATTTTTTTTATGCATTTTATTGTAAATGTGATACATTTTTGCTTTGTGTACCTGGCAACTTCGATGCATAGTTTGTCTGTTTATGTTCTACGTGGCGTCATGCCTGTCTTTGTGTTAAGTCAAAAATATAGATAGAAANTTTAGGTTTGGTGATTAGTTTTGTAAACTAGAGCCAACTTGTAAATATCAATTTGACTCACTGAGCTATCTGTTATTATAATACAGCAGCACTTTTTTTTCTCACTTCATTTGCTTTCCAATTGGATACTTGCACTTCAAGAAAAAGATGATCACGAATACCCAGACATGTGACCTATGACTATAGTGCCAGCCGATCATTTATATGCAAAATGACGCCTTAAATTTGAAAGTTTCTCCACCTAAGTTGGAATGCCATTTAACGTGAATTTAATTCAATACAGAGCCGTATCGCCCCTCGTCTACGTCTCTTACTTAATTTAGATTTACTATTTTTTTTTATGCATTTTATTGTAAATGTGATACATTTTTGCTTTGTGTACCTGGCAACTTCGATGCATAGTTTGTCTGTTTATGTTCTACGTGGCGTCATGCCTGTCTTTGTGTTAAGTCAAAAATATATGTAATGAAAGAATTGAAATCCTTGCTAAAGAATGAATCATTTAAGAAAATTGATTCTTGATGGAGTTTGACTTACTCGAAATAGAAAGGAAAAAACAACTTATGCAAATGCCATATTTCAACAACCAATCAGGATGCCCACACTACGTCACTTGATTTTCGCTTTAACGTCAAAGTTTCTCTATGAATTCGAAAAGGGTGGACAAAAACAGGGTGACGTTTTTACTGTGTTGGCAAAATAAATAAAAAGCATATCTTGCTAACTTTAGTTTTTGCCTTACAATACAATCATTCATTGAGAAGTAAAAAATAAAGTTAGCAGAATCGCAGAAAGGGAAGCAATTGTTGTATTATATCATTCTAAATTATGATTTTTACTAGTGTACCTTTACTAAATCTTATTTTACTGGAGCACAACAGTGTATAATTAGTTGTTGTAGCATAATACCAAATAACTCTTAAAACTAATTATAAATATTTATCTGAAAAAATTTAAATTTCATCTTATTTAGGCGTTAAGTGCATTTTTAAAGATATAAACACTTTTTACGAAAACAATTTTTTTTAGTAACGCAGTATTCATTCATTTTTAAACTCCAGGTAAATGGCATTTACGAAATGTAATAATACGCAAGTTGAAATAAATTTTTTTTGTCTCTTTCTCTAGATGAAATTATAATAAGAAGAAGGAGTGTGGAAAGTCCCTGAGACCGTTAAGAACGGCTTCCTTTATTTTTCGTTGACTTTTATATTCTACAAAACAAACAGTTTTCAAAACATAATTCATTGAACTTTTAATAAAAGCATTCAAAATTGTTACATAAAGTAACATTTCCGTTCAATATCTTATTAGGTAATAGTATTGTCGCGTTTTATTTCTCACAGAGTTTAGTCAGTTCACTTCCTAATAGTATTTAGCCGTTGTATCTAATTCACCCTCAGGATGTCTTTCTTTTTTTAAAAGGAAATTTTGCACGTAGTTTTATTTTTACTCTTGTAATAAATAATTGTGCTGAAATGTGTGTGTTCATTTCATGTAGAATTTTTTGTAGAAGAAAAAACATTGAAAAAAAAATTGTCTAGCCACTCATTTCAGAACTTTAGAAAATCGGCTATAACAGAAACAGGAAAATTTTTTCTTCTTAAAAAGGTGCATTCATTAAAAACTTGAGAGTCATATTGATTTGTACTAGATTTACAACTTACCTTCGGACCATAAAAATTTTCGAAGAAAATGGAATGTTCTTGAAATATCACTAAGCATATTACATTTTAGTGTTTGAATTTTGATGCCTTTACTGTCAATAGTTTACAAAAATGTGATGGTATGTCGTTTAAATACTTTAAACCTTTTTGGAATAAGAAACCCAAGTGAATCTATAGGCAACAGAGAGATCCGATTTAAAGATCAGTCGAATAACTGTCAGAGGAGTTATCTAGAAGGTATTCATTTAACCAACAAGCCAAATTTTGATTGAGGTTTTTCTATTTGCCTTTATTGGCTGCTTACCCGTTTTTTATATTATACGTGGGCTATCAATAGAATATACTGCCAAAAAACCAAAAAGGCTATGTCTATTGATTTTGGTTCACATTTGGAAGCAAGTGTATCTACGATTTTCATTCCTTTGCATGCATATATATATATATATATATATATGGTTCAAAATGAAGATAAAACAAAGGAAAATTACAGACATGAGAAAAAAAAGGGAGAAAAAGGAAAATAATAATAAAAAAAATAACAAACAACTGGAAAAAAACTACTTTAGTTGGCTATCCATTACATTACTTTAGTTGGGTATTCATTGTTTTTTATCAAATTTTGAAAGAATTTATCGATTTTTTTTTGGATAAATAAATATTACAATTTGTAATAAAAAAGTATTGTAAAAGTGTTTGTAATATTTATTTATCCAAAAAACAAATCGATAAACTCTTTCAAAATTTTATAAAAAACAATGAATACCCAACTAAATTAATAAAATTCTATATAAAATCATTGAGTTAATCGTATATTATTGTGGATATGCGCCATGTCATAAGGGTCGAATCGCCATGGATTAGTTCGAGGAACATTCCAGTGACTTTCAAGTCATGTGTCGGCCCGCAAATTCACCTGACCTTAATCCAATAGAGCATTTGTAGTCCTACTTGGAAAACCAAATTCGTGCTGCCACGCTACCCTCTCGCAATGTGAGGGAATTGCAGGACCAGTTGGTGAGCTCTTGGTACCAAACACCTCAGACGACCTATCAGCACCTTGTGGAATCAATGCCACGGCGGGTGCTAGCAGTTTTGAGGGCTAAAGGTGATCCTACATGTTATTAGCAGGGTGGTCATAATGTAATAGCTCTTCGGTGTATATATATATATTATATTATGAATCTTGAGTGCAAGTTTAATGATCAGTTCATTGCAAATGTATTTTTTAAATTTGAAACACCTATCCTTATAGTACACAAAGAAATATCTAGAATAATAAATCCTCGTGATATTTGATTAATATTAAGTGTCACTTTCTTGAAGGTTGTTATTCACCTTTAACCCATTTTCTTCTAGAGTCTTTTTAAAAGTATACTTTTTTCGTTTCATCATTGGGATTCGTTTTGAGGAGAGAAAAGTTCTTTCTACCATATTATGGTTAAAATATAATTATTGAAATTTGGATCTTAAATCAAAGAAAGGTGTGTTTGTGCAAAAAAAAAGTAGTAACAGAAAAAAATATGTGCTACTACTTTTTTATGTAATTATTTTTCATATATCAACAACATTTTACGGCTGAGCATTAATTGGTAATTGAAACTATATAAAATATTATATAGTTTTGAATAAAATGGTATTCATATAAAGTTATAAAGTGATATTCTGTTAACATGTAATAAATAAAAACATACCATTAGTGATGTCACACAATTTATTACAAATATAAAAAATTTTCACACTGTAAAAGTTAGAAATCACAACATTTAAAATTTTAATTAAAAATATTTCATTAGAGCGACCACATCCAGAAAAAATTTAAAAAGCTGCAGAGACGGTTTTCAAAAACAAACTGATCGTACAATTCCTAACTACAAAAACACATTTGTAAACTAAAATTGTACATTTGTACCTAGATGTTGAAGCTGATCACTTTAAATCCTAAAAGTAAGGTGAAAGTAAAACGTTTAAAATTTTCTATGACATAATGAAACATTTTTCACAACTTTTAAAACAACTTTTCCCTAATGTGGTCACCCTGTTTAAGATTGGAAAGTTTTATTTTACAAAAATTGTGAATTATAAGTAGAAATAAATTGGGAGTTCTGAAATGTGATTTCAATGTCATGAAAGAGTTAAAAAATTGATCTCATAGGTTAAAGGGTAAAATATCTTACCCGTAATTTTTTGTGGTCAAATTCAAACTGAAGTGATAATTGTAAGAAACAATGACTAGTCTATATTCCTGAGATTTTAACATACATCTGCTTATCTAAAGAAATATAAAACTGCTGTGAAAATTTTACTCAACTTCTTAGAAAAGTAATATTGCATAATACACAAACGTGATAGTTTTAAAACTTTTAAGCAAAAAATGTTAGAATTTAAAAGAATATAATTTTTGTTGCTTTGAAATGAGCTTTAAGATTGAAGTTAGATTTAAAACAAATAAATGTTCACAGCATGAGGTAAACCCTCTCTTTTTAAAAACTAGAATTCTTTTTGTTATTGTTTCACTCTTTGTACTTCAGTCATTTTAACGCAATGATTCTAGCAAACAATAAAATAATAACTTCTTAAAATCATGATATACTTGAAATTCCTCAATATTATTAGGTATGTAAACATTGGGGGAATTTTATGGTTATGGTATAAGTTATTGTATAGTGTAAGTTATGGTATGGTATGATTATGATATGTCCTCATAAGCATTAGATGAGTGGGAAACAAAATATACTTCATTAGCAGCATTATCACTATAATAAATATTTCCAATTTTAAAATGTATGTTTGGATCTAAAATCGAGCATTCGAGATAATTTTTGAGCTAAAATGGTAGCTGTCAGAACAGTTAACAGAAATTTAAACGTAATTTGACTATATTGCATTTTAAGCACGAAGTTAACTTCTAACCTGCATGATCGAGATATAATTTAGTCTTAAAGGAATACGATAGATGCAATAGTTTTAAAGAATTAAAATGACGAGGAGTTCATAATGCATCCTCCACCAGCAAAAAGATTTTCCAAGTTTTAGAATAGCGGTAGAAAAGGTAATGTTTCAATAAATTAAAATTTAGAGAATTTTGTTCACTTCTACATTTAAATCATTTTAACTGATATATGTAAGGTCAAGTGGACAAATGATCCTGGGAAAAGTCATTGAAAAAATTCTACTTATTTTAAACATTTCTACTTCAGTCCATGACCACTGAAAATAATATTTTGTGGAAACCTTGAATGTTGGTGGGTATGTGTATACAAATTACATTTTTATAGCAGTACCATATAATGATGTAACTTTATGCTTGGCAGATTCAACAAGCGGAAAATATCTGCCGTATCTAGATAAAGAATTAATGCAACCTATTAGCCCTTGCAGCAAATCATTCTCCATAGTTTAGATACCATGCACGATACATTTTTTTTAAAATTTGATGGACAAAAAATACCCACGAAGAATAACGTTACCCTAGTTGACGGTGAGTTTATGTTACCCTAGTAAATGTGTTTGTTAGTGACATATTGGAGATTATGCCATCCTTTAAAAGCAGAATGACAAATATCATAACCAAAAAATCATGAATCGATCCATAATCGACAGAAGAAACGTCGTTTGGGTAGTATAGAAATATTTCAGAGATAGAGTACAAATTTTGAAGAGATGAACCTAAATATGAAGTTTCAGCCTTCCGTGTTTATCAAAAAATAAGTTCATTGTCTATTTACATCGAAATGCTTTTTACCTTTATGTAGACGCTCCACCCTGTTCTTCTTTTGCGAAGATTTAAAATTTTGATTGAACAAGTTAAACGCATTACTTAAGATATAAGTATTTTCTACCAAATATAAGATTAGTAGCGGATTTTAATTGAAACGCTGGAGGCAATATTACACCCTATCCAAATCACAGAAATAAAAGCAAAAATTTGTACACAACATGGATATAAAATAGTAATCTTAAATCAATATAGAAAATATTAAAAATATGAAATAATAAAACGGAAATAATTATTTGCACAATTTTATGCTGTAAATAATCTTCTTCATAATTTACTAGTTTATGTCTTTTCTTTTAGCTTTATTGTTTTCTAAACCCAAAAATTTAATTGCTTTTACTGTTTCAGAAATATTTTTAATGAACTAAGTATTTTTAATATCGGATAAAATTCTTTAGTCACACAGGTCATTTTTGGGTAGCATTTTAAACAGAATTAAGTTGTGTTGGTTAATTCCAATTTAACCTTTTTTTTCGAGAAAAGTAACTTTTTATGACAATCATTTTTTTCTTAATTACAATGACACTCAATGTATTTAACTGGGAAATCTTTGTGAGTGAAAATATATCATAGCTGTTAATAAGTAGGGGTGGGCTTCTTCGAATGAAAGTTAAAAATAGGATGCTTTTACTACCCATTTTTTTTTTTATCTGTTCCGGATAAGTAACATATGATGAACAGTAAAAGCTTTGATATATTTCTAGTTCAATCCACAACTTTTCTTTTCGAGACTGGCCTCAATCTTGCACTTTTTCGACTTCCTTCAATGAGGGCCTAGGAATAAAAATTGCAAATCAATTTCTCTGGTTGCATGCTTCTCAAATGAATGGGGAAAAAATCTTACCATTAAACTTCTACTCATAAAATAGGGTCGAGTGACTCCGTCATTCATGTTGCAATCTTCGCAAAAGCAAAGTAACAACGTGTCAATGGTCATCTAAAGAAAATTATAAAAATCGCATAAAAAACCAAAAAGATATTTTTCATTATTCAATATTTAAGAGTATGCACATTTTAAATATTAAAGAGGAAGCTCATACGACAGTTTTCTTAAAAAATATTTAAATTTAAGGTTGTTTATCGAATACGTTGTTTACCCTGATAGTAGGTAACCTTATGAGTGACAAATGTTGTATTTGCGGTTTCTTCTAATGGACACAATAAGGTTGACTTATTTCAACCAAGCAGAAAGTTTACAATGCCTAGAATAGTATTATTTTTTCAAGATTAAATAAAGGCATGCATAAACCTTTATAGAAAAATATAATTTCTTAGCTTTTATTGCAAATCTCGTTTTTGAACTTTTTTTTTCCTTTCTATTTTAAGGTTCACGAACGCAAATTTTTTTTAATAATGATACATAGTCTTCTTAGATTTAATCTTGTTATAAAAGGTTATGCAAGCTTCATGCGAACCTCATAAACTATCATAGTTAAATTTAGCATTGTTTCAAACTTGCATGGTTTATTTGCTACTCGTTCATAAGCCTTATGGGTCTTTGTGATAAAGGTTGATGCAGCACTAAAATCAACTTTACAATGCCGTCTGGGTTCAGCATTTTCAAATGTGTATAGATTCATTGTAACAAAAATCATCTTTAAACATATTTTTTTTCTATTTTTATTTCACCTTTTTTGGAGCATTTGTAAGTCTGAAGATATAAAATGGGTATCTAAGTGTAGTTTGACTGACTCAAAAACTTTCCCACAACCGTTAAAATCTATCGATATTCAAGCCTTATTGTTCACTCATTATAATTTTCATAGCCGACATATACTTTATAATAGAGTAACCTAGACTTCATCTTTAAATTCATAGAATTAATCTTTAAATTCATAGTATTTCGAAATCTATAACCATAGTCATTTTATACTTTGAAATAATATGTTAATATCAATCACTTACTTCGTAAACGGAAAGAAAGCAGTGGCAAGAAAGGAAAGCAAACACACCAGTAATTGCTACAGGACCCCAAATATAATGAAGGCCTTCCATGTCCTTTGGAAGTAAAAATGAAAAGGTTAAATGAGAAAATGCAAAACAAAGGCATATTAAAAATGCGTTTAAAAACATTTTCACTTCTTCAGGTTTGTACTGAACTTAATTATTAAATATGCCACTATTAAAGACTAACTATGGAAAAACTAAGCAAAGAAAAAATATATATTCAATATACTAATTCAATTGTACTATGCAATTGCAAATGATATCATCTCATGGCATGTAATCGTGGCATTGACCGGCTTAGAAGCCAATTAGGTTCAACATGCGTGACCTCGCCTGCATATATCCAATTAAATCTGATTCAAATCACATGGTTAGGCATAATAACTTCACCTTTCCACAAGTTGCAAACGCCTAATTAGGTATAATTATTTTAAATTGCACACTAGGAATCGAACACAAAGACAAAGAAACGTTGCTTTCAATTTAATCAGTATGAACCAGTAAGTAAAAAGTGGAATTAATTTATACAACTAGAAATTTGTTTCAATCTAAAATAAACTAATAAGTATTTTGCATTTTTATCATATATTTATTTAGAATCATATATTTATTTAGAATCATATATTTATTTAGAATCCTTGATAAAAATGAAATAATTGAAATATATTTTTTAAAGGTCAAAAAACAACATTTAAATGAGAAAAAAGTTTCCTATCAAAATTTCAGGAATTATTCTCCACTTCATTGTAAGGATATAATTAAAATAACCAATACCAACTTATTTAGCAACTCATTTTCAAGGTCAGAATAGTTAAAGACAAAAGAAACCATAACGAAAAGTAGCAAAAAATTTTATGGAGCAAACATAATTTATGTTAATCTTTTTCTTGAAAATTATATTTTTAAATCTGAATTTTGCATGCATGTCTCGTTTTTTTCTTCTTTTTTTTGTAGATTATAACGAATGTATATGAACGTTTGTACGCGTAAATTAAGATTAATTTCATTTCGAAAAAAGGTATAAAAATGCTAAGGTTCGAGTACGGGTAGTAAACAATTTATAAGTAAAAACGGGTGTTAAAACTAACCTTCAAAACTTCAAGTGCTATAAAGACAACTGCTATTGTAACTCCCATCTTGCCAACAAAAAAGACGAAGTCGCCGATACAGTCTACAACCATAACTTTTCCAATATTCGATGTTAAACTTCCAAATGAACGACGAGCACTTGCACAGAAAGACTGACCATAAATTACTGAGAAAAAAATCCAAAAGAACATTAAGTGTTACAAATAGTTTTTAATTTAAATGTAAATGTAAGAACAGAAAGCATATAATGTATTCCCCTTTATAAACATTTTCAGACCCTTTTTCAAAAATAAAGGGAAAACAAATATGACCATTAGAGATTTTAGATTAAATTAAGCTTTAAACCGAAGTAAAAAATCAGCTAAATTTGACTAAAGAGCGAGGAAGGTGGGTTAAAAACATAAAAAACTAATTTAGAAAGTCAGAAATACAATTGTAGCAGGAAACGACAAAAATGTTTAGGATATGCGTGTTAACAGGGCAGCACTTCATCAGGGGAACACAGAGGAGCCTTTCTATAGTGTCAGTGGTGAAAACAAACACTGACAGTGCCCCGAGGTCCCATAATAGAGAAACAAATAATGTAAAGCAATTAGAAAAATTGAAATTGAAATGCATAGAAAAATTAATAACAAACAGACACAATTTAAAAGTACACAGAGTAAGATTTAATAATAATACGCCCACATATAAAAAATAAAGATAAAGTTACAGTTAGAATAACCAAATCAAAACAAAATATACGTTGCCAAATCATTAAGAAAGTTTTCTTAATGATTTGGAAATTAATTTTATTTAATTTTCTTAATATTTGGAATATGTGAGCTTCTTGCAATCTATTTTGGATTAAAGCTATAACAGAGGAAATTAGTAATTTAAAAAGATTTTATTAACCTTAATAAAAACTGCAGCTTTATTAATTAACAAATTTGAAATTCCAAACTGCATTAAGTGATAAAAAGATATCCCAATAAACGATTTAGTCGAACAGGGTGTTTTTATAATTAAAAACTTTTGCCTTCAGATTCAAAAGCTGAGAAAGCTTTTTAATTAAAAGAGAGAGGTGTTTCCGCTGTTGTGAAGGTAGTAGGTTCAAACCGCATCTTTAACCTAGATGCTGTCCTCGTGCGGTCTTTTTCTAATCTTTTCTAATATTATTCAATTTATTCTTTGTATTGATTACACATATGTGCATAGATATAGCAATACATAGACACAGATCAGAGGGAATCGAGAGAATGCCGTGCTTTATAAGCGAGTTCATACACAGTGTTATAAACATTTAAGAATTGTTCTTTAGATTGTTTGTACTCCAGTGAACGGAGAGTCGTGGATTTCTCACTCAAATGTGTATCGTTGTTTCAACTGTTAATCTCTTCAAATATTTGTTATAAATTCAAAATTTACTTAAAAATTATATTTACCAATCATGATGTAAGCATTCTTGCTGAGAAACTTCAAATAGTTTTCAAAACAGGCCAAACAGCAATGGAATATTTTCCAGCACATCTCACACCTTTGATTTTGATTCCCTTGATCCAAACTGAAAGGAGAAAACACTTAATAGTAATCTCTGAAACTCAATTCAGTTAAGATTATTAATAACAGCTCTATAAATTCGATCGGATCCAAATAATGCTATCTTCAACTGAAAAGTTTAATTTGCTAAGAAAAAATTAACTTATATTTTATAGTACAGATCCCAAATGAATTTTTTCATTTCAATATAGGAAGTATATCAATGCGTTATGGGTCCAGGTAGATTCTTGTAGCTGCACTTGTGACACCCATAACACCTTCTCTATTTGTTAGTTAGTCAACCCTATCAACAAATATAGGGATTGATTAACCAGCAAATGCAGTTTTCTTCCGAATTTATTTATTTATTGTTTATTTTTTTTTGCAAGGTGATAGTTTGTAAGCTCTATTATCCTTAATTTTGAACCACAAACCCCTAACTTTCTCTTAGAGCATTTCAGGGTAAAAATTTGACGACTACCTTGACATACACGTTATTAACATATGTCAGGATATTTATTGCTTAAACATATTTATTTCGGGTGTTATATTTCACGACAATGTTGGAAAAGTATAAATAATTTTATGGACGCCCACAAAAGTCAACAATTATTCATGGTTCTTAATAAGAGTCAACCACAAAATAAGTATCAGAATTAACTCATTTTTGAGTAAAACTAAAAGCTTTTCGTGGGGAGGAAAACGGAGAATACCATCCCCGAGCCATCCACTCAGTGATGTAAACACTGGGCTCTCGTGATGAGAGAATTTTTTTTCACAAATGGTATTTTTCAATTAACTTTATGAATTAAATGAGCAGGGGACTTTGCATATTTAAGCTAGTCATAATTTCGCCTCTGAATTTGAATGTTACAAAAGTTAAAAAAAAGTTAAGGTACCTAAAAAAGAGTTTATTAATAAATAATATTTTGTTTAGTTTACACCTTCTAAATATAGGATAAAAATATAAGAGCTTATTGGAGACTTATCAATAAACCTTATGATTGCTACGAAGTCCTTCTCGATATTAAATTAAATTTTTCTTCAAAAAAAAATCAATTTTATTTATTTTGTTTTCTATGGCTATTTCTAAGCCTATATGTAAATTCAATAAGGGTGTTGAACTTTACTGACAACCATTTAGTTAAGTATTTATGTCATTCCAATTTTCTTCACTGTAGATTAAGTATTTTTTGTTTAATAATGAGACGAATAAAACATTTTTAATAATTGATGTAAAAATACATTGTAAAAAGTTATATTACTATTTTTGAAGCAGCCTGAATAATGCTCTAATTAATTTCATGGTAGCAATGATTAGAGAACCGAATGCCGCTGATCCAAGGTGATAACAAATAAGATTTGAAAAACTTCTCCATATTGGACTACCCAATCTATCCTTGTCCCTGTAAATAAAGTAACATAATAATTACTTTAAGCATAAAATACTTTTTAAATGATTTATGTGATGGCAACCGAGATAACCAGCGAATAGTTAATTTCGCCAAAAAATTATCAGTCGAATTAGCATAATTTAAAATTTATGGTATATTTATAATTTACGGTTTATTTACAACATAAAAAAAGCAGAAACCGAAATAAACAACTAAGTAGAGATCGAAATGAATGTGTAATAGTAATATATTACTTAATATTCTTATTTACAGTACGTAAAATGAGAAATTCGAAGTTGAAAGTGCGCTATATAAGACTAATCCTTAATTAAGGCAAATCTTGTGAAATAGTTGTTATTTCCAAATACCCTTCAAACATCGTGCTGTCAAACATGCTCTTGCTTTTAATTTTATGCTCTTTGATTAAATTGGTTAGCTAAGTGCTTTTTTTTTGTCTTGATGAAACAATAAATCATGATTAATCTTCAATAAGCATCAACCAAAAATTTTTGCACCTTATATTTTATTAAAGAACCTGCCTGATCACCAACATGACTTTGATCATTTGAAAAAGTGGTTATTCTAAGGCTTTTCCACCTTCCTATCGAATTATTAATTTAAACAGAATATGATTCTGTGGGTCATTAAAATATCATCGGAGGGCCATTCGTTGAAGATCCTTACTTTAAGTCATCAATCATCAGATTTAATCAGTATTCCCATTTTTTCAGTTTAATTCAATATCTAATTCAGTATTTAGTCCGTTTGTTTGAATGATTAAAATATATGCTGTCAGAATATCAAATTTGTCAGTTTTTTCTGAAATCAGCCGAAATGAAAACAATTGATTAGGTAATATTAAAGTTACCTTGTGAAGTACCAGGTAGAAACAGCACCAGCAACAACCAAATTTTGACAAGCTAATATGAATTGCGTTACCCAGACAAATCCAAATAATGAAAGCCATCTCATAACCTTCAAAAAAGAAAGTTTTATTTAGCTTGCAATTTAATTCGCTATAATAAGAATTGCGAAGAACTATAAATATTTACAAACTTTGAACTTGGATGTAAATTTTGTGATTTTTATATCATTATTTGAATGAGAAAAAAGGATGCCATTAGCGATTTCCCGTCACACGGACAATCAGATATTATAATTTTATTCAGGCTTTTATGAATAAAAATATTTTTACGTAATTAAATTAACATGGTTTTTCGAAGTTCTTTTGCTGAGAAAAATTGAGAGACCTTAAACTTGAAAAAAAGGCGGAATGTTTAGGCCATCTTGTTACGAAGAATTATTTGGGCTTTATGACGGACTAATAACTTAAATATTTTGAAAGTTATTAAAATTTTAAAAATCGCCAGTTTGGTGACATTTTTCCACCTGAGAAAAAATGATCAAATGCCTTATTCTCATTTTTTTGCAAATTTTTATAAGTCCAGATAATACAGCATTAGACTTAGTTCTCAAATTGGGCTATTAAAATAAATATGAAAAAATTATACAACAAACACTTTTCATTTCCATAAAACTGTGGCTTTTCTCCTTATTGACATTTTGCACCATTTTCAGTCTAAACATAGAGGATGCTGTCTAAAGATACTTGACCTAGTAGGCCTGCTGCAAACTCACAAATAGCATATTTTTCACAAAATTATCATTTTATGTCATGGCGGTGCCTTCTAAAAACAGCTTGAATACTTCAATATTTCAGACATCGATTCAAATTTAAAAAATGTTTTTATTTTATTTTATTTTGATAAATATGAAACAGTTTCAAGCATCACACGAGAAGACAAAATGAGGCAATTACTCTCATAGTTTCATAAGAAAGATAAAGTTTAATTTAAAAACATTTAAATAAACCAAATACCTGTTAATATGTCACTAAACTAATTATATGACTTCTAAAATTTCTAATATATTCGTGTTACTAAACAAATATTCAAATATAAATGGTAAATATCATATCATTTAACAAACTTCTGAAATTAATGTTTTTAACCAAAAGGTTAAATAGTTATTGGATTTAAATTCGTTTTATATTTTATTTTCGAAGCGTCATTAATCTGTTGGATTGAAATTTTTTCAAGACTTAAAATTCTGAAAATCTTCCAAAGTGCTCACCTGAAAAAATGATTCAATAGGGAAGGTCACTCTTCCTTCCCTGTCCACCAGAGGCTTGCCGGATGTTTGGAGGCAAACAAACCCAAAGAGAAGGAAACAGCTCGCTGCCACAAGTGATATGAATGTCTGAATAATAAACATTTTCACACTGCTTTAAAACTGATGAAAAGTTGAATATTTTCTTATTTGTTTTAATTGAGAAATATTAATTTAAGTAGTCTGGCAGTGCGTAAAGACGCGGTTCCCAGTAAAAGATCGACGTCAAGCAGCTGCCGTCAGTATAAGGGTGGGCGACCACTTGGATCAGCCTGCATAGGGACCGGGGGTGCGCTGTATCGGTCCTCGTTAAACTGTTCGCGCGCGCAAGTCGTCACTTCGTGCGCAAGTCGTCTGGCTACCAAAGTGGGGGAGCCATCCCCTCTGCAGAGGATCGAAATTGCAAAAAGATTTCTTTGGATCCTCAGGGATGTTTCCCAGACACTCGCCAATTGCTCTTTGTGCCGTTCTAGTGCAACGTTAATGAAGCACTTACCATTCATTTAAGTGAGAATTATTAATGAGTGAGAAATTTAATTTAATTTAATTACAATATTTATTAATTTAATCTTGATTTTAACTAAATATTAATTTAGTAAAAATTGAGTGAAAAAGTTTTTTCAGATGAGAATTCATATTTTATTTACAGAAAAATTCCTTTGTTATGGTATCTGAAGTGGGATTATATTCACATTTACATAAAGTGTGAGGGTAACATTTATGTGAAGATTCGTGCAAAGTCTGAAAAGTGTGTGTCTACTCATTTATATGAAAGAGGTATGTTTTCTTCTGATAGTTTTTTTAAAAAAAAGAAATAGAATAGAAATGCATTGTTTAATCTTTTTCACTACCTGGAGAAATAATATTCTAGTCAGTTGTTTTCAGAAAATTTTCTTTTTCTTTCAATTCACTGAATGATGAGAAGTAAAATATCAAGTTCTTGTTTGCTACCTTCGAAATTTTTTTTTTTCATTTTCATTAAGTAATTAAAAAAACAATTTTTGTAGAAATCACTCATAACGAATTTTGCGAAAAAACTGTAATCTTTTACTTAGGAATTAATTTCATACCAGTGGCTTGAAAAAAACGTATTATATTCACATTTTTATGAAGTGTTTATTGCCTTCAGTTAGCTACCATTTTTACTTCGAAAAAAAAATACCTTTTAATAAATCCCCTCTATAACGAAAAATTCTCAATAACGAAAAAACAGAAGTTTTGAAAACGTTTATATTAAGGAATGCAATTTTCTAAAATTGCGTGGGAAAATGAAATATAAAAAAAAAATTAAATAAAATCTGACAAAATTAAATTTTCTAAATTTATTAAATGATTTATTTTGTGGTAAAAAGAAGAAAAATTCAAAATAAATAAATAAAATAAAGTAAGATAAATATAACAATACATTTAATAAGGTGTATAAATTTTTATCGAAACTTTAAAACTAATTCAATGAAGAGGGAAAAAATACCATCTCTTCAATGAAATATTATGCCTAAGAAGATTTTATGACCAAACAATTGTAAGGCTAAGTTCGCAGCTCAGTGACCTTTTATTTCTTTCACCCCTTTTTTATTGCAAGGTAAAAGAACTTATTTTTATTGAAACCTGAATGAAAAGTGGGAAAGGTCTCGTTACAATACAATCATTAATATTGCTTCCATGAAAGAAACATGATTTAGAATTCAACAGTTATTTCTCTTCCAACGAAAAAGTTTAATAATAAATAAGACTTTAACCTCCACTGGTTGCAATAATATCAAAGGCATTGCAGCAACTGCTTTTCCAGCTTCTTCAAACAATGCAGCTACCTTAAAGAGTAAAAAAATAACCGTTATTAAATAAAATATATTATCAAGCTAATGGTCATCACTGCAAAAGATTTACAAAAAGAAAGAAAAACATCTTTCACCCCACAATGTGGGGTAGTAATACGGAAGTGAAGATGCTGTAAAGGCATATATTTTTGGAGTGGGGGAGTGATAGGCATTTCGCAGAGCCCGTCATTCAGCTGCTATTCATATGCCAGATCAGCACCTATATTCAAATACAAAGAAGGATGTACACTTAGGTAAATTGCTAAAAATTTCTCGAAAAGTAGGGTTAAATAACATTTTATTTCATTGTTATTTTACCATATTCAACCAAAAACAGTCAAATAACCATTAGAAAGATGGTATTCAAACTGTAAATAGTGAAAAAAATAGTTTATTTACTGATTTCACGCTATAAGGTTAAACAACTAAAATTTCATACGCTTCCGCTAGGCCCATGGCCAACGACCGAGATGGTGCAGCCAACTAGGCCAATGGCTAATCAAGCACGTTCCTAGAAAGCTGAAAGATGCGATAAGGAGTTCATATTTTAATTTTCCATCATCGGATGCCTCACCTAATGCAACAGTGGATGCTTCAATCTAAATAGTATTAAGTAGGTGGTAAACACCTTATAAAACCCCTTAGTTCCTTGCATCTGGGTAGCAGAGACTCTTCATCCAGTTGTGGGGGGGGGGGGCNGGGGGGGGGGGGCTCGAACCGTTGACACCAAGAGGAGTTTCCAGTGTCCTTCATTCCTCAATTGATAACTATTTAAATGAAAAACTCTCATTCACGATAGATGGCACCACCAGATAAACTAATTAAGCCACGGTCCACAATTCACTTGACAAAACGCAAACATAACTTTACGAAAAAGCAAACGCAACCTAACTCCAATAACTAGTTACACTTCATTTTTATAGTTTTCCAACCATGCTAGTTGTAAATGACTACAAAACCATAAAATTTTGTATTCTTTGTTGCTTAACCATTTCAGTTGTAAGCCGTTTCACACCTGTAAAGGTAGAGAAATATTCCTAACCGTATACTTTACAGTTAACTGGACAATCTGGAGCCGGGCTTTTTTACAGTAATTTTAGAATGAAAATTCTAACAGACACTTCTGCAGAAGATATTATGAGCGGTTTCCAAGCAGGTGGCTGAGTGATCGAATTAACTTAGCGTCTGCATCATTTACTCCGTTTCTGATTTATTACAGATGTTTCTCACATTTGTTGTCAAGTTTTAAGTAATAAAGATAATTTGTCATTCTTTTTCAATGGTTTTCTTCCTTTTCTCCCAGTAAGGGCACTTTCCAACACTCCCCCTCATTTTTCGCTGAAAATTGTTTTTACTAACACCCTTTACAGCTGTGATCATTTGCAAAACCCTGAAAATTCTTACAATATAGTTATTAAATAGTTTAACAATATAGTCACACTACTTAAAGCGTTAGTGCCCTAACGTCCCTATTAAGATAAGGTTTTGAAAATGCATTATTGGTTCGCTCAGAGGAATAATTTTCAAACACAAATTTTACGTAGTTTGTTTTTAAAATTTTTGTTCATCTGGTGAAAGAAAATATAAAAATGCAACAGCAATCCTTATTTAATATTTTTTATTATGTATGACCATCGCTAACCCACTCATTACAATAAATGATTCTTGCAAGTGAACAACGAAGAAAAGATGTTACAGGGTGACTACAAAATACTGTAACACTAAATATAAAATATCAATTAATTTTAATCGTTTGGTGAAACAATTTCTCTCTCACTATTCTTGAAATTGGTGCTTTCTATAAGTGCAGACGATTCTTGCTTAAAGCAAAACACTTAGAATAAATTTAAAGATGGAATCGAAAGGGTTGATAATTAAACAGCTGTTAAATCACGGATTTTCTGCAGGTAGAATCTTTAAACAATTAAAATCTCTTGGGTTTAAAAGAAGATTATATATTGAACTGTAAATCGATTATTAGATACTAATAGGTGTAAAGATCGACACAAGTCCAGTCGTCCTACCTCAGTTCGTACAAAAAAATGTATCGAAAGAATTTGTGAAAAGATACGAAGAAACCCACAGCGCTCTGCTAATAAAATGGCTGCAGAAGAGAACGTGACTAGAAGTACTTCATATCATATCTGGCTAGACAGCCCAGGGTGGGCCAGTGCCTTCCTTGAATTCGAATCCACTTCTCTCTACTTTTGACACTTGTTCGCCAGTTTTTCTACTTTAGAGTAAGGAAATCAGTCTCAACTAAATCCTGCCATCTCAGCCTGGGTCTACCTCTTTTCCTGTTCGTTAGGGGTTTGTGTAACAGGATTTTTTTTAAATTTGAGTCATCATTCCTTCTGAAAATGTGAGCTGCCCAGTTCATTCTATGTATTTTAATGAATTTCACAATATCTGGCTCTCTGTAGATTTTATACAGTTCAGTATTATATCGTCTTCTCCAGGAATTATTTATTTTTATTCCACCAAGGATGGCCCTCAAAACTTTTCTCTCAAAAATGGCAATTCTAGAAGTACTATTTCAAGTTATATTAAATAAAGAACTGGGTTTTCACCCTTATCGCAAAAGAAAAGTTTGTGGTTTGACAACTGCTCAAAAAATAAAAAAAAGTTGCAAAGAAGAAAGAAATCGCTGAACCGGCACACTGACACAAGTGTTGACAGAATAGTCTTTTTCTGATAAGAAAATATTTTGCACAAATCTAAGTTATAATGCTAAAAATGATGTCAGCAACCATCGATGATATATACCTGAAAGTGACCTAGGAACTGCTTTCCGAACACGAATTCTGTAATGGTTTGGTTTGCAGTGTCTGTCAAATAACGGGGATTTTCTTCTGAAACTCATAGATAAAGAGGTAAAAATCAATGCTGAATATTACAAAAAGGAATTATTTGTGACACATATATTACATGCTGGCAGATTGATATCCCAAAAAGGGTTGGATATTTCAGCAAGCTTCTGCACCGTAACACCGAGTCACAACACAAGCTTCGCTCCATATCAATTGTCAGAAATTTTTTAAGCAAAAAGGTTGGCCCCCTTCTTCACCAGATCTAAATCTTTCAAACTATTGTGTTTGCGGTATTCTAGAGTCTGAAGTTAATACTAAGCATCACAGAAATTTAGACTTCATCAAAGCTTCTTTATTGCGTGATTGGAACAAATTATCTCTTAAAAAATTTTTTTTTCCATCATCGGACAATGGCGNATTACAATAAATGATTCTTGCAAGTGAACAACGAAGAAAAGATGTTACAGAATAACTACAAAATACTGTAACACTAAATATAAAATATCAATTAATTTTAATCGTTTGGTGAAACAATTTCTCTCTCACTATTCTTGAAATTGGTGCTTTCTATAAGTGCAGACGATTCTTGCTTAAAGCAAAACACTTAGAATAAATTTAAAGATGGAATCGAAAGGGTTGATAATTAAACAGCTGTTAGATCACGGATTTTCTGCAGGTAGAATCTCTAAACAATTAAAATCTCTTAGGTTTAAAAGAAGATTATATATTGAACTGTAAATCGATTATTAGATACTAATAGCTGTAAAGATCCGACACAAGTCCAGTCGTCCCACCTCAGTTCGTACAAAAAAATGTATCAAAAGAATTTGTGAAAAGTTACGAAGAAACCCACAGTGCTCTGCTAATAAAATGGCTGCAGAAGAGAACGTGACTAGAAGTATTATGCAAGTTATATTAAATAAAGAACTAGGTTTTCACCCTTATCGCAAAAGAAAAGTTTGTGGCTTGACAACTGCTCAAAAAATAAAAAAAAAGTTGCAAAGAAGCAAGAAATCGCTGAACCGGCACACTGACACAAGTGTTGACAGAATAGTCTTTATCTGATGAGAAAATATTTTGCGCATAACTATAATGCTGAAAATGATGTTGTATATTCAGCAACCATCGATGAAATAACTGAAAGTGTAAGAACTGCTCAACGCTTTCCGAACACGAATTCTGTAATGGTTTGGTTTGCAGTGTCTGTCAAATAACGGAAATTTGCTTCTGAAATTCATAGATAAAGAGGTAAAAATCAATGCTGAATATTACAAAAAAGAATTATTTGTGACACATATATTACATGCTGACAGATTGTATACCATAAAGGGTTGGATATTTCAGCAAGCTTCTGCACCGTAACACCGAGTCACAACGCAAGCTTGGCTCCATATCAATTGTCTGAAATGTTTTAAGCAAAAAGGTTGGCCCCCTTCTTCAACAGATCTAAATCCTTCAGACTATTGTGTTTGTGGTATTCTAGAGTCTGAAGTTAATACTAAGCATCACAGAAGTCTTCATCAAAGCTTCTTTATTGCGTGATTGGAACAAATTATCTCTTAAAAGGATTTTTTCCGTCATCGGACAATGGCGTAAGATATTATCTTTAAAAATGGTGGTCGATTCGAATAAAGGTAAGCTTCCATTTATAGTGTTCATCATATTTGTGTGTATTTATCATTTAATATCTATACAGCAAAAAAATGATTCGATATTTGCAACAGTGTTTTGTAACTATCCAATAAATATGCATGCATCATATTAATCAGAAAGAAAAGATATACCATTTCATCAAACTCATTTCGTTTAAATCCACAATTTTTAGAACATTACAAGTCAGCTGACGCACTTACCAGTTTAATTTTATTTCTCATAAATATGATGACTAGAATATAGATAACCTAGGAAACAAAAATAAAGTTATTTCATTATATGTATTTTATTACAATATTAAATGTTTTTGAAAAAATTACAAAGGGACAAAAATGACCCGGTCGAAGTTTAAGACCAAATATTTTTATCGCAACTTATCATTTTGGAAGATGTTTGGGGACCCATATTTTTCAGAAACAAGAAATACATCCTCCATCAAAATTATACTCCAACACATTTATGGCACTCAAGAATGATGGCATTTTTCTGGCCTTCTAAAAGCACAAATGCAGTCACACTATTCACCAGACTTGAATCACATAGATTTTTCTGTTTGTCTCATTTTGAAGACAATAGTTAGTATTAAATCTCATAAGACATTGAATAAATTCATGGGTCAAAATTAGGACTGGGCTATAAATCGATGTATCGAGACATATCGATTTAACGCATATATCGGCAAGACGATACAGCGACTTTCATTCAAGGCCATGCATCAGAAATCTGATTTAAGCCGTCGAGTAAAGACAACGAGTGCAAAACGATATAGCGATGTAAGACACGCAAGGATATAAGAAAACGATATAGCGATATAAGACTCTTCTCTTACGTTCCGATGTCGACTCGCGCTGTGGAAGACGATGTTCGTTTCGTTATGTTGAAACGGCCTTGATTGGTGAGCTGTAGAATTAGAATCAGAGTTCTAATTCTACACCGATCGCACCTCTTAGCTTATTTTTTCTTTGTCGCGACTTTTCTTGTAGATTATTTTCAGTGGGACTAACTTCGTGATCGCCGATATTATCTTGCTCTGAAGGCAATCTATTATTGAAAAGAATATATAAAGAAGAGTTTCTTCATTAATTAGATAAGTTTTTTTTAAAAAAAAACTTCTTTTTATTTTTAAATGGGAAAATTATCGGCAATCTAATTTAGGCGCCCATAAAGAATTGAATTTGTTAGGTTATTTTTTTATCTTTTATTTAGGTTATCTTTTTGGATGAAACTACTAATAATTTAATGAGTTTTTATTACTGATTTTAAATTTATAAATCTTGTTGTTTTTAATTTTAGAAATAAAGTTAAGGCAAAATTTATTTTTGTCATTTGGATTTGGACATAAGTCAATCAACTTTGTTTATACAAAAAAAGTTGAAAGGTTTGCGTATTTTATTCATTTTTTTAAATCATTTAACACTTCGTTTTATTAGAGAGTATAATAATTTTTTTTTAAAATATTCTTTTCATATTATTTGTTAATTAGCTAAATATATTATCGAGCATCACAATTTTTTTATTTTCAAGAAATTACTTTGTTTTTCGTTCATAATTCGGTCATTATTTAATTTAATTTAATTATTTATCTGAAATGATAAGGTCCCGCAGTGGACTGATCGTTAAGACACGGTTCCCCGCAGATCACCGAAGTCAAGCATCACTGGCTGCGGTCAGTGTGCGGGTGGGTGACCACTTGGATCAGTCTGCGTAGGGACCGAGGGTGTGCGGTATTGGTCCTCGTTAAACTGTTCTACCGTAAAGTGCTCGACTTCGCGTGCAGGTCGTCGAGCTACCGAAGCGGGGGTGCCATCCCATCTGCAGAGGATCAAAATTGTGATGGCATGTCTTCGGATCATCCTCAGGGATGTTTCCCAGACCGTCGCCAATAGCCCATTGTGCAGCTCTAGTGTGACGTAAATGAACTATAATAGAACTATAATAACTGAAATGATAATAATAAAAAATAGTGTTTTAAAAGCGTTTTTTTTTTCTAAAATTTATTTAGCACTTTGTTTTAAACATACAAATAATTTTTAACGTTTCATTTAGAAATTGAACATTACGATCGAACTTAATAATTATGTAATTATTTATGCATAATAGTACAAGAAAATATTAATTTGTAAAAAACGCTTTAAAAAAAGTTTTTAACACTTTGTTTTACGCGTATTATGAATTTCTAAACAAACATTTCAATAAATATTTTAAGTAAGATTTGTACATTGTAGTCAATTTATTTAATATCTTTCTTAAGCAAAACATATATATCTTCAAATTTATAAATTGATTTAAATCAATCTGAGTATGAAGTTTTGATAGAAATCTGACTTTCTGTGCCTTACAAGTAAATGAAATTCAAAAATACTATATCGCGATACATCGCTATATCGTGATGCAAAACTGACGATGCATCACGATATATAATTTCTTATATCGCCCAGTCCTAGTCAAAATATAATAAGGTGCGGAAAAAAACGGAAAATGGCGTGATACGTTTACAGTTCAGCGCTATGATCCCTTTTAGAAATTTGTAAACATCTTACAAATATAAATATTTTCATGCTTATTTGAAAATGTGATTAAAGTATTTTAATAAACAATAAAATTTTAGTGCATTATTTGAGGCTAAATTATTTTAAGCACCTTGCATAATTTTAAAGCTTCTAAGTTCATTTAAGAGAATTTATAGGCTTTTAGTGTGCTTCTGAATTCTTAATAATGTATTAAGAACGTTAAAAAATATTCTATTAGAATAACTTCTTTAGTTGGATACAATTTTTAAAAAAATCTTAATTAACATTGATAAGTAAAAATATTAATAGGTTTTCAATGAGTTTTTCTTTTCTTTCAATAATTAAATTAGTTATTAACTCAGCTTGTTAGTCTGTCAATTCAGCAGCAATGAATTGCCTCTTCGTACTCATAAGCTTTCGATCAGAATTAGGTTTGACTTTCAAATGCGCAAAATATAAATGGACTAACTTGAATAACTTTCGATCTACTGATTAGATATTCATGTCCTCAATCTTAATGGTTCAATAGGGTGACTTCAAATATGCTAATTAATTAGTGCAAACGACACATGAAAACGTATTTTCTCTGAATAACTTTTTTTCGACAGATTTCAGACTTCAAAAATATAGGGGATCAGGAGAGTGGTCTGAAGTTTGAATGCCTTAATTTCATCACATCTCGAGAGCTATTTAAGCGAATTGAAAAATTATACACAATTATAAAATTTGTTTATCCAAAGATAATTCCGTGTGAAAATCCAAGTTTTAGTAAATATTTATTATTTTGTATTATTTTATTTAATAATAGTAAAAAATATTTGAATTGTAAGGTATACAAATTTTTACATCATTTTAATGAAAGCAATTTTTAATGACAAAATAAAAAAATTTAAGCGAAATCGGTCAAATATTTCCTGAGAAATTGACTTTTAAAATTACAATTGATTTCAGTATCTGAAATATCGTCTGCACTAATTAATAAGCGTATTTAAGGTCACCTCTTCGAACCTATGAAATTTAATTCTGGAATGTGAAAATCCCATCATTAGATCAAAAGTTATTTAGGGTGGCCTGTTATTCATTTTACGCACTGTAATGCCTACTTCGATGCCATTTCTGATCTAGATCTTAATTATGACACTTTTTTTCTTACTTGATTATTTCATTCAAATAAATGTTAACCAAGAGTTTTCGATTAAAGTACTTGAAATATAAAAGTTCGACCTTTTATCAACATAGATGGGATGAAAATTCGCTTTGCATCAAAAGTAATGATGACATTGAACAAAGAAAGACACTAAATATAAAGCATCGGCAAGTATTTTATTTGAAATGGGTTGTTCTTCAGTAACATGCTGTTACGATGCAAGCATGTTCTATATGATCGATGACTTTTTCAGTTTTCGTTTCTTTTAAAATACTTGCATTGAAATGACCCAACTAACTATTCAAAACGAGCAATATTTTTCAATATTTCATTATTCAATTCACATACAGATATATGACTCTTTAAAGTAAAAATGCCGAATGTAAATCCATGGGTTAGTGAATTTTTGCTAAAATAATTCTTTCATTCTTTCGTCCTTTTAAAAGGTAAATTCTTATTTTCCAAAACGAATATAGTACAGGGGTTTGATTATTAGGATATCTTTTGTAGCGGCAAGATATTTCTGTATATCATAATACATCGATCTGAATATTTATATTTAGATCTGATGTCAAAGTACAGGACATAATAGAAAAAAAATTAATTGTATAGTGGGCAAAAAAAGCATCACCCTAAATAACTTTTGATCTAATAATCGGATTCTATGACTCAATCTTATGCTTAATTTAGTGCAGACTAAGTTACGAAGTCAGACACGAAACGTACTTTCTCCGAATAAACGTACCTTTTTTTTTATATCATGAATTCAGATTTCTGACCTCCAAAATAAAGCCGCAATTTGGTAAATAGGGTTCCTATAGTTCGGTCAGGAGAGCGGTCTAAAGTTTGAACCCTTTCATTTAAATTTTGTTCTTTACGTATTTAATTATATCTCGAGATGTTTTTAAGCGAATTGAAAATTTTTTGCACACATTTATAAAATTCGTTTATCCTCTGACAATTCTATGCAAAATATAACTTTTAAAAGATATTTGTTACTTTTTATTATTTTATTTAATAATGATCGAAAAACTTTTGAATTGTAAAGGTATAAAATTTTTATATCATTTTAAAGAATGCAATTTCAAATGGTAAAATACAAAATGTGAGTGAAATCGGTCGAATACTTTTTGAGAAATCGAATTTTCTTCAAAATTTATTTTCACATTTGTTTCGAAAAAGAGGTAAGTTTATTCACAGAAAGTACGTTTTTCGGACTAATGTTTTACTCAAAAGAACATCTGCACTCATTCATTAGCATGCTTGAAATAAGCCTTTCGAATCTTTAAGATTGCTCACAAAAACGTGAAAATCCAATCATTTGATTAAAAGTTATTCAAGGTGGTCTGTTTTTTATTTTGCGCAGTGTACATAACCGACAGAAATAGCCACTTGATATAAAAAGCATGTCTACCACTGTTTTAATATAGTCTCATCTATACCACTTTTTTTATGGCAGTACTACATAAATGGGTTCTCACGCATCAATAATTTTAAAGGAGAATTTGTTCTCCTCAAATTCTTAATGATTTGTTTTAAACTAAAAATACTTACTGTAAAAATGGTTGAAAGAACTGCGGCTATCAGCCAATACATAACGCGTCTCTCCTTCAGATCTTTATTTGGACCATCGTATTCCTCTAAACGTTTTTTCTTCTCATGCCACATGTACCTGAATTTAAAATTTTTTTATTATATTATAAAATTTTAAAATTTATTTATTATTATTTTTTTATTTTTTTATTATTTTTATTTTTTTATTATTTTTTTATTTTTTTATTATTTATTTAAAATTTTATTATTATTATTTTTTACACGGGTATTCTAAAGCATATTCTGTTTCAGAAATTAACTGAACTTTAAAATTATTTATTCTTTTTAAATTTTAATCCAGGTGTATTAGTAGTTATTTTGGATGCACTTTACAATAACGTAAATTAAATACTCCGTTATTACAACTTAAAGGAATCTGGAAATTAATTTATTGAAATTTTACTACGGCAAAGAAAACTCGGCTGAAAAAAAAGATTTTTTTTTGCATCTATATTAAAGTTGTTCTTCTTTTCTAAATTAAAAAAGAAAAAATGCTAAATCTCCGGTGGCTCAGGGGATAGAGCGTTCGCCTCACAATGAGGTGACACAGGTTCGTTTTCCTGCTGTGGTTTGGTTGATACGAATTTTGCTCCCGGCTCGCACCGGTCTTCTTCTGGGTTGGGATCAAAATGACGAGGCTCTGCGGAGTTGAACATAGATAGTCGCAAACTCAGAATCGAGTCGGCTGTTTAACACCGGTTACAAAATAAAAAAATCTCCATACTTGGTACTAATATTTTTAACGATTTATAGAAAACTTATTTAGCTGGTTAAAATAGAAAAATGTTTGCGGGAATGAATCGTACAGGTTAAAATTTATATCTCGAATGGCAGATCATGCACACTTTTATATTCTGTAATTCTCTTACATATTTAAGAATATGGTTCTAATCTAGTAAGTATAACTATGGTCATCAACACTTAATCTTTACTGAACATCTTAAACACAAATGAATTATTAAAGAAAACAAGTGCACAAATACGACACATATAGTGTATGATAATATGCTAGAGTAGCTCAAATAAAAAATAACCTCTATATTTATAAGTTCTAAAATGTATCGAGTTTTCAAACAACGCACTATAAAACCATGTGACTCCACTAAGATATATAGAGAGTGTCTGGAAATGTGTAACTGGGTTGCCTTGAAATCTTGTAAAAGAATACCACTAGCTTGAGGAATCTATCCTCATGTTTATTTCAAATACAAATGAACAATATTTTATAATCGCCTCTTGTGTAAAACTGTCTATTGAGATTGTTTAATTGTTTATTAATAATATTATTTTAATTGTCTATAGTTTATTGTTTAATTGTCTCTTTAGAGTTTATTAAATGTTTACTTGAAATCATTTATCTTTTTTTTGCTGATAAATATTAAGTTTTTGTTTGCTGGTTCAATAGAATCACGAAAAGACGAATGCTTTATTAGCTTAAAATTTTCTGACTTATTTAAAAAATTCTGCGATAGCAAAATTAAGGAAAATAACATTTTTCATTTTCATTATTTTTATTTTATTTAAATAAATCATCATTTAAAGTAGTATTTAAAAGAAAAAAAGAAATTAAATACCGAGTAAATTAAACGAAGTTTGTTAGTAAATAAAGTTTAAAGCATTCTAAAAGTTGAAAAATTAGAAATAAATTAAAAGTCTACTAATTTTATCAAATACTTAGCCAATGTTGCATCCTACTTTTTCAGATTTTCATTAAAAAAGCCGTTCTAGTAACATTCACGTAAGCTCAGCGAGATGAAGAAAGAAGAATAAAACAAAAAAGAATAATAAATTTTTTTAGTTAAATTTAGTTTGTCTGCAAGAGAGTTTAATTAAGGTTTCTTTTAGTTTGTCTACTAGGCTAAAATAAAGCTGCTTCGCTTTCCGCCATATCTGCTTATTTCTGCTGTAGGGCGTCGAGAACAGAAGAATGTGCAGTAGTACTATTTAAATAGCAGAAAGTGAGCCGAACATTTATCGTTAATTGGGAGCTGTTCAGTCAAATTAGGACACTGTCAAGGACAAATTGTATTCAACTTTTCGTGATGTATAGATATAGGCATCAATATCAAGTCTATTAAGGCCAAGGGAAAGAAAAAAAGTGTTTTCCTATGAATAAATTGCTGCTATTGAAGAAGTTATTTAGGGTAGTCGAAAATTTACAACTAGTGATATTACTGTGAGAGTGTACTTTAGAAATCTTTTACTTTTTTTGTACTTTGAAACAATTACCTTTTACCATAAAAAAGTACTATTAAATGCTTCTGATCTGGTCACATCTACTATTAACATGATTTTATATTCACTTTAGTTGTTATTATATAATCTGATTGATCAGTTTTATGCAATCTGCAATGCCGTCCTCTTAGCTTCTTTTATAACCCTGAATGGTGGGTATTATAACCCTTAGGTATTTTTAACACAAAAAAATATGATGGTTTTTACCAAATATAAACTGTGATTGCTAATGAACCAATCGTGACAATTATTAGAACAGCCCAGATGATGATGGAGGCACAGAATCGGAGAACGATCAATAACAACACAGAAAGCCCTGAAAAGTAAGACAATAACAATATTACCATAATTATGCTGTAATTAATCGCCAAACACACAATAAGAATTAGAAAAAGAAAAAAAATTCTGTATAACTTTTGATCTAATTTGATAAAGTGCAACCTTAGTAGACGAATGGGCAACAAAAAAAAAATTATTTCAAAGGATAATTTAAGTTACTGAAAAAAAAAAGGTTGCTCAAAATATAGCAAAAATGTGCCACAATAGTTCCTAAACAATTGATAGTCTAATTTGAAAAGCCCATGAATCAGTATATACTCATTTTTGAGCAAAATTTATTATCTCAAAAGCAATGTGACTGAAAAATGTGTAAAACAGATGTTTGTTGGCTGCTGTCAAAATTCGAACCGTGAACCTCCAGGTTTGTAGTAGAATTCTCTACCCTCACAATAATGTACACTCCAGTCTAAAGCGAGTGAGGAAGCTTTTTAGAGTGACCGTTTCAATGACACATTATGGCATTCATTACACAAAACTTAACAGTTTTTAAGAAGTAGCGAAATAAGCAAAAAATATAGAGTGGCTTCCATAATGACACAGCATGATATAATTTCCAATTTCAATAGCACAAAAGGGTTGCAATTTGTAAAATATGCTAGCAATAACTCAGTCGGTAGTTTAATTTTAAATTTTTTGCTTATTTCACTACATTTTAAAAACTGTTAAGTTTGTGTAACGAATGCTATAATGTGTCATTGCAACGGCCACTCTATAAAGCTTCCTAACTTTCCCTCTACCGGAGAGAATACAATTATGACGGTTAGAGCATCCTCTGCTACGAGAGATACTTTGAGACTCTGGATTCGAATCCAGTTGGCAGACAATGAAAATTTCTCTCTCACATTTCTCCCTCCCCATCACTTTTGAGACTACACATTTTCCTCAAAGAAAGTAGTGACATGTCCTTTAAATGACTTAAGGAGCCTTTTTTTACGGATTTTAAATTTTTCATTGTAGAATTTGAGAGTGAATAAGGTTTTAAGAATCATATAAATTTACAAAAAAGTATCCGGCCATCCAATGGTACAGACTCTTATAGTAGTGAAGCTTACATTAATAGGATGCCAGCCTGCTTAAATCTTAAGAGACTTTTCTTCAGTTAAAAGGTCGAAAATTACTTCCTGTCATCCAAACACAGATGAAAGGAATGCTGGCTGCGGTCTCTCTGCATTCCAATTTATCCCTAAGAGTTGTTCGTTGGGAGCCACAATGAATATTTTGTTCCGACTGCAAGAGAAATGGGCTTTTCCCCCGAAATATTGCCATAAAGCTGGGTGAGCAGATTTGTGAAGAATATTCATTCATATCTCAGAGTTTCCAACCCATAAAACTTTAAAAAACTCCCACCGAACCATGGAAATCATTCGCACAATAATGATGCTTCTTTCGGTAGGTGTTGAGATATTTTTCTCCAGATAACTTATAATTAATATTGAAGACTTGAGAGCGGAATGGGTTGAATAATTTCTCTGATTCTAAAGATAATTTATTGCTTTTGAAAATGAATTTGTTTATTATTTGCTCAATCTACTACACTCTACTACAAGTACTCAAGCTATTAAAAGTAATAACAGTAAAACTACTTATAGTAAATATTGAAGAGGAAGAAAAAAACATTTACCAATACTAATGAGGCATAAAAGTATTATTTCTTTCCAGCAGAGGCTGATGTCCGAACCCATTTCCTATTGAATAAATAAAATTTATGAGATACATAAAAAAAAGGAATCCTTGTTTCCTGTCTGAAATCAAATGACAAGAGATCAAATTGAAACTCATTCACTTTCAGTTATATAAATATTATTATATTCTATAACATAAAAATCTTATGGATTAGCATTCAAATGTTTCAAATAGTATGTTGTATAAGTTTAAAAGGCAAATTGAGCTAATATGTTCTTACTTCAAGAAATGGCAAAGTAGACTGTAACAGCTTCGATGTCGTTTGTTTCACTTTAGTTGGTAAACAACGGTGGAAGGTTGTGTTCCTATTTAAAAATAGAACTTGTGTTCATCCTTCATGTGTTTTTAGAGAATTCTCACCAAAAATGAAGTTACAAAGAAAGTGCATCAGAGGATACAAATAAATAAAGTGATGTCACAGTCTGAATATCAGTATTGTGGAAATGAAAGGTTGAAAACATACGGAAAAACTTTAAAATGTTTCTAATAATTATATTTTACTCACTCAGTTTCTTCCCGTAATTTTTGTCTTAACTTAAATATTAAATTAAGCTCTTATTTTCGATATTGTTCACAAGAATTAGAGAAAAGAATATGAAGGGCAATGATTGCGGAACACTCCATGAAAAATAAACATAGTTTTATGAAACAAACCGGAATATAGTTCAACAAATTGTGAAGATATATACACATAGTCACCATAAATGACCATGTTGCAAAAATGCAATCATAACCAATCCTCACAAGATCATGAGTGGGTGATGTAATAATAAGATAACAATTTATTCATCTAGAAAATAATGAGTATTCAAAATTTTGTCACCAAAGGGTGAATCAAAAATAAATGTCTGCAGATATAATATTGCATCTATTATTTTTTCTCAAATTACAACATTTAAGAAAATTATAATAAATTTCGCTTGTATTTCACCCACAAACTTTCGTTTTTTTATTTTTTATGCAGCACCATTTGAGTAGTACTTCCTTGTTTTTTAAATAAAAGTAGTATGTGTGTAGAGAACATTCACACTAAGTGAAATAATTGCTACCTAACAAATTAAAAAATTTTTAAGGAGAAGGACATTTTAAATATTTTCATTTTCAATAGATATAAATGATATGTTTCTAAGAGCAACTTACTCATATCCGTCCGGACATTTGTCTTGACAAATTTTCTCCATTCTACAATCTTCTTTGACACATTTCTCATTAATGACCAGATATCTAAGGGAGAATTTCACAATCAATGTATTACAACAATTATAAAATAGAGTAATCAATTACGAAGAACTATAACCAATTTAAATGATTTAAGTGAATTTTGGTTTTGTAAAGATAATTCAAATATTATTTTCTAAACACAGTTTTCCATAGATATCGTCTATGGACACATGTTATATAAATACATATATTTCAGAAAGTTTTAAGCATAACTGTGATTTTTTTTTGTAAAGAATCTTATTATTGAATTCGGATGTTATAAATTCGTTTACAACTACAGTTCCAATTTACTAATATATATATATTTTTTGTTTTATCATAAGTTATGTTTTTAGACAGCATCATCAAAACCAATGAAATAAAATTAATATATTAAATAAAATTAAAAATATATTATTGCAAATAAGTTTGACAATATTTTATATTTTTTATCCTAAACATAGCATTGGCAATAAATCTTTTCACAAATCTTTTATAACTATATAAATATACTTTTAGTCCAATCAATATATATTCATAACAATGATTGCACGTAAGACATTTGAATAAATTCTGTTTTATGATTGTGCATTATAGCAGGAAGCAAAATGGAAAAAGAAAACAGGCTTGATTCCAATAAAATTTCGATTTCGGAACAATGTAACGAAACAAATCCCAAGGTCAATCCCAAATTAAGAAAACACATCAGATGCCACGTATTAAGAATAAGATCATGAGATTGCACCAGAGTTGCATTTTACATGGGCACCTGACTGAAAAAGAGGTTGGAACGAAATAACTTAGAAGGACATTCAGAGAAAGAAAGTTTTTGAATGATTTATATTGGGAAAAGGCAACTTTTAAACTGTGGGAATGACATGCCTAATATTTGGTCTCATAGCCACGTCTAAGATGAACAGTTGCCATCGTCTGAATATATAGTTGCTTCTACATTCGTGTTCTATATGTATAGTATTCTATAGGTGCATGCAGTGGCGTACGCAGAATTTTTTCAAGGGGGGTGTTCATAACTTTCTGAAACTACTAAAAGAAATTCGAGTTTGTAATAAAGCACTATTATTTCCCTAATTTAGACAGCTAGACAATTTCGACTTTTTATTTAGACAACATTGTTTAGTTAAAGTTTGATTTGATTTTTTAAGTTTAAGAACGTAATGTAATATCATCTAAAAAAAGTCCAATGTCATATGGGTGGGAAGTAACACTTTGAGGGTCACTTTCACATTCATCAGATTTTGTTATGCTAGAAACGTTTTCTTCAACGGAAGTATCACATTTCTGTACAACAGAAAAACTTACATTGGTACTAGATGCTGTCACCTCACTAATTTCAGGTC